>NC_090743.1:43419955-43442455 GCF_036898095.1 Palaemon carinicauda
AGTGCCCTCACTTAGTTTGTAGTACAGTATGTAACTACACACTCACCCTGGAATTAATCGTCCCAATTAAGACCACTGTTCCTCGCAGAGTTAAACAGTAGGGTTAACACCGCGACCCACTGCTACCACAGATCTCTTTTAGTTCCTCTACTTGCTTCGCATAGTGGCGAAAGAACACTCTGGAAGACTTCCAGCCAGTGTATGAACGGAGATGTTCAAAATCCATGCAATTAAAGAAATTTAAGAATGAGGCAACTTTCCTCGGATCGTGACCTGCGGGTGTATTGTCAGGATCCGCTCTGCGAATAAAATATGTGATTTTTGCTCTGAGTTGATTCAGAGATAAATTTGAGCCTGATGTTTCTCCCCTGAATAGTTGACCACCCTTGAAGTCTGAAGTTCTATGAAGATAGACCTTTAGGCATTCTACTGGACATAGAGATGCATCTTCTTTCAGAGGGCAGATTCTCCAGGGACCCCACCTGTTGGTGGGTAACTCATTCTTGGCGAGAAACGTAGGATCCGGAAACAGGTTCAGTTCTTCCCCATCCAGGAACTGAACACGACCTGCCTCTCTCGAGAGGCTACAATTTCACTAACCCTGGCCCCGGACGCGAGTGCAAATTAGGAAAATAACTTTTTGTGTCAAATCCTTTAACGCACATTCTTCATTGCTCAACAGAGAAGCGAAATGAAGAACTTGTCTAAAGACCATGAAATGGGCTTTGGAGGTGCTGAAGGTCTGAGCCTAGCACAGGCTTTCGGGACTTTATTAAAGATCTCGTTACCTAGGTCGACCTGGAAGGCATATAGAATGGGTCTTGTCAAAGCAGACTTACACGCTGAAATCGTGTTCGCTGCCAACCCTTGACCATGGAGGTGGGGAAAAAAGATAAGCAGAAGTCTGTCAAGATCTCCTGCGGAATCTTCGCCTTGACAAAAGGCCACCCATTTTCTCCAAGATGACTCATATTGCCTTCTAGTAGATTTGCATTTATATTCCTCAATGAAGTCTATACTGGCTTTCGAAATCCCGAAACGCTTTCTCACCGCTAGGGAGAGAAAATCATGAACTGCAGGGTCCGGGTTTTCTGTAATGAAGCGCAGACAGTTGACTTCTGGACTCGCTGGGTCAGAACTGGATCTGGTAGTGGTACAAACTTCAGCTACAGTTCCAATGCCAGGAGGAACCACACGCTGTTCGGCCACTTGTGGGCCACTATTGCCGCTACCCTTTGAAGGATCTCAGTTTGTTGAGGACCCTCAACAGAAGGTTGTGAGGAGGGAACAGATAAATCTTGGACCATCTGTTCCAGTCGAGGGACATCGCGTCCACTGCTTCCGCTAAGGGGTCCTCGTACGGGGCACGTACAGGGGCAACTTCTTGTTGTCTTTCGTCGCAAAGAGGTCTATCTGCAGTTCTGGGACTGATTCAGAATGAAGGAGAATGATCCTGCGTCTAAGGACCATTCCGACTCTATCGGTGTGAACCTGGATAGAGCGTCCGCTGTCACATTGCGGACTCCTTGAAGGTGAACTGCCGACAGGTACCACTTCTTCTTTTCCGCCAATCGGAAGACGGCCAACATCACCTGGTTGAGAGGTGGTGACCTCGATCCTTGTCGATTCAAGTATCTTACAACTACCTCGCTGTCTATTACCACTTTATGTGGAACGAATGACGCGGGGAGACTTTCTTTAAGGTAAGGAGCACTGCCCTAGCTTCTAGAAAGTTTTATGAGAAAGGTCTTGAATAGCCTGGACCAAGTCCCCTGGACTTTTTTCCGATGAGAGTGACCTCCCCATCCCTCCTTTGAGGCGTCTGAGTGAATCGTCACCGACGGGGGAGGTGGCTGAAGAAGAACCTGACTTCTTTAGATGTCTGGCTTGGGACCAAGGCCTGAGAAGAGTACTTAGCCGAAGCGGCTGGTCTTCTCAGATCTCTTCACGCGTTTGATGCATAACTTCTCCAAACTCCGATTGCATCCTTTAGCTGTGCTCTTAGCACTGGGTCTGTCACCGAAGCAAACTGGAGAGAGCGCAGTACTCTCTCCTGCTCGTGTCTTGATATCCTTTCGGAATCTTGAAGTCTCTTGACAGAACCCGCTATCTCCTTCCTTTTCTTCGCTGGGGTGGAGAAACGGTGTGACAAAAGGTCCCAGTGGATCTTAGCCACTGGAACTTTTGAGATGGAGAAAGTCGAGACTTTTTCTGTTGATCTTGAAGCCTAGGTACTCTAGGAACTGGATCACTGACTGGAAGCTTGCAAGCATTCTGTCTCGGATGCTGCCCACACCAACCAGTCGTCCAGGTAGGCTACTACCTGAATTCCCTTTAGGCGAAATTGTTTGAGAGCTACGCTCGCAAGCTTCGTAAAAATCCTTGGGGCTATGTTTAGCCCGAATGGCATGGCTCCGAAGGCGTATAGTCTTCGCTGTAGCCTGAACCCTAGGTAGGGGGAGAGTCGATGGCTAATTGGAATGTGCCAGTAGGCATCTGACAAGTCTATAGAGACGGAATATGCCCTCTTGGGCAGTAAGGTCCTTATGTGTTGCAGTGTTTAGCATTTTGAATTTGCAATTCACTATGAACTTGTTAAGTGGCGACAAGTCCAGAATGACTCTGAGCTTTTCCGAGTCTTTCTTGGGAACACAAAACAGCCTCCCTTAGAAATTGATGGGCTTCACCCTTTTTCTCCAACCGTTCTTGAACGTACTCCTCCATAACGGGGGTGGAGTGTTGGAAAAAACCGAAGGTACGGGGGTGGAGTGCTGTACCAGCTCCCGCCCAATCCATTCTTGAGTAGGCTGTGGGCCCAGGGATCGAAGGTCCACCGATCCCGAAATTTCAGAAGTCTCCCTCCTACCGGTATCACCTCACTTGGACTGCCGTCCTGAGGTCTTGCCTTCCTGACCACGACCACCCCTGAATCCCCTTCCCCTTGAGGGGCGTCTAGACGAGCCTCTGGCTGCTCCTCTAGGCTTTGCTCGGAAGGAAGTAGACTGCCCTTCGAACGCTGGGGTGAATGCCGTGGACTGTGTCGACACGGCCTGGGGTACCCACTGAAAGGTGGTCGGGGTTTGTGCCACGATCTGGGGCACTGGGGGCAATGGCAATTGCAGTTGCTGTTGCTGTCTAAGAGGCTTGGCTGGCCGAGACGGTAGCCTAGTCCTCATAGTCTTCCTCTTTGGTTGAGGACCCTCATCCGGGGAAGACTTTCTTTTGATAGCCAGGTCCCACTTCTGGAGAAGGTTTCTATTCTCCAAGGTGGCTTTATCAAAAACTTCTTTGACCAAGTCGGTAGGGAAAAAGGTCTTTTCCCCAAATGTTGGAGGAGATTAGTTTCTTTAGCTCGTGCCTCACTGTAGCCGAGGTAAACACGAACTCCCTACAAGCTCTCCTTGCCTTGACGAAGCCATAAAGGTCCTTCGTCACTGTGGCCAGATGAGGCTTGGCCACTACCATGAACATTTCATGGACCTTGGGGTCACTTGCCATCGTCTCGAGAGTAGTCTGAAGAGACATTGAGGCAGTCAGTCTTTCTTTTGTATCGAGCTCACTTCGCAAAAGAAAGTCAGACAGCTTAGGGGGGTCCTTGCCGAACTGACGTCCGGCAATATCAGCCTCCAACTTTCCACTTAGAACGTAAGATGGACGTCCTTCTAATCTTTGTGGTCCATAGGCAGAGCCAGCGACAAGGGTTTACACTCCTCTAGGGAGGGGCAAGACTTGCCGGCCTCGATTGCTTTTAGTACAGCCAGAAACCCTTTCTGTAAAAAGGGGGAAGGCTCTAGTAGGCGAGGACACAAAGGAAGGGAGCTTCCTATTCAATGCAGCTACCTTTGAGTTAGAGAAGCCCCTCTCTTTCATCGAAGATGAAAGTAGAGCTTGAGCCTTAGCATGGTCATCACTATGACCTCCTTCGGCTCTGCCTCCTCCTTTGAAGCTGGTTCCTTCCTCAGCCGGACATAACAGTCCGGATATGGTGCCTTGCTGGGCCAGAATTCCACCCTCCAGGGGAACTGAGCCCAGCATATCCGAGATGACGATCTTTCCAGTCGTCATCGACATGTGCTCAGCATACCTCCATGGGTTAGCATCCGAGCACAAAGGAAGGTCTTTCACATTGAGCTTTTCTGGGGCCCATGTGATTCTGCAAGGCACTGCATTCGCAGTTCCATTGCAGCCGCCTTCTCCTGATTCTCCTTCTGCATTTGTTGGATCATTCCAACAATAGAAGAGAGGGCCTGTCCCAGCTCTACTGGGAGACCGGCCGATGTAGAGGGACTTGAACTTCATCCTGGGCTTCTGCAAGGAGGTCTTCCTCCTGACACCCGTCCACATCAGATATCCTGTCATTTAGCTGGATGTCTTGCATCGCGACCGCGACTTCAGCATCCACCTGGATCTGAACTTAGGGGATCTCCTCTTGAGGCTGGGGAATCACTGCCTCAGCTGATGCCTTAGGGAAAAGATACGCCCTCATCTTCTCACTTGGAAAATAAGGGCCAGAAGTGTACTTTTGGAAGCCCCTTACCCAGGTACGAAGCTTCTTCCTAGCTATTTAAATGTCTCATTAATCAGGTTAGTGCACACAGTACATACCTGAGGGTCCCAATACCGGAGATCATCCTTGGAGACAGCGTATGCTGCGTGTCTCCTACAAAACTCATGTCCGCAGAGGTTCTTGCTGCTGACATTGCAGAAAGCACTTCCCCACTTCGGAGTGTCCTTCTGTAAAGAGAAGAAATTTCCATGAGTATCAAGTGAACTATGTATCACTGGATATGCATAGTATAGCATAACAATTCATAAATGAAAGACACACACTTGTGTTTCCCTCACAACCCATTGTTGCAGCCTTCCAGATAATAAAATCAAAAATGGTTTATCTCTACTAGAGTAACCAATGCAAGGTTTCCATAGGAAACAGGTGGAGCTCACACCTAGGCAATGATTTTAAAAATCCTGGATAATAGACGGGGAAGAACTCTGCTTCCTGTCTGAGGGCAACAGCAAAGGGCTGTGTAAGAAAACACAATAGTGTTAGAAGATACAGTGCTGTACCTAAACTTTTACTATAGTTTTCTTCTTACTGTATATGCTATACAGAAGAATACTAGTACAGTATAGGAGGATGTGTGCCGGCCTGCCTTTGCCGGCCGGCACACACCACAATTAGCTTTAAAGTATACTACTTAACAGCTATAGGGCGGCAGCCCTCTGGTTCAAATGCCTGTGCCGGCGGCAGCAGCTGCCGGCCAGCAACAGCCAGTGTTGGCCGGCAATGATTGCCGGCCAGCAACTACACAAGGTAGTACCCAGCTGCCGGCCACACTCTTGGTGACCGGCAGACAAGGACTGACATAAGCCGGCCGGCAAAGGTACAAGACCGATGCCAGCCGGCAGCAAAAGAACCAGAAGACTACCCCTGCCCGGCTGCCGGCCTCATAGGCCGGCTGCCGGGACAGGTACAGCACTAGAAGAAAATAGAATGGATGCCGGGATAAGAGTGTACACAACCCCCCCAGCCCGGCAACCGAAAGAGTGCATATAAGGAAGGGGAGAAAATTAATTCAGGCTTCCTTGACCAATGCCGTCCGGCTCTGCCGGCAGGCATGGATGAGGGACCAAGAGAGGTCCGGGCAGCACTCGAAAACATAAGACCCTTGCCGTCCAGCGTCTCTGCCGGCCGGCAATGGGCTTAGTCAATCCAAATCCCAACCTATACTAGGTCCAGAAGTAGAATGACATATGGTACAGTAATACCCCTGCCGGCCAGCTCTGCCGGCCGGCAAGGTACAGTACAGTAATGGCTAGGCCATTACGGAGATAGAGGGGGAAGGGACAAGAGGGTCCTGCCAACCTTGCTTTAGTGACAGATCACCCGTAGCCAAGAACTCTGTCTTAGCCTAAGGGAGATCTAAGGGAAAGGGCCAGCGCAGTAGTATAATACATGCCAGCTTCCAGAGCACCAAAGCAAGGAAGGCGTTGCAACTCCCAAGGGAAGATTTATCCTCCCCGAGAACAGCAACAGGACTTAGTCTGGTCGATCACACAAGAAGGAATCATAACTACAGAAACCTTCGACAGTGACCTAAGGGAGCTCAGCTCCCTTTGTAAGTGTTAGGTCAGCGAGGGAGACTCTGCCCCAAGCCAAACAACACGGACTCAGACTAAAAACTCTGTTGTTCTGACCCTCTTTGAACCAGACTCTGCTGGAACAGGAAGGTACAGTAACACCCTAGTATAGTTTTATCGAAAATAAATTCGGAAAAAACCACTTAGGGATAAGCCCAAGGCTTAAACAGAGGGAAAGGGATTGCATACCTTCTCCGAAGAAAAGAAAGCAACCGGGGAGTATGATAAAGTATACTAAGGCTCCATAAGCAATTAGCCTAGGCACCAAGAGAATCGATTACCTAATTCACCGAAACTCTCACGTATACAATCTTGGAAATATTCCACACAGTCTAACATGTATAAAATATAGCCTAAAGCTTCAATAAAATTTTAATTACACTCGGAAAAAACCATAATCATGCATTAAGTACTAGGACCAAACGACTAGGCTACATGGCCTAGCGTAGGCCAGAATGGCGAATACTTCGCCAAATAATACTAAGCACGAAAGGAAATCCTATGTAAAGCTAAATAGCTAAATTTTATTAAGCAAAACAACCAGGAATGTCACTCTGACTAACTAATTTATACCTAGCGAGTGACAGTGTCCAGGACACCTCTGGTAGGCTACGGCTCTTGTATCAAAGATTAATCCTATTAATCACTCAAAATTTTACCAAGAGCCTACATTTATACATAACAGACACTATACTCAACTTATCCGAGGTCAACGAAGACGAAGAAGCCATGAAAAGCTGAATAAATCCAAGATTTGCGAGAAAAACAGGAAAAAACACCGAGTTGTTAAGCTACGCAAAAAGGAAATACAGATGGCGCCAGGATTGGCGCCAGGCACGCATACGAATCGGGGGATAGGGAAGCCTTGGGAGCGGCTCCCCTTTTTCTTTCCCGAATTCGTATCTCGTCAATCTCCCTCCTACGAGACGAATCTCTGTTCAGGTCGTAGATTGCCATGTGACGTGTCTAGAATACGGCCTCTGATATGTCGCGATATCCCTTTCACGAGGGATACTCGCTCCAGGAGTTAGAATTCTGGTACCTTAAGGTAAATTCTCTGGGAATATCGCCGTAGTTGTAATATACCCTAGGAAGCTACCCTATAGGAACTTCCATCAGGACGACATGGCTTGAGCCCAAAAATATATATATATATATATATATATACATATATACAGAGAGAGAGAGAGAGAGAGAGAGAGAGAGAGAGAGAGAGAGAGAGAGAGAGACAGTATATATATATATATATATAGACAGTATATATATATATATATATGTATATATATATATATATATGTATATATATAGACAGTATATATATATATATATATATACAGTATGTATATATATTATAAATATATGTGTGTATATATATATATATATTATATATATGCATATATATATATATATATATACATATATATATGCATACATATGTACATATGCATTTATATATATATGTATATATATACACACATTTATATATATATATATATATATATACGTACATATTCAGGATATATTTATACATGTATATTTACATAAATATCCATATATGTATATATATATATATATATATATGAATATATATATATATATATATATATAATCGTACATATTCAGGATACACGTATAAATATATATAAACATATATAAATATATGTATACATATATATATATATACACATACATATATATATAAATATATATATATATATATATATATACTGTACATATATATATATATATATATATATATTTATATATATATACACATATATATATATATATATATTTTCTATGTAAAATAAGAAAGAGTTGTGCTAATGTAATAGAGATGTAATTTAACGAGAGAGAGAGAGAGAGAGAGAGAGAGAGAGAGCGAACATGAAACTTTACACAGGTTTGATATATATATATATATATATATACATATATATTTACATTACAAGTATATAAATATATATACATATATAATATATATCAAAATATATATATATATATATATATATATATGCTTGTAATGTAAATATATATATATATATATATATATATTTATATACTTGTAATGTAAATATATATATATATATATATATATATATTTACATTACAAGTATATAAATATATATATATATATAATATATATCAATATATATATATATATATATATATATGTATATGTATATATATATATATATATATATATTTACATATGTATATATATATTTACATTACATGTATATAAATATATATATATATATATATATATCAAAATAAATTTATATACATATATATATATATATATACATATATATATATATATATAAAGGGTATAAGCATACACATAATACTTATATAGGAACAGAGAGAGAGAGAGAGAGAGAGAGAGAGAGAGAATCCAGATATCAAAACACACACATACATATATATATATATATAAATTTATATATATATTTATATATATATATATATATATATAAATATATATGAATGTATATATATACATATATATATATATATATGTATATATATATACTGTAAATATATACATATATATATATATATAAATATATATATATATATATATACCTATATACATATATATATATATATATATATATACATATACATATATAATTATACATATATACATATATATATATATATATATATTTATATATATATATATATATATATACATATATAATTATACATATATACATATTTATACATATATACATATATATATATACATATATACATATACATATATATATATATATATATATGCATATATAAAAATACATATATGTTCGCCCGTTTTCCATGTAATTATGATATCGTATAAATAAACAAGAACATTGTGGCCAATTAAGGGACATAAAACCGCCATCATTACTCTAGAGAAATGACTTGGAGCATTTTCAACGCGGAAAGAAAGAAAATTAAACTGAGATAGTTGATTGTTAGCTATAAATGCCGTTTTACATTTACTGTCTTCCTGAATGGGTATTTGATATTATCCAGAGTTTAAATCAATAGTTGTAAAATATCTATTATCCCGTACCTTCACAATTAATTCTTCGACTGAGAGCAATGGAAATGTATTATCCTTAGTGACTGCATTCAACTTCCTATAATCAACACAATCTTACCGAGCCATCCTTTTCCCTAACAGCTACAATTGGAGAAGCCCGGGGGGATTCGCTCACCTCGATTATCCCTTGTTCCCTTAATTTACTAATTTCCCTTTCTATCTCTCCCTGGAAATGAATGGGTACCTTATAAGGCCTTGACCTGATCGGCTCCGCATGCCCAGTTTCAATACTAAAGGGAAATCGATCAATCCTCCTGGGTGGTTCCTCTCCAATTGCAATTGCATCGGAATAATTATCAACAATATTCACTAACTACAGGTTGATATTCTGGCAGACAGTTTTCGTGCTTGCATAATCAAGTTCTGGGTGCGTTCGTCTGTGCGGGCTGGAGTTGTGGCTCCCAAGACCCCATTATTAGCAATTGTACATAACTAATTCACACACAGAATCACTCCCTAACACAACTCTTATCTGACAAATTAACTATGGTTATTCAAGCTCTGTTCTCTTTTATTTCTGACAAGCCCTCAAAGACTACGTGTGCCCAATTGTCATGGAGTTCAACAACGACCTTGGTTCCTTCCGGAAGAGGCGGACATGGGGTCACTGATATGCTCATAAGTGTCTGGGAAGACAACACTTCTCTTTCAGGTACAGCTGTTACCTTACTTAAATCGTCTCTCCGTGCCTGCACAAGCACTTACTCTCTCATGATTTTCTATTGGCAAAGTGCACCCTCTTGCTTTTACTGTTATTGTATCTTTTTCCACGAAAATGCATATTTGATTACTTTTGATATAATCAATCCGTAATATAAACTCGATTCCTGGAATTCCCAAGGTGGACAAGAAAAAAAAATCATATGTAAATTTCACATATCCCACCTTAAAGCTAACATTCCCAGCTGCCCATTAGGATATATGGGCCACGTGCCAATGACCTCGCTTGCAATGCTGCTGGCCCCTGCTCCTGTCCCTAGTGCTGCGAGGGTGAGGTCGGGGGTACCAATGGAGGTCCCAGTGCCTGCTCTACCATGTCCATCGTAGTCACTCTCACTGCTGCCTTGGCTGCTGCTTCTGATGTCATGCGGGGGGTGTTGGGGTGTCATTGATCTTCCTTGTCCCCCCATTCCTCTGTTTCCTTTTCCTCGAATGTTGGGAAGGGGGTGGTGTGTGTGTGCCACATCCTGCCTGCCCTTGGCGATTTTTGCTGGGCACTCTTGAGATAGATGACCATAGGCCTGACAAGTGTAACAGCGGAGGATCCTTAGATGGGGCACTACTCGTTGGTACTCCTCCCCACACTGCCAACATCTGAAGGCTCTTCTCACCTGCTGACTAAGTTGTTCCTTCTCCCACACTTTGGGTGTTGGCGAGTGCCTCTCATGGGTATTACCTTCTCGGAATCAGGGCACTTATTTTCAGTCATTCTTTTCTTCTGGCAAACTGTTTCGAATGTTTTGTATTGCCATCACTACGTCTACTAATCAGCGAATATGTTTACGCACAATTGCTTTTTATTCCACCTTCTGGGAGACTGGCACTCCGGGTAGCAAACGAATCACAATCCCGAAAAATGTGAGTTGCAAAACTATGAACAGATTCACCATTCCGAATTTTGTGTTTGTAATTTTCTTTTATATTCCCTTTTCTAGCATCGGGTAAGGCATATTTTTCAATTAAATGTCGTTTTATTTCAGTATAACTTCTTAAACTGTCTTGTGGCCAACACATTACCTCTATTGCCAGAGCATCTTTTAGCAACCTAATTACTTGGAGTGCTTTTTCTCCTTCAGACCACCCATATGTGTCTACTTCAAAGTTTCTCAAAAACACTTCGATTGATTGAGACCCTTCATTTGGCCATTGATCGTAAAAAGGCCTAACACTTGCTTGAAGTTCTAGTAATTTTCGAACTATGTTTTGCGTATCTTCACACGGCTGTGGTTGAGCGCCCCTCCTATTCTCGTTCAACTAAAAATCTGTTCATTAAGTCGGCTAGGTTATCTACCCTATTTTCTAAGTCTTGCGTCTGTTTTTCTCATCTATATTCTTCATTGGCATTACTATAACCAACTGCTCCTTCGTTTCCATCTCCCGCAGCAGCAGCTTCTGCTTTGTTAGTCCTTGTGTATCCAGGCATCTCGAACTTTTATTTTACCCGCTTAAAAAACAACTTCGCTCACTGCATACACAAAGAGATGTATTTGTACACCTGACACCAACATGTCCCATGTCAACGGATAATAAGACAATGGAACAAGGTTTTTTTCACTTTATTATAAAAAAGTTTGCAAATACACTTGTATACAGTCGATACTCTCAGGTGAGTACCTTGTCTAACGATCAATCTATAGGTACTGACTAACCCTCGGCAAGCAAGATGCAATCTTGCTCTATTAACAAGCTGAAATGTTGGGTTTTGTGTAATTCTCCACTGTGATGGAAATATACTGTCAAACACACAACCCTAAGATTCTATGGTATTTAAACTCACTATATAAAACATATTCTCCATACAAGGATTAGGACATTATATATATATATATATATATGTATAAATGTATATATATATACATATATATATATATATATAATATATATATATACATATATATATATATATATATATACATATATATATATATATATATATATATATACATATATATATACCTATATATATATATATATATATATATATATATATATATATATATATATATATATACATATAATATATACATATATACATATATATATATATACATATATATATATATATATACATATACATATATACATATACATATATATATATATATATATATATATATATATATATATATATATATATATATATACATATATACATATATATATACACATATATACATATATACATATATACATATATATATACATATATACATATATATATATATATATATACATATATATACATATATACATATATATGTATATATATATATATATATATATATATATATATATATATATATCTACATATATATGTGCATATATACAGTATATATGTCCCCCGTGGCCGCAGTGGCATAAAAAACAGTTAGAAGAGCGCCTACGTATCCCTGTGTGTCGAAAGAGGCGACTAAAAGGGACGGGACGTGGGGACTTGGAACTCCCTCTCCTGTATTTACAATCCTTTGAGACATCATCAAAGAGGTGAAGCTGGGGGAAGAGTGACTGCTCCCCGCACTCTAGTTTTGGGGTGTTTAAATGTGCGTGGATGTAGTACGATAGAGTAAAAGATGAGAGATTGGAAGTATTATTAGGAATAGAAGGATGGATACATTGGCCATGTGTGAGATAAAGATAAAAAGGAAGGGTGAAATGATGTTTGGTAAAATGTCTGGTAGAGTGTCTGGCATTGAAAGGGGAAGAGCAAGAGAGTGTGTGGCTTTATTGCCGAGTGAATTGATGACAGGTAAAGTAGAGGAATGGAAGGAGATATCATCTAGGTTAATGTGGGTAAGGGTTAGTTTTGGGTAGGGAATGTTGGGCGTTTGTCAGTGCGTATGGGCCAGGTTGTGAGAAAAGTGGAGAAGAGCGGAATGAAATAACTGGGTGTGTTGAAGGACTGGGTAGAAGGAATTGTGTAGTTGTCATGGGTGACTTGAATGCTAGAGTAAGCATTGGAGAGGTAGAAGGTGTCATGGGGAAGTATTTCCTACCAGGTGAAAATGAGAGTAGTGAGAGACTGGTAGATATGTGTGTTGAGCAACAGAAGTTCTAGCTTTTTCAAAAAGAAACATAAAAACAAGTATACATGGGTAAGAGTTGCAAATGAAAGAGTGGTAAAAAGGGCGTTAATGGATTGTGTGTTGATAACTAAAAGAATGTTTGGAAGATTGAAATATGTGCACGTGTTTAGGGGTATGTCTAACATATATATGATATGTCTGATAATTTTTTGGTGGAAGGAAAATTAGTTGTAGGAAAAGAGTAGGGGAATAGTGTAGGTGGATGTAAAAGGGAGCTAGTTAGGGTTGAAGAGCTAATAAAACCTGGGGGTAAAAAGTAAATATTAATAAAGGATGAAAATGGCATATGACAAAGTGAAAGTAAGATAAACTGGTAATTTAGAAGAGCAGTGGAAGTTAGTAAGAAAAATTTTTTTTGTGATTACAAGTGATGTTTGTGGCAAGAAGTTTGATAGAGGCAGCGGGAGGAAGGGCAGTGAATGGTGGAATGAAGGAGTGAAGGTAAAAGTGGAAGAGAAAAAGTGTGCTTTTGAAGAATGGCTGCAGAGTAATAGTGTAGAGAAGTATGAAAGATATAGAGAGAAAAATGTGCAAGTAAAGCGCAAGGTAAGTGAAGCAAAGAGGGCAGCTGACCTGAGGTGGGGTCAGGGATTTGGCCATTCATATGAAGAGAATAATAAGTAGTTTTGGAAAGAAGTGAAGAGAGTAAGGAAGGCTGGTTCAAGAATTGAAGACACAGTGAAAGATGGAAATGGAAGGTTGTTAAAAGGAGAGGAGGCAAGGAAAATGTGAGCAGAATATTTTGAAAGTTTACTTAATATTGAGGATATTAGGGAGGCAGATATAATTGCTGTTGCAGGTGTTGAGTTGCCGGTGATGGGAGATAAGAATGCGAGAGTGATTACAAGAGAGGAAGTGAGGAGAGCACTAAGTGAAACGAGAGTAGGAAAAGCATCTGGTATGGATTGTGTGAGAGCTGAGATGTCGAAGGAAGGGGATGTGACTGTACTTGAATGGTTGGTAAGATTGTTTAATGTGTGTTTTGTGTTGTCAATGGTACCAGTAGGTTGGGTTTGTGCATGTATTGTACAACTATATAAGGGTAAGGGAGATGTGCATGAGTGTTGTAATTCAAGGGGTATTACTTTGTTGTTTGTACTTGGAAAAGTGTATGGTTGAGTGCTGATTGATAGGATTAAGGATAAAACAGAGAACGCAATCTTAGAAATACAGGGTGGTTTTAGAAGAGGTAGGGGTTGTATGAATCAGATTTTTTCAGTTAGGCAGATATGCAAGAAATATTTAGCAAAAGGTAAAGAGGTGTATGTTGCGTTTATGGATTTGGGGAAAGCGTATGATAGAGTTGATAGGGAAGCAATGTGGAATGTGATGAGCTTAAATAGATTTAGTGGAAGGTTGTTGCAAGCAGTGAAAAGTTTCTACAAAGGTAGTAAGGCATGTGTTAGGATAGGAAAAGAAGTGAGCGACTGATTTCTGGTGAGAGTGGAGCCGAGATGGGGATGTGTGATGTCCCCGTGGTTGTTTAACTTGTATGTTGATGGAGTGGTGAGAGTGGTGAATTCTCGAGTGCTTGGACGAGGATTGAAACTGGTAGATGAGAATGACCATGAATGGGAGGTATATCAGTCGCCCGATTAGTGACAGAATTAGGAAGCGTGTGGGATAGAAGGAAGTTGAGTGTTAATGTGGGTAAGAGTAAGGTTATGAGATGTACGAGAAGGGAAGGCGATGCGATGTTGAATGTCATGTTGAATGGAGGGTTACTTGAGGAGATGGATCAGTTTAAGTAGTTGGGTCTGTTGTTGAAGCAAATGGTGGAGGGGAAGCAGATGTCCAAAGTGTTGGGGGCAGTTAAGGGAGTAGTAAAAAGTAGAGGGTTGGGCATGAATGTAAAGAGAGTTCTGTATGAGAAAGTGATCGTACCAACTGTGATGTTTGGATCGGAGTTGTGGGGAATGAAAGTGACGGAGAGACAGAAATGGAATGTGTTTGAGATGAAGTGTCTAAGGAGTATGACTGGTGTATCTCGAGTAGATAGGGTTAGGAACGAAGTGGTGATGGTGGGAACGGGTATAAGAAATGAGTTAGCAGTTAGAGTGAATATGAATGTGTTGAGGTGGTTTGGCCATGTTGAGAGAATGGAAAATGGCTGTGTGCTAAAGAAGGTGATGAATGCAAGAGTTGATGGGAGTAGTACAAGAGAAAGGCCAAGGTTTGGGTGGATGGATGGAGGGGAAAAAGCTCTGGGTGATAGGAGAATAGATGTGAGAGAGGCTAGAGAGCGTGCTAGAAATAGGAATGAATGGCGAGCGATTGTGACGCAGTTCCAGTAGGCCCTGCTGCTTCCTCCGGTGACTTAGATGACAGCGGAGGTAGCATCAGTAGGGATTTCAGCGTTATGAAGCTTCATCTGTGGTGGATAACGGGGGAGGGAGGGCTGCAGCACCCTAGCAGTACCAGCCGAACTTGGTTGAGTCCCTTATCAGGCTGGGAGGAACGTATATATCTATCTATCTACATATATATACATAATATATACATATATGTATTTCTGGGCTCAGGCCATGTCGTCCTGATGGAAGTTCCTAATAGGTAGCTTTCTAGGGTATATTTGACTACAGTGATATTTCCAGAGAATTTTACCTTAAGGTATTCAGAATTCTAACTCCTGGAGCGAATATCCCTAAATAATCTCACAGGGATATTGCATAATATTAGAGGACATATTCTTGACACGTCACATAGCTATCTTCACCCCCGAACAGTACTAACGCTTCGAGTTGTTACAGTGACAAGAATCTGAAACGAGAATGAAAAGAGAGCCGCTCATAAGGCATCTCTCCTATTCCGTTTCCAGTGTGTATCTGATGAAGGCGGTAGCGCCCTCTTTATTTCTTTTTGTGTAGCTCTACTACTCGGTGTTTTCCCTTGTGTCTTCTCATTATTTTGGATTTTATTCAACATTTTGATGACTTCTTCGGCCGCTTCTGCCTCTGGAAAGTTGAGTATTATCTTTACTATGTATAAATGAAAGCTCTTGTCGTTTTGTATTAAATAAAAAGTGATTTTAACATAAACAAGAGCTGTTGCCTACCGGAGGTATCCTGGATGCTATCGCTCGCTACTTATGGGTCATTTAGTTAGCTAGAGCGACGTTCCTGGTTTGTTTTGCTTTAATAATCTAGCTATTTAGCTCCTCTAGGAATGCTTATATTATACCGTCAGTTTTTAGTTCGGTGATTTCGACAAGGGTCGAGGTACGATCTTGCCCTTTGCAAGGCTTAGTAGCCTAGGCGTCTGGCCCTAGTACTTTTGTGCATGATATAAGTTTTTCAGAGTGTTATATTATTGAAGCTATAGGCAAATATTTTATACATGTAAGATATTGTTGAATGTTTTTTCCAAGATTGTATAAGAGAGAGTTTCGGTGAATTAGGTAATCGATTCTCACCTTACCTAGTCTAGTATTCTAGGTACCGTAGTATACTTTCGCACATCCCCGATTGTTCTTTTCTCCTCCGGAGGTTAAGTTTAATCCCTCTCTCCCTCGGAAAGCCTTTGGCTTAGTCCTAATGGTTCTATCTGTATAATAATTCAGGTATAACTATTCTAGGATATGTCTGTCCTGTCCTGATAACCAGAGTGACTGGTTTTTTGGGTTAGGGCAGAACATCAGAGTTTCTAGTCTGTGGTCTGCTTCTTCCTAGCATAGAGAATGAGTCTCCTTTGCTAGGTTAGGGGCGGACACAGGAAGCTTTGCTTCCCTAGTCCATGTCGGAAGGATTCTGTAAGAGATGATTCCTTCCTCTAGTGGCCTAGCAGACTGTCCTGTGTTGTTTTTCTCGGGCTGGAAAATGAGTTTTCTCTGTTGCCCGAAATAACTTCACCTAACTTTGTTCTGGTTGGGAAGAGGGTAGCAAGTATTGCCAGTCTTCCTCCCTAATAGACAACTCTTGGTTAAGATGAGCTTCCCTAACTGCTGAGTGTGTCTCTTGCTAGAACGAAGTCTACAGGACCCTTATCCCTTCCCCACCTCTCTTTCTTTATCTTCTTTTGGCCGCAGTCCTACTTCCGTACCTAGTATAGGTTAGGATGGAGGACCGGCTCAGCTCTCTGCCGGCTGGCATTACGTGTCGGCCGGCAGAGACCCTTTGTTCTTTGCAGATTGAACCACAGACCTCCCTTGGTCTCCCTTCCATGTCTGCTGGTAGAGCCCGGCAGGCTATGGATTCTTTGGAAGCCTGAATGCTACATTCTCCCCTTCCATAAGCTCACTCTTTCTGGATGGAAGGTCGTATGGCAATGCCGCCTTATAACCTTACATCCATACTATTTCTCTGACTATTGTTTGGTACCCCTAACCCGGCTGCCGGCTTAACAGCCGACAGCCGGGCAGGTATAGGTTCTCTGGTTCTTGGCTACTGCCGGCGAGCATGGGTATTATTACCTTTGCCTGCCGGCAGTGGAAACACAGCCCGAATCTGCTGGCCACTACAATTAGCGGCCGGCAGCCGGGTATTAGTGTTTTCAGCTGTCGGCCGGCAATGATTGCCAGCCGGCACACAGTCGCGAATCAGTGGGCTGCCGCCTATTAGTTAAAGATAGTATATCTTTGAACTATACAGGGGTAGATGCCGGCCGGCATGTACCGGCGCACGCTGGAACGTAACGGCGCGTGCTGGCTGGCACAACAGCATACGATGTACAGTAGTTGCTATATTTGTAGTGTAGTACACACTGCATTAGTAGAAACTGCTGTAAAGAGTTTGTGATAGCACTAAAGTTCTTCACCATACTTAATGTTATCTTGTACAGCCTTTTGTTGAGACCGTACAATATATAGAAAGTAAGTTCTTTCTGTATTCTTTCTATCCTGTATATTAAAACTTTATCTCAAGGTGTGAACTACACCTTAAATTTCCGTTTAGTTAATTACATAAGGTATTCTAGAATAGAGTTAACCTTAGTTTTAATATCTCGGGAGGTTTCAGCAATTGACTGGGCAGGAAATACAAGTATGTGTCTTTCCTTCTTTCTTTTATAGCTTTTCTATATAAGCTAAATGTTTCAATATAAGTGAAAGCCTTCACTTGATACTCATGGATTTTTCTTCTCTTTACAGGAGGACCATCCAAAGTGCGGGAGTATGTTCTGTAATGTCCGCAGTAAGAACTTCTGTGGACATCAACTTTGCAGGAGGCACGCAGCATGCGCAGCCTCCAGAGGTGATCTCCGGTATTGGGACCCTCAGGTTTGTACAGTTTGTTCTAACCTGATTACCGAGGCTTTTGACGACCCTAAGTCGACAGGGTCAAGGGATGCTGCCAGGGAAATGTTACGATCCTGGGTGAGGGGTTTTCAGAAAAACACCTCAGGCCCCTACCTTCCAAATGAGAAGAAGAGGGCCTACCTTTTCCTTATAGAATCGGCTGATGCAATCATCCCCCAGCCTCAGGTGGAGATACCAACTGCCCAGAATCCGGTAGATTCTGAAGTCTCGGCCGCCCTTCAAGACATCCAATTGGACGATAGGATGTCGGAGGTGTCGGATTCTACTGAGACGGACCTTCTAGGAGAAGGTCAGGAGGAGGAGCTGTTGCAGGCTCCTCAAGTAGAAGAGCGTGAAGGATCTTCCTTTGTGCTCGGATACCAATCCTTGGAGGTATGCCGAACACCTGCCAATGACAACTGGGAAGATCGTGATCTCAGAAATGTTAGGAGCAATTCCCCTGGAAGAAGTGGAATTTTGGCCCAACAAAGATTCTTATCCGGACTGCTATGTCCGTCTTAGGAAGGAGCCAGCCTTAAAGGAGGAGACGGAGCCGAAGGAGGTCATAGTTTTTTACCATAGTAAAGCTGAGACGTTACTAGCGAGCTCAATGAAAGAGAGGGGCTTCAATAACTCAAATGTGCCTGCCTTGAGTAAGAAGCTTCCCTCCTTTGTGGCCTCTCCTACCAGAGCCTTTCCCTTCTTGGAAAAGGGATATAAGGCAGCCTTAAAGGCGGTGGAGGCAGGGAAACCATGCCCCTCCTTGGAGGAGTGCAAGCCGTTATCTCTGACCTTGCCCTTGGACCAAGAAGACTGGAAGGACGTACATCTTACCTTCTCAGTCGGGAAGCTGGAAGCTGATATTGCTGAACGCCAGTTTGGTGAGGCACTTCCAAAACTGTCGGAGGTTCTCTTGCGTAGAAAGCAAGAGACAAAGAAAAGACTTGCAGCATTGATGTCGTTGCAAACGACACTAGAAACGATGGCAAGTGACCCCAAGAACCAGGACATGTTCATGGTTGTGGCCAAAACCCATCTGGCCACAGTTACGAAGGATCTCTATAGCTTTATTAAAGCTAGGAGAGCCTGTAGAGAGTTCGTGTTCGCCTCGGCTGCGGTGAGGCATGAACCGAGGAAACTGATCTCCTCTTGTATTTGGGGTAAAGACCTCTTTCCCAATGAAGTGGTTAAAGAGGTAGTAGACAAGGCCGCCACAGAGAATAGGAACCTTCTCAAAAAGTGGGGCTTGGATCTTAAGAGAAAGTCTTCTCTGGATGAGGGTCCCCAACCCAAGAGGAAGACAAAAAAGCCTAGGCCATCCTCTCGGTCGGCTAAACCCTACCGACAGCAACACTAACAATAACTTCCTGTGACCGCGGTGCCTCAGATAGTGGCACAACCTCCAATCACGTATCAGCTGGTACCTCAACAAGTGGCGACACTTTTTAACCCAGCCTTCAAAAGGCAGACTTCTTCCTTTCGTTCGAGAGCTAGAGGAACAGCCAGAGGTTCTTCTAGACGCCCTTCAAGAGGAAGGGGATACAGGGGAGGACGCGGTCAAGGAGGCAATGCCTCAGGTCCACAACAGCAGAAGTAAGATACTTCCAGTAGGAGGGAGACTACAGCTATTTAGGGATCGCTGGACCTTCAATCCCTGGGCCCACAGCCTAATTAAAAATGAACTAGGTTGGAGCTGGAGCAGTCCTCCACCTCAATTTCCTCAATTCTTCCAACACTCATCCCCCGTTCTGGAAGAATATGTCCGAGAACTCTTAGACAAAAGAGTAATCCGGAAAGTTAAGTCCATAAAATTCCAAGGAAGGCTGTTTTGTGTTCCAAAGAAGGACTCAGAAAAACTCAGAGTCATTTTAGACTTGTCGCCACTCAACAAGTTCATAGTGAACTACAAGTTCAGAATGTTCACGCTTCAACACATAAGGACCCTACTGCCCAGAAGGGCATATACTGTTTCTATAGACTTGTCTGACACTTATTGGCACGTTCCAATTAATCGTCACCTCTCCTCCTACCTAGGCTTCAAGTTACATAGGAAACTTTACGCCTTCAGAGCCATGCCTTTCGGGCTAAACATAGACCCAAGGATTTTCACGAAGCTCGGGAATGCAGCCGTCCATCAATTACGCCTAAAGGGGGTCCAAGTAGTAGCCTACTTGGATGACTGGCTGGTGTGGGCAGCATCCAGGAATGAATGCATGCAAGCTTCTATGATAGTGATCCAGTTCCTGGAACATCTGGGATTCAAGATCAACATCAAAAAGTCTCGACTTTCTCCAGCTCAAAAATTTCAGTGGTTGGGAATCCAATGGAATTTGGAGTCACATCGACTTTCCATTCCTGGTAGAAGAGGAAAGAAATAGCAGGATCTGTCAAGAGACTATTGAAATCCAAACGGATATCAAGACGAGAACAGGAGAGAGTGCTGGGCTCTCTACAGTTTGCTTCAATAACAGATCCAGTGCTAAGAGCACAGCTTAAGGATGCAACAGGAGTCTGGAGAAAATACGCATCAAACGCGCGAAGAGATCTAATAAGACCACTACCGACTCGACTGCGAACGCTACTCAAGCCGTGGTCCAATGCCAAGCAATTGAAGAAATCGATACTTCTTCAGCCTCCTCCCCCGTCAGTAACTATCCTCACAGATGCTTCAAAGGAAGGCTGGGAAGGTCACTCTCATCAGATGAGAGTCCAAGGAGCTTGGTCCAATCTTTTCAAGTCATTTCACATCAGCTTTCTAGAAGCCATGGCAGTACTTCTGAAACTAAAGAAATTTTCTCCTCGCCACTCGACCCACATAAGACTGGTTCTAGACAGCGAGGTGATAGTGAGATGCCTGAATCGACAAGGGTCGAGGTCACATCAAATCAACCAAGTGATGTTGGCCATCTTCCGTTTGGCGGAAAAGAAGAAATGGCACCTGTCAGCAGTTCATATTCAAGGGTTCCGCAATGTGACAGCGGACGCTCTATCCAGGTTTACACCTATAAAGTCAGAATAGTCCCTTGACGCAGGATCGTTCTCCTTCATCTCGAGTCAAGTCCCAGAGCTGCAGATAGACCTCTTTGCAACGAAAGACAACAAGAAAATAGATCGTTATGTGTCCCCATACGAGGATCCGCTAGCGGAGGCAGTGGACGCTATGTCCCTGGACTGGAACAGATGGTCCAGTATTTATCTGTTCCCTCCGCACAACCTCCTTTTGAAGGTCCTTGATAAGCTGAGATCCTTCAAAGGGAAAGCAGCAATAGTGGCCCACAAGTGGCCAAATAGCGTGTGGTTCCCTCTGGCATTGGAACTACGACTAAAATTCGTACCGCTACCGGATCCATCCCTGTCTCAACGAGTACATAAGTCGACTGTCTTCGCTTCATCACAGAAAACACGGAACCTTCATCTCATGATTTTCTCTCCTTAACGATGAGAAAAAGATTCGGTGTTAAAAGTCAGTTCAGACTTTTGGAGGAAACCAGAAGACATTATGAGGCTTCAGGGAAGAAACAGATATCCCTTGTCAAGGCGAAGAAACCAAAAGAAATCTAGACAGATTTCTATTTATCATTCTTCATTCACTTTCATGGGTAAGGTTTAACACCCAAAACAATTCTTTTGTTCAAGTCTGCCTTGACAAGACAGATACCATATGCCTTACAGGTCGACCTTTCTAACGACGTTCGTAATGAACTACAAAGGCCCACGCTAGGCTTAGCCCTTCAGCGCCTCCAAGGACCCTTTGCATGGTCAGTAGATAAGATTCTTCATTGTGTATAAATAATGAACAATGAGGAATGCGCTTGGAGGGCCTCCAATTTTAAGTCATTTTTCTACTTGTACTCGCTTTGGGGGCCAGAGTTAGTGAAATAGTGGCTCTCTCTAGAGAGGAAGGCCACGTCCAGTTCTTGGAGGGAGAACTGAATATTTCCAGACCCAACGTTTCTTACCAAGAACAAGCTACCCACCAACAGGTGGGGTCCCTAGAGAATCTGCCCTCTGAAGTTAGATGCATCTCTATGTCCAGTGGAGTGCCTAAGGTCTATCTTCATAGAACTTCAGACTTTATGGGAGGACAACTGTTCAGAAGAGAAACCCTGGGTTCAAAGTTTTCTATAACTAAAGGCGAAACTCACCCGTGTTATTCGCAGAACGGATCTAGACAGTACACCCGTTAGTTATGATCCGAGGAAAGTTGCCTCTTCCATAAAATTTCTTTA
>NC_090743.1:43449955-43454955 GCF_036898095.1 Palaemon carinicauda
TTAATAACCAAACCTGAAAAATTAAGGGCCTCAAATACCTTACGCAATCTTGCCATGTGCGTACTCCAATCATCACTATATACAACCAAGTCATCGATATAAATTTCAGTTCCCTTTAAACCACAAATGACCCTATTCATAACCCTCTGGAAAGTACACGCGGCATTTTTCATCCCAAAGGGCATTACTTTACACTCGTAAAGCCCAAAGGGAGTTACAAATGCAGAGATCTCTCTTGCTCGATCAGACAGGGGAACCTGCCAATACCCTTTCAATAAATCCAATTTCGTAATGAACTTAGCAGCCCCTATGTGATCGAGACAGTCATCTATCCGAGGCAAAGGAAAAGAGTCATTCTTAGTATGTGTGTTAACCTTACGGTAGTCCACACACATACGGAACTTTCCGTCGGACTTCTTAACCAGGACTATCGGGGAGCTCCATGGACTAACGGAAGGTTGGATGAGATCGTGTTCCAGCATATATTTAATCTCCTTATCAACTATATCCCTCTTAATGGGATTCAGCCGATAAGGACTCTGTTTCACAGGAGAAGCATTACCCACGTCTACATCATGCTCAAGAAAATTAGTTCGACCTGGAGAATTCCGAAATAAATCTGGAAAAGAAGAAATTAAATTAATTACATCCCTCCTTTGAGCAATCTCCAGATGCCCCAGCCCTTCCTTCAAAACTTCTAAATTTTGAATATTATCAAAAAGAGCATCAGAAGACACCTGACAAATCAAATCCTCTGAAGGTAAATCCATACTTTCAACCACAGGCTCATAAACAATAGCGAGAGGATCATGTCTATTAGAAGTATAGAGTTTTAACCTATTTATATGGAATATTCTGCACTTCCGTTTGGTCCCAGGAGCCTCTATTTCATAATTCACCTCCGACAACTTCCTCAACACCTTCCAGGGTCCCTTATATCTTGGTTCAAGGAAATTGTCAGAGTCAGTACTTAAAACTAAAACTAATTCTCCGGGCTCAAACGACCGTGCTTTAGATTTCCTATCAAAATTTGATTTCATAGCAGCCTGAGAACTAGCCAAATTTTCTCTGGCAAATTTCCAGGCTCTAGATAATTTTTTTCTCAAGTCCTCCACAAAGTCTCCTACGTTTGCATTCCCACCTCGATCAGTCTCAAGCATCTCATGAAAAATTTCCAAAGGCCCACGTACTTTGTGTCCAAATACCAGTTCGAAAGGAGCTACCCCAGTTGAAGAATTTGGGTGATTTCTTAGAGCAAAGAGAGCAAAGGGAAGACCTTTATCCCATTCCTCCCCTTGTTCATAACAATATTTTTTCAAAACAGATTTAAGGGTCTGATGGAACCTTTCCACCAGGCTCTGACTCTCTGGATGATATGGTACACTGGTCTTGTGCCGAATGGCCAGTTCTGCACATTTACCTTTAAATACCTTGCTAATAAAATTTGTACCGCAGTCAGTTTGAATAGTACGAGGGAGACCATACCTGGAAAAGAATTCAATTAGTTTGTCAAATACAACCTTAGAGGTTATCCTTCTCATTGGGAAGGCCTCAGGGAATCGAGATGCTCTATCCATAATTGTCAAGAGATGGGTAAACCCAGACTTAGTTTTAGGCAAAGGCCCAACCACATCAATAACTAATTCCACAAAAGGCTCACCTATCGCAGGAATTGGATTTAAGGGAGCTTTAGGAATAATTTGGTTGGGTTTCCCCATCACTTGACAAACTTCACATTCATTAATAAATTGTTTCACAGATGATTTTAAACCTGGCCACCAAAAACATTCTGCCAACTTTCGAAAAGTTTTGCATACACCGAAGTGGCCAGAAAAAGAATCATCATGTGCAAGACTCAAGACAGACCTACGGAATTGAGATGGGACAACAATTTGTTCAATACGAGACGTCTTGCTCAGATTATCAGTTAAAGGACGACTAATCCGGTATAGTAAACCATTAATCACACAAAACCTGGGTTTAGTCAAATCTGCAGTGTCACCCAAATCAAAATTAAATTCCTTTTTTTGAGCTTCAATAAATGAAGACCTGTCCCAATCAGGTCTCAAAACATTGCTAACCACACTATTACCACTACTATCTACAGACCCGGGCCTCTCTAAGTCTACTTCTAAACTACTTAAGATTAAATCTTCGTCATTATCAATTAAATTTGCAGCCTTTACTGCTGCCCGGGTTGTTACTGCAACAGGACAGGCGTGCACAGACAGTATGGGGAACAACTCTTGTCCTTTTGTATTTAACATATCGTTACCCAAAATGCCGTCAATTCCAGGAATAGGGAGACACTCAACAACTGCTAATTCTGTCACTTTATCATAACCAGGGAAAGACAATCTGACCTCCACTAACGGAGCCGAAACAACGGTGTTCGGGAACCCTCCCAGAACAACAAAATTTCCTGTATACTCAGCTAAATTTTTCAAAGAGTCTTTCAAAACCAGAGACCGAGCTGACCCTGTGTCCCTCAAAAATTTCACACCAACAGTTTTAGAAGTAGATATTAATTTACCAGGCCAAATATATTTATCATAAAGTAGTCATGCCTCCTTTCTGCTAGAAGACTGACTACTGCTACTACCATCATTACTAGTGTTAGCTACTGGACGGTTTTCAACTACGGGATCGCTGATAACAGGTTTACTAGTAGATATTAGTGACACAGGATTATTATTATTCCTTTGGAGGTACCTTCTTCTGGCATAACACTGTGCCTGATAATGTCCCTGCTTATTACACCAAAAACAAGTCCCCCTACCTCTATTATTCATATTACCTGGGCCAGAACCAAACCTATTATTTTCAGAAAAGACACGAGTGTCCTGTCCACTCAAGTCTTTTCCCTGGTTACTATCGGGCTTATGATTTTTATCTGGTGGGTTACCCTGCCCACGAGTATTCACAAAAGAGCCTGACCTCTGAAAATTAACTGGCCTAGCAGATTGAAAATTCACATCTTTATTTCCAAAACTACCAGACCCAGTTCGATGGGTCAATACAAACTCGTCAGCAATTTGGGCGGCATTACTTAAATTAAAAGCTTTTACCTCTTCTAGATAAATTTTCAATTCCTTACTACATGACCTTTTGAATTCTTCTAGAAGCATGAGTTCTCTCAAAGCGGAGAAAGAGACCACCTGGCGGCTTTTTAACCAATGATCAAATTGTTCCTCCTTAAGCCTAGCAAATTCCACATAAGTAAGGGAGGCTTGCTTTGTAAAATTTCTGAACTTAAGGCGGTAGGCCTCAGGAACCAAATCATATGCCTTGAGGACTAGAGCCTTAACCTTATGGTAATCACGGGCAATACCTTCTTCCAAGGCATTATACACTCTAATTGCCTTGCCCACCAACCTACATTGAATTAGTACAGTCCACATTTCTGAGGGCCAAGACAACCGAGTGGCAACACGTTCAAAAGCCTTGAAAAATTCTGGAACATTCAACTCTTCAAATACTGGCACCAATTTCAAGGCCGCACCTACATTAAATTTATCCTGCGAGTTGCCCCGAGGTGTACTAAAATTATTAGAGGTGCCCTGCAGCCTAGCAATTTCTAAATTGATATTGGCCATCTCCAATTCATGCCGCCTCGCCCTCTCATTCTCTTCAAATTCCAGTTTCATCAGTTCTATCCGTTTACATATTAAATTAAATTCACCGTCCTCCTTGGACTCCACCAAAGGACAAACAGGAACCTGAGGATCTTTTGGCGCAGGGTTTACTACAGAATTGAATGGATTAGTGGAAACATTTAGTTTCAGAGGCAAGTTAGCCTGACCTTCATAAATAGTTCCTGTCCGGGGAGGATCCTCAAACAGAGTTAGACCTCCATTAACACTTATTCTGTCATCATCATTAATCATACTACCCTCACGCTCAGAGTCACTACTACCTGAAACTTCATACTCCCTAACCAAATGTTCAGCCTCAGCCAGACCTTGAGCAACTTTGCTTTTAACAGCTACCAACAATTTATTTTTCGTATCCGCTGCCCTCAACGGAATACCCAACCACCGGGCACAACTTACTAAACAAGTCTTATTTAGTACTGGCAGATGCTTTATACAATCAACCGACCCTAAAAACTCTGCGGGGTCAAACACAAAATCCTTCATTGTACCAAAATTAGCAGGGGAGAAAGGTAATACTTTATAACTAAAGAAAATATTGTCAAATTAACAAAGTGCTGTTCCACAGACCAAAACACTGAGTACACCTGAGAACAATCCTGTCACGGTCGCCAATTGTTATAACCCTTAGGGTTATTATAAGAGTTCTTATTATAATTGTTGTCAGTAATAAATGTAACTCAGTGCTAAAGGTCAGCGGAAACAAACACTCAAGAAAACTTAACAATATTTAATACTTAACAATAACAAAATTTAGATCAACCTTGTTAAAACTACCAATAACATTATTTAATAACAAGGAAGGACAAATAACGGTCCTCTGAATCACACTAGATTCCCTAAAACTAAGAAGCTAAGTCCTAACAAAGACAAGAGAAATATCAATTATAAACTTGGATCCAACAATTGGCTGGCCAGAACAAAAAATAACCCTAATACTAATTACAAGAAAGAAGGAAGACGGAGTAAATAAAACAAGAAAAACCATCATAAATCCTACCTATCAACACAAAACTAATGAACACAAAACCTTGTCTATAATAGACATACTGGAAGATATTATGTAGTCACGTCTTAAATATGACAATATATAGAAAATCAAATGATGCAAAGGATGTAAATAGTTCTCCTCACTTCAGTGGATGAATCAGAGGAGACACAACACTAGGGCCGTCATTCACTGGTCCTAACAGCTATCAGGGCAGGTCCTGAACGCCAGGGCATAACCATAAAGGGCAAGCAATCCCAAACGAAAATCAGACACTCTATGTCTTACCTGGCGTCAGCCTCCCTACTGGCCACCTCACGAGCTTGCAAGCTCCCAAAACCACAGCAGCTGATTGGAGA
>NC_090743.1:43459955-43464955 GCF_036898095.1 Palaemon carinicauda
ACCAGCATGGTCTGGCATGATGCAAGCCGTGCACACTGGTGTACATCCAGGTCAGTCTACAGTCTTCCTGCTTCCCAGGATCGACATGAACAGCAGTGATCCAACTTGCATCTATTCAACATTGACATTTCTATCTGAGCACACCAAACAGTACAACGCAAAGGTCATCATCACATTTGACCAACCACTTTGGTGGAAGGCGCTTACCATCATCGAAAGTCAATCGGAGGGCAGTGACTTGCGTAAGATTGTACTGCGCATGGGGGGCTTCCACACGTTGATGAGCTTCTTGGGGAGTATTGGAAATATCATGTCAGGATCTGGACTGCGCTCTGTTCTGGAACTGGTGTATGCCGAGAACACTGTAATGCACATGCTGTCTGGCAAGGCATATGACCGAGCTATCCGTGGGCATCTCTTGGTTGATGCAGCACTTAACACTCTCCTCGCAGAAGGGATACTTGGTACGCTAGTGCCTACTTGTTCGCAGGCTAAGAATGATGGTCCTCAGGGTATTGTAGATGACGACGAACCAAGTGAAGACGAGATAATGCAAAGCATAGATGATGCACAGGCAGCCATAGATCCACATGATACCGAGTCAGGGTCGCAAAGTGTGGGAGCTGGACCAATTGACCTGTGTGAGCTGCGAGACTTGTATGATTCATTGATGAAGGGTGAGTGTTCTACTGAAGATATCCTTTCAGCCCCGGTTCTGGACTCTGTTCGTGACATCATGAATTTTGCCCGACAATCGATGAAGGATCTACGTACTGCACAGCTATGGCTGCAATACATGGACATGATTGACATATTGAGGACATTCCTGAGGTCGGAACGCACTGGTGACTGGCGTCTGCACATGCACGCTTTGCACGACATGTTGCCCTACCTGGCAGCTGCAGGCCACAATCTCTACACCAAATCTATTTACGTCTACCTGCAGCGACTGGCACAACTGTCTATTCAGCCCCCCGAGGTCCACCACCAGTTCCAGAATGGATATCACGTAGTGCGGTGCTCAGATCGGTACTGGGCCGGCTTGTCCACAGATCTTCTGATCGAGCAAGTGCTCATGAGAAGTGTGAAAACCACAGTGGGACTGACAAGGGGCCATGGCATGAGCGAGTCGCAAAGGATCACGTGGCTGCTGTCCACCCCCATATGTGCAGAGGTCAACATGGCCTTGCAAGACTACACATCAGTGCCGTATGGGACCAGTGACCAGCACAAAGAACAAAGAGCAGCTTGACAAGCACGGGACACAGATGACACGCACAAACTCATTGGCTACCTGTCATCAAAGGATCCCTTTGGAAACGATCCAACTCTGCAAAGCATTGACACTGGCATCACAGCTGGAGATTCGGTCAATGCTGACCAAGCAGTGTCAGTGGGCAGGAAGATCTTAGATGGAATGGTTGGCAAAAAGGTTCTTGATCACACGTTCAAGAAAAAAAATCAGGTTGTGACTTTAGACACACGTTCATCAGTGAAAAATGGCAAAGAATCTGTTCTGATAGATCCACAACTGTTGTTCCAACGTCTGAATACGGCAGGATCACGCTGTGATGACCTCACTGATGTCTTCAAGTACGAACTATGCAGTTACCCACCAGCACTGTTTCAGACCATTGATATCCTGCTTGAGGCCGACAAGCCAGCGCTAGCCGAGGCCATTTGGAAACAACTCCCCCTTGCCGTTTGCAACACAGTGCTGCCACAGAATGTGCAATATGTTCTGGATGGTGGGGCATTGCTACACAGAATTCCTTGGAATTTTGGCGAGACCTATGAAGGAATCTCCAGTCACTACATACGATATGTTGGAGACAGGTATGGTAAAGCTGTCATAGTGTTTGATGGATATGTGAGCGCACCCTCCACCAAAGATGTAGCGCACAGCAGGCGCGTTCGATCTCACAGCAGTCCCCTTGTCAACTTCACAAAGGACATGGTATGTACTATGAAGAAAGATGACTTCCTTGCCAACCAAACAAATAAACAAAGCTTCATCAATCTACTGACTGATGACCTTCAACGGCAGCACAACGATGTTCTTCATGCCAGGGCAGATGCAGATGTCCTCATAGTGGAGACAGCCATTGCATGTGCAAACACCAAGGACACCGTGGTAGTTGGCGATGACACCGATCTTCTTATTCTCCTATGTAGTCATGCAGGGCCCACATCACACAACCTGTTCTTCCGACCTGAGCCTAAGCTGACGTCAAGGAGGCAAGCAAGATGTTGGAATATCGAGCAAGTGCAAAAGACACTTGGACGCCATGTGTGTGACAAGCTCCTTGTGGCACATGGACTCCTGGGTTGTGATACCACGTCAAGACTGTGCTCCATTGGCAAATCAGCAGCTTTGAAGAAGCTGAACTCCAGTGCGTATTTCTCTGTGCTTTTGGCAACGTTCAACACTCCTGGAGCGTCGAAAGAGGATGTCATGACAGCTGGAGAGAATGCCGGGGTTTGCTTGTACAATGGCCAGCCCGGGGAAACACTGGACATACTAAGGCTTCAGCGCTTCTGCCAGAAGGTTTCAACAAGCACTGTCAGAGTTGAGCCTCGTACCCTGCCCCCTACATCAGCATCTGCAAAGCAACATTGCCTACGGGTGTATGTTCAGGTTCAGCAGTGGCAAGGAGTTGGCATGGATGCCAATGGTTGGGGATGGGCTATCCGTGACGAGAGAATGGTTCCCGTTATGACCGAGATGAAGCCTGCTCCAGATTACCTGCTAGATGCCATCCACTGTGGCTGCAATACAGACTGCAGCACCCGACGATGCAGCTGTCGCAAGTACAACCTGGAATGCTCTTCCGCCTGCAGTGAATGCAAAGGACTTCACTGTTCTAATGTGACCTTGCCAGAACCAGAAAGTGATCCAGAAGAAGAATGCGCTCTTGCTGGTCCTGAAGATGAATAAACATTTGTCAGTGTGGTCTGGTACATGGAGATGTCTTGGCAACATGATTAGACTTGACTCTCAGTTCATTCAACTCTTGATCCTTGGTCATGGTCATCTTAATTTAGCTAAGGTGAATGCCGGTGTCGTAATGTAACATGTATACAGTTGTTTGTCTAGACTCTAGAATATACACTGAAAATTTTATGCAGATTTTTTTCTTCAAACCTTCTCTTAATGATTGCAAAATTTGAAAATGTTCCAATGCTTCGATTTTCCTTGATTTTTAGTATGTCATTCTCCACTAAATTTGACATTGAAAAATGCATTTTTCATTACTATTGCAATTTGTGGTGGGTTCGACCCAAAAATGACGTAGAATGACTGGCCTACAAGGAAAATAACCGAGTGAAGAAAGGGACTAAGGAAATTGAATAATCTACAAGAGAAGTAATTAAGAGATAAAATAAAATATTTCAAGAATAGTAACAATATTGAAAAAATCTTCCCTGAATAAACTGAAAAAAAAAACAAGAGGAAGAGAAATAAGATAGAATAGTGTGTCCGGGTGTTCCCTCAAGCAAGAGCACTTTAACCCAAGATAGTGGAAGACCATGGTACAGTGCTTATGATACTACCAAAGATTGGAAAACAATGGTTTGATTTTGGAGTGTCCTTCTCCTGGAAGAGTTGCTTACCATAGCTAAAGAGTATCTCTTATTTTTTTTTCAATATTATTGGACAATTCCTTCTAGTTTAGAATAAATTCGTTATATGATAGATTGAGCACCTGGTAGATGGAAACTGTTACTACGCTAAGTAATCAAGAATGAATAAAACCAAATAAAAGGTTGAAAAGCATTGAAGTACTAAATCTAATTTTACGGTATGTTTTTTTTTATTCGTATTGAATAACTCGATTTAGTACGAAGATTACTTCCTTTTTTGTACGATATCATGAAGCAAGAAATAATGTGATACGAAAACCTGAAATCTAATTTTATGTCCTGCAAAGTCACCTGTTTTTCCTGATATATATTTTCATAATCCAAACTTATTTCAACCAAACTTAAACCTTAGACAATTAACCCTTAGAGCCCTGTATAATAGAGTTTCAATATCTTTTTGAAAATGGTATATCATGGGCGAAATTAATGTTTTCATAATCCAAACTTATTTGAAACAAAGTTAAACCTTAAAACATAATTAAACTATGAAGCCGTGACTAATAAAATGTTAGTTTTCATCTCAAAACTAAACCATGGGTGAAATCTGATTTTAGAATCAAAACTCATTTAAAACAAAGGTAAACCTCGGACATAATTGAACTATAGAGCCGTGATTATTATAATTTTAATGTCTTGATTTCAGCAAAACTAAATCATAGACAAAATCTTTTCTCAGAATCCACACTTGTTTAAAACAGAGTTAAACCTCTTGCATAATTAAACATTAGCGCATTAAATAATATAATTAGAATATCTTCTTTTAAATAAGATTAAACCATGGGTGTTGTTTAATTGTAAAACCAGAACATCAATATTATAAAGAATTATGTTATACAAAATTAAACCATAAGTTAAATTAAAACATTGAGCTGGAAAAATGTTATCATCAAAATTTTATCTCTAGAAAATGAGACCACCAGGTGTAATCAAACCATGATTCAATGATTAGCTTCATACTCAAGATCTGTTCACAAATAAAGCATAGGGCTAATTAAACCATATAAACTGAATATCTATCAGGATTTCTAAATAAAATGATATAATTATCAAGACCTGTTTTCAGAAGAATTAAACCCGATGTACAGTTGGACACGACAGTTAGTGGCACACCTCCCTCTGAGGTACTGTACCCTGCCAAACCCTTACTGCACGGCGAGATCCTGCGCAAGGCCCCACGCACCACCTCTGCCACCTCTCTCTACACTATCTGTTTGGTTACTTGCCACACAGTAAGGGTGTGAGAGGGTGCACTTCCTCATAGCGAGGTGTGCAAGGAATTCCAAGGTTGTGGTGGGTTCTTAAAAACGGCGATCGCAGGACTGGAGTTCGAGGCCTGCTCAAGAACGATAGTTTCT
>NC_090743.1:43477455-43502455 GCF_036898095.1 Palaemon carinicauda
CAATAAAGAATGAAATTAATTGCAAATTTTTTTTTCTTACCCTTTTAATATTTACCCGATTTTTTATTATATATAATGACTTGATTCACTAAAACAATATATTTGAGCTGTTTTTGGTCTATATGGGATATACTTGTTGCTGGTTTAAAAAAAGAAAAAAAAAAGAAAATCGTTGTACAAAAATAATGGTTTTATAAAATTCAAAATCAATAGAAGATGGTATTTTAGGGCAACATATTCTGAAAGGTTTTTATTATCAATCATGTGATTACTTTTAACAGGTTAATTACATATAAATTACTACTGGTCGATTCAGTCTCCTATAATCCAGTAGTTAACAAATTCCTGTCAAATTAAACACACAGTAACGTATTTTTTTTCCACAATTGTCACTATCATCACTAATTTTATCTCTATTATAAGTCCTTATTGTCTTGATCATCACCATCCCTTTATCACTATTAAATGACATACTCCATTTTATCACAGTTGCTAAAGAAAGTTCAAACTTGCAGGAAATGTTTATGTTGAGCAGGTTAACATCAGCCTCTTTTTTATAGTTTATATATGATATATAAAGATCTTTTTTTAATATTGTAACTGTTCTTAAGACATTTTATTAAAATTTTTCATCACTTCTCATATAGTTTATTTATTTCCTCATTTCCTTTCCTCACTGGTCTATTTTCCCCTCTAGGAGGCCTTGGGCTTATAGCTTCCTGGTTTTCTAACTAGGAATTTAGCTTGGGTAATAATAATAATAATAATAATAATAATAATAATAATAATAATAATAATAATAAGAATAATAATCAAAATAATAAAAATACTAAATTATTACAATAAAAGATGATAATAAAAGATAATATTAAATAACAAATGTTAAATATCAAATATAAAATATACAATATTAAATATTAAATATCAAATATCAAATATTAAATATCAAACGTCAAATATCATTAAATATTAATAAATATTATTAAATATTATTAAATAGTAAATAATAATAATAATAATAATAATAATAATAATAATAATAATAATAATAATAATAATGACGATGACCATGACGATGACGATGACGATGGTAATAATTGGAGGCTGGAGAATGGATGGTATCTAAGCAATGAAATCACTCGTCTTTAAATATTCATTTTCAGAAGCGTTTGATGTAAAGTCAAAAGGAAATCATGTATTCTATACAGTATTAGTGACGGTGAATTATTGGTTATCAAAATTTAGAAAAAAAGAGTCTCAATTATTGTAACAATGATTTAAAACGATAAATTCTTCTATAATGTTTAGAAAATAAAACAAGAGATTGATAAAACAAACAGCTAGAAAAAAGGTTAGATGAAAATATTACTGTGAATAACCCTTATGGAAGCATTAATAAAACTTTATATTGTCAGCTGCTATACTCAAATCCTACATGTTAAGGAAGTAACAAATAAATTTTGCATCAATAGGATGTAAAGAAAGTAGAAACTATTTTAGTGTATCCCCGGATAAAAAACAAATGAGGGTTATGAAGCGTGAAGATAGAGACGACTGGCCTCTTGCACCAATAGGCGTAGGAAGAGATGGTGATTTTGATGATGATGAGATAATTCATGTAACCCTGGGATATAATGTAAATGAGAATATTTATAACGAAATAAAGTAAATATTTCCAACCTCTGCAGGAAATGATAAAATATAAACTATTTACCAAAGAATCTTTTGAACTTCCTGAAAAAGTCAAGCGCGACACGAGCAATAGATAATTTCTATAACAAATATTTATTTTTTTATATGAAAAGTGTTATTTTATTGAATACATTCTCTGGGTACTTTATACCGTAATATTTTGGAGATACATCACCATATATAGTTTTCTCAATCATATGAATATGTTGGAAACACACACAAACATAAACAAAGTTGTTCAAATCATTACAAAAGAGCAAAATAAACAATCAATTACTATTTACCAACTAAGGATTAGATTTATATTGTATATCCTTATTGGTAAATTTTTGCATTAAAACAATAGTGTATTCGCCAAAAAAAATCGGAACATAATGTAATTATAGGTTTTGAACGTTTCTGATGCTCTAGAACATCGCAAAAAGACCGGTTTTGAGCTATTTTACCTCGAATTCCAAACACCCCAAAAAGGGACTAAATTCACAAAAAAAAAGAAAAAAAAAGAAAGAAACATAACGAGCAACACGCGTAAAGGGCATTTTTATCGTGCAACCCCCCCTTTCCCCCCCCCCCCCCCCACTGTAAATGGCGGCAAATGGTGCTTTTTCGTTATGGGACTACAGATTCCAACCACCCAAAAATCACAAAGTTCACAAAGAAATTCGTAATGTCGAGAAAACACGAGAAAAGGGCATTATTGCACAGCCCCCTCTGCCCCTTCCCCACGGAAAATGTCGTCAAATGGATGTTTCTTCATTATGGGACTCCAGATTTCAACAACCGAAAAATGCACTAAGCTCACATAGAAACCCGTAATATCGAGAAAACACGAGATACCAATTCCGACACAAGCATTAAAATAAAACACGACTTAAACTGATTTCACCATTTTTTATACTATAACTAAAGTTTGGATTAATAAAGAAGAAATAACAACCCTTTCTCAATCATCAATAGATATATATACATAATATATATAAATATATATATATATATATATATATATATATATATATATATATATATATATATATATATATATATATATATATATATATATATATATATATATATATATATATATAATATATATATATATATATATATATATATATATATATATATATATATATATATATATATATATATATATATATATATATATATATATATATATATATATATATTTATATATATATATATAGATATATATATATATATATATATATATATATATTAGATGTATATATATATATATATATATATATAGATGTATATATATATATATATATATATATATTAGATGTATATATATATATATATATATATATATATATATATATGTATATATATATATATATATATATATATATGTATATATATATATATATATATATATATATGTATATATATATATATATATATATATATATATGTATATATATATATATATATATATATATATATATATACATATACCAAAGGCACTTCCCCCAATTTTAGGGGGTAGCCGACATCAACAAATGGAACAGACAAAAAAGGGAACCTCTACTCTCTACGTTCCTCCAGCCTAACCAGGGACTCAACCGAGTTCAGCTGGTACTGCTAGGGTGCCACAGCCCAACCTCCCACATTATCCACCACAGATGAAGCTTCATAATGCTGAATCCCCAACTGCTGCTACCTCCGCGGTCATCTAAGGCACCAGAGGAAGCAGCAGGGCCTACCGGAACTGCGTCACAATCGCTCGCCATTCATTCCTATTTCTAGCACGCTCTCTTGCCTCTCTCACATCTATCATCCTATCACCCAGAGCTTTCTTCACACCATCCATCCACCCAAACCTTGGCCTTCCTCTTGTACTTCTCCCATCAACTCTTGCATTCATCACCTTCTTTAGCAGACAGCCATTTTCCATTCTCTCAACATGGCCAAACCACCTCAACACATTCATATCCACTCTAGCCGCTAACTCATTTCTTACACCCGTTCCCACCATCACCACTTCGTTCCTAACCCTATCTACTCGAGATACACCAGCCATACTCCTTAGACACTTCATCTCAAACACATTCAATTTCTGTCTCTCCATCACTTTCATTCCCCACAACTCCGATCCATACATCACAGTTGCTACAATCACTTTCTCATATAAAACTCTCTTTACATTCATGCCCAACCCTCTATTTTTACTACTCCCTTAACTACCCCCAACACTTTGCAACCTTCATTCACTCTCTGACGTATATCTGCTTCCACTCCACCATTTGCTGCAACAACAGACCCTAAGTACTTAAACTGATCCACCTCCTCAAGTAACTCTCCATTCAACATGACATTATACCTTGCACCACCTTCCCTTCTCGTACATCTCAAAACCTTATTCTTACCCACATTAACTCTCAACTTCCTTCTCTCACACACCCTTCCAAATTCTGTCAATAGTCGGTCAAGCTTCTCTTCTGTGTTTGCTACCAGTACAGTATCATCCGCAAACAACAACTGATTTACTTCCCATTCATGGTCATTGTCGTCTACCAGTTTTAATCCTCGTCCAAGCACTCGAGCATTCACCTCTCTCACCACTCCATCAACATACAAGTTAAACAACCACGGTGACATCACACATCTCTGTCTCAGCCCCACTCTCACCGGAAACCAATCACTCACTTCATTTCCTATTCTAAGACATGCTTTACTACCTTTGTAGAAACTTTTCACTGCTTGCAACAACCTTCCACCAACTCCATATAACCTCATCACATTCCACATTGCTTCCCTATCAACTCTATCATATGCTTTCTCCAGATCCATAAACGCAACATACACCTCCTTACCTTTTGCTAAATATTTCTCGCATATCTGCCTAACTGTAAAAATCTGATTCATACAACCACTACCTCTTCTAAAACCACCCTGTACTTCCAAGATTGCATTCTCTGTTTTATCCATAATCCTATTAATCATTACTCTACCATACACTTTTCCTTCCAACTACACTCAACAAACTAATACCTCTTGAATTACAACACTCATGCACATCTCCCTTACCCTTATATAGTGGTACAATACATGCACAAACCCAATCTACTGGTACCGTTGACAACACAAAACACATATTAAACAATCTCACCAACCATTCAAGTACAGTCACACCCCCTTCCTTCAACATCTCAGCTTTCACACCATCCATACCAGATGCTTTTCCTACTCTCGTTTCATCTAGTGCTCTCCTCACTTCCTCTATTGTAATCTCTCTCTCATTCTCATCTCCCATCACCAGCAACTCAACACCTGCAACAGCAATTATATCTGCCTCCCTATTATCCTCAACATTCAGTAAACTTTCAAAATATTCCGCCCACCTTTTCCTTGCCTCCTCTCCTTTTAACAACCTTCCATTTCCATCTTTCACTGTCTCTTCAATTCTTGCGCCAGCCTTCCTTAATCTCTTCACTTCTTTCCAAAACTACTTCTTATTCTCTTCATATGACTGACCCAATCCCTGACCCCACCTCAGGTCAGCTGCCCTCTTTGCCTCACGTAACTTGCGCTTTACTTCCACATTTTTCTCTCTATATTTTTCATACTTCTCTATACTATTACTCTGCAACCATTCTTCAAAAGCCCTCTTTTTCTCTTCCACTTTTACCTTCACTCCTTCATTCCACCATTCACTGCCCTTCCTCATGCTGCCTCCAACAACCTTCTTTCCACACACATCACTTGCAATCCCAACAAAATTTTCTTTTACTAACTTCCACTCCTCCTCTAAATTGCCAGTTTCTCTTACTTTCACTTCGTCATATATCATTTTCAACCTTTCTTGATATTTACTTTTTACCCCCGGTTTTATTAGCTCTTCAACCCTCACTACCTCCCTTTTACATCCACCTACTCTATTCCCCCATTCTTTTGCTACAACTAATTTTCCTTCCACCAAAAAATGATCAGACATACCGTTAGTCATACCCCTTAACACGTGCACGTCTTTCAATCTTCCAAACATTCTTTTAATTATCAACACATAATCCATTAATGCCCTATCTACTACTCTTCCATTTGCCATTCTTACCCATGTATACTTATTTTTTCTTTCTTTTTGAAAAAGCTATTACTTATCACCATCTCTTGCTCAACACACATATCTACCAGTCTCTCACCACTCTCATTTTCACCTGGTACGCCATACTTCCCAATGACACCTTCTACCTCTCCAGCGCCCAATCTAGCATTTAAGTCACCCATGACAACTACATAATTCCTTCTACCCTGTCCTTCTACACACCTAGTTAATTCATTCCAGAACTCCTTCCGCTCTTCTTCACTTTTCTCACTACCTGGCCCATACGCACTGACAAACGCCCAACATTCCCTACCCAACCTAACCCTTACCCACATTAACCTAGATGATATCTCCTTCCATTCCACTACCTTACCTATCATCCATTCACTCAGCAATAAAGCCACACCCTCTCTCGCTCTTCCCCTTTCAATCCCAGACACTCTACCAGACATTTCACCAAACATCACTTCACCCTTTCCTTTCATCTTTGTCTCACACAAGGCCAATACATCCATCCTTCTACTTCTAAACATACTTCCAATCTCACATCTTTTACTTTCTATCGTACTACATCCACACACATTCAGATACCCCAAAACTAGAGTGCGGAGAGCAGTTACTCTCCCCCCAGCTCCATCTCTTTGTTGATGCCTCGTAGGATTTTTATACAGGAGAGGGGGTTCCCAGCCCCCACGTCCCGTCCCTTTTAGTCGCCTTTTACGACAGGCAGGGATAACGTTGGCGCTATTCTAATTGTTTTTATGCCCCCGCGGCCACAGGGGGGCATATATATATATATATATATATATATATATATATATACAGTATATATAAATATATATATATATATATATATATATATACATATACATATACATATACATATATATATATGTATATATATACATATATATATATATATATATATATATATATATATATATATATATATATATATATATATATATATATATTATATATATGTATATATATATGTATATATATATCTATATATATATATGTATATATATATATATATACATATATATATGTATATATACATTATATATATATATATATATAATATATATATGTATATATACATATATATATATATATATATATATATATATATATATATATATATATATATATATATATATACATGTATATATACATATATATATATATATATATATATATATATGTATATATATATATATATATATATATATATATATATATATATATATATATATATATATATATATATATATATATATATATATATATATATATACTATATATATATATATATATATATATATATATATATATATATATATGTATATATATATATATATATATATATATATATATATATATATATATATGTCCTATGTCAACGGATAATGAGACATCGGAACATGGGGCTTTTTTCACTTTAATACAAAAAGTTTGTCAATAAACTTGTACACAGCCGATAGTCTCAGGTGAGTGAGTACCTTGTCTAACGATCGCTCTAATGGTACTGACTAACCCTCGGCAAGCAAGATGCAATCTTGCTCTATCAACATGCTGAATTGTTAAGTTTTGTGGAATTCTCCACTCTGATGGAAATATACTGTCAAACACATCACCTTATGATTCTAGGGTTACTATACTCACTATATAAATCATATATTTTGCATACAAAGGTTAGGACATTACTCCACCCCTAATCAAGCTCCTCACTCCGGGAGGAGGTGCGCACTCGCCCTCTCTAGTCTATGGAATAGGCATGGTACTTACTAGTCAGAAATGCAGCATAAAATATATACATATGAATCACCCCAAAAAAAACACATCTTCCACAAAAAAATTAAAAAGAGAAATAATGCATGTAAACTTTTACACGATATAATATAAAATAATTTGACTCACTTTTCCTTATGACCTCTGCAACTAAAATACAGAATACCCAAAGTGGAAAAAAAAAACAACAATATCAGTATTACACAACCTCATCAATAACCTACCTCTGTTTGTGGGCATTACGGGCATTTTGGGCGGGACAGGGGTAGGAATGGATATTCCTTCATCCCTCGATTTTACATGTCTGAGTCACGGCACAATTTTGCATCACAACTCACCAGCATTTCGTCATTTTTAAAATCACTACTACACTTGCACTTGTAACTATCAATCGGTGGCCACTAGCCGTTTTCCGGAGAAAATCATTCATCTTCTCGCCCTTCTCTTATAACTTTAAGTATAAGGTATTCACATCTATAGATTCTCTAACACTGCCTTTCCTCATGTCTGAACTTTAATCCCGCAGCCACTAGCCCATCGGGAACCGTCCCATCCCCAGCAACTAGGAATCATAAAAATACAGGAATAATACAGCATCCGCCTGATGGATTTTAACTGATAATTTAACCTCTCTCTGTTTGTTTTTAAATTCACTCAGCAGTATGTCATACGTATGGCTATACTCAGCAAAATTACCACAACACGTTACGTATACATTAAGCACCAACATAAGAACACATTGTTATCATCAAGTTTATTTAAAACAAGTCAAAAAAAGAAATGAGGTCTGTTCAAACAAAAGCAACAGCAAAGAAAAAAAAAACTCTACTCAACTCTAGGAATATCACATATGCAGGAGTAAGGAGGTACACTCTGACACTTTTGAAAACTACCTCTCCCGGTACCACATGTATGTGTGCCTGATGATGTTCAGACACTGCGACATTAATAATGCTTTGTATTACAACGGTTTAAGATTTAACCATCTTTACTCGGTACGGACCCAAATACGCTGGCTCTAGTTTTTGTTTCCAAGGTTGTAATCGTTTGAAATACACACGATCGCCCACAAATACTTTTACCAGTGTGGTTTTGAACCGACCATCATACTTTGAGCTGTGTCTTTCATTAGCTCTTTTCAAAATCCTTTCAGTGGTGTTCATTACTCTCCTCAATAGATTTAATAAATATATACACGGTATTGCTCAGTTGAATAATTTGGACACTGTTGCGAATTAATCAAGACCGTATATGGTCCCACAGGATCTTTTCCATACCCTAAAAAGAAAGGCGTGTCCCTGAGCGAAGCATTATATGCAATGTTCAAAGCTAGCTCAGCTGTAGGAAGCATGGCGTGCCAATGAAGGGGGTCATCAGCCCCTAAAATTTGCACTACTTCCGTATTATGCGATTCCACTAAGCCATTAGCTGAAGGCCTATATGCGGTCTCTTAAAAGTGTTCAATTTTCATCAAGTCTGAGGCCATTATCACTTATCAAAATTTTCGGGCAACCAAAACTAGTAATGAAAGAGCACAGCACCTGGGCTATTGAATTTGCTGATTTATCCAACATTGCGTAGGTATGAGTGTACCAAGTAAATGCATCCACAAATACACATATATACTTATGTTGTGTTAAACCAGTAGGAAATTGTCCTACCACATCCATATGCACCTATAAAATTTGATAGGAATCGCAGGCCACTTTGTGGCTTCCAGTACAATGTTTTTATGTTCTTTGAAACAGTTACAAGCAAGACAACATTTTATATAATCTTCTATAGATTTTTTCATTCCTAACCAAAAGAAGGATTCACGTGATCACCTTAATGTTCTATCAACCCCTAAATGCCCTGCATACTGACTTGCATGTATAATGTAGATGGCTCGATTAATTTAAGAGGAAGGAAGAACTACCCAAGCACAAAATTCCCCTCTCCTCTTCTTGTAAGCACAATATAAGATATCATTCTCTATTAAAAAAAAATTCTCATGAGGCACATTCAGAAATGACCCATAACTCTACGATTCCCCTTTAATCACTGCTCGCACTTTCCATCCATTCCTCTTTTTTTTTGTCTCTCTCGGACTTCCTATATGTCCCAACCTCCTAAGTCAATCACACCTGCATCATCAGGGCACTCATTCTGGACACCCATGGTCATGTCCTTGGCCACCCACATATGCTCACCTTCACCGTTCTTATCTCTCTCTCTCTCTCTCTCTCTCTCTCTCTCTCTCTCTCTCTCTCTCTCTCTCTCTCTCTCACCATCCCTAATTCGCTCTCTCTCTCTCGGTCGCGGATCTCATTTTCTGATTGCTCCTTGTTTGAATTCCCATCCCATTCTCTATCTTGATGGGGGTCATCAATATTTTGGTTTTGTTCTTCGTTCCTCTTGTGTGCCCTAGTTGTTACTCCTATTACTGCAACACTAGAGAGGGCATCAGCTACCTTGTTAGCTTTTTCTTTTATATGGTGAAGCCTGTTTATACTAAACTCTAACAATCTTTCAATCCATCTCGCTTGTCTAGATGTCAAGTCAATTTTATAAAATAAATCTCGTAAGGGGCGATGATCACTTTGCAACTCAATAAACTGATCTAATAAAAAAAACCGGTGCCTCTCTAGAATCCAGAGAATAGCCAAAGCCTGTCGATCGAATATACTATAATTCTTTGCTTCCCCTTTTAATGCCTGGGAAGCAAAAAAAATGGGTCACTCTCTACCTTTATCATCTCGTTGAGAAACTATGCCGCCAAGAGCTGAACTACTCGCATCTGTAGTCACTAAAAACGGGTGATCAAATCTAAGATATGTGAGTAAGTCACTGCTAGTTGAGGCTGCTTTCAAATGGCTAAAGGCCCTTTCTTCTTCCACTCCCCAATTTATTACTTTTGTTCCTTTAAAGCATCTAAGGGTCTCGCTATATCTCCCAAACCTCTTATGAATTCACGGTAAAACTCAGCGAGCCCAAGGAACCCAGCTACTTCCTTAGGGGTGCATGGCTTGTGGAAATCTATAATAGTTTCTACTTTACTGGGGCACGGTTGGATACCTACTGGTGTTATAATGGGACCTAAATATTCGACCTGCTTACAGAAAAAATTGCACTTTGATAAATTCATTTTCATACAATTACGTTGCAATGCTTCTAAAACTTAACAAATATTGTTATGATGTTGTTCGCCTGTTTTCCCTGTAATTATGATATCGTATAGATAAACAAGAACATTGTGGCCAATTAATGGACATAAAACCGCCATCATTACTCTAGAGAAATGACTTGGAGCATTTTCAACGCGGAAAGAAAGAAAATTAAACTGAAATAGTCGATTGTTAGCTATAAATGCCGTTTTACATTTACTGTCTTCCTGAATGGGTATTTGATATTATCCAGAGTTTAAATCAATAGTTGTAAAATATTTATTATCCCGTACCTTCACAAGTAATTCTTCGACTGAGAGCAATGGAAATGTATTATCCTTAGTGACTGCATTCAACTTCCTATAATCAACACAATCTTACCGAGCCATCCTTTTCCCTAACAGCTACAATTGGAGAAGCCCGGGGGGATTCGCTCACCTCGATTATCCCTTGTTCCCTTAATTTACTAATTTCCCTTTCTATCTCTCCCTGGAAATGAATGGGTACCTTATAAGGCCTTGACCTGATCGGCTCCGCATGCCCAGTTTCAATACTAAAGGGAAATCGATCAATCAACCTGGGTGGTTCCTCTCCAATTGCAATTACATCGGAATAATTATTAACAATGTCACTAACTACAGGGTGATATTCTGGTAGACACAGTTTTCGTGCTTGCATAATCAAGTTCTGAGTGCGTTCGTCTGTGCGGGCTGGAGTTGTGGCTCCCAAGATCCCATTATTAGCAATTTTACATAAACTCACACAGAATCACTCCCTAACACAACTCTTATCTGACAAATTAACTATGGTTATTCAAGCTCTGTTCTCTTTTATTTCTGACAAGCCCTCAAAGACTACGTGTGCCCAATTGTCATGGAGTTCAACAACGACCTTGGTTCCTTCCGGAAGAGGCTGACATGGGGTCACTGATATGCTCATAAGTGTCTGGGAAGACAACACTTCTCTTTCAGGTACAGCTGTTACCTTACTTAAATCGTCTCTCCGTGCCTGCACAAGCACTTACTCTCTCATGATTTTCTATTGGCAAAGTGCACCCTCTTGCTTTTACTGTTATTGTATCTTTTTCCACGAAAATGCATATTTGATTACTTTTGATACAATCAATCCGTAATATAAACTCGATTCCTGGAATTCCCAAGGTGGACAAGAAAAAAAAATCATATGTAAATTTCACATATCCCACCTTAAAGCTAACATTCCCAGCTGCCCATTAGGATATATGGGCCACGTGCCAATGACCTCGCTTGCAATGCTGCTGGCCCCTGCTCCTGTCCCTAGTGCTGCGAGGGTGAGGTCGGGGGTACCAATGGAGGTCCCAGTGCCTGCTCTACCATGTCCATCGTAGTCACTCTCACTGCTGCCTTGGCTGCTGCTTCTGATGTCATGCGGGGGGTGTGGGGGTGTCATTGATCTTCCTTGTCCCCCCATTCCTCCGTTTCCTTTTCCTCGAATGTTGGGAAGGGGGTGGTGTGTGTGTGCCACATCCTGCCTGCCCTTGGCGATTTTTGCTGGGCACTCTTGAGATAGATGACCATAGGCCTGACAAGTGTAACAGCGGAGGATCCTTAGATGGGGCACTACTCATTGGTGCCCCTCCTCCCCACACTGCCAACATCTGAAGGCTCTTCTCACCTGCTGACTAAGTTGTTCCTTCTCCCACACTTTGGGTGTTGGTGAGTGCCTCTCATGGCTATCACCTTCTCGGAATCAGGGCAGTTATTTTCAGTAATTTTTTCTTCTGGCAAACTGTTTAGAATGTTTTGTATTGCCATCCCTACATCTACTAATCGGCGAATATGTTTACGCACAATTGCTTTTTATTCCACCTTCTGGGAGACTGGCACTCCGGGTAGCAAACGAATCACAATCCCGAAAAATGCGAGTTGCAAAACTATGAACAGTTTCACCATTCCGAATTTTGTGTTTGTAATTTTCTTTTATATTCCCTTTTCTAGCATCGGGTAAGGCATATTTCTCAATTAAATGTCGTTTTATTTCAGCATAACTTCTTAAACTGTCTTGTGGCCAACACATTACCTCTATTGCCAGAGCATCTTTTAGCAACCTAATTACTTGAATTGCTTTTTCTCTTTCAGACCACCCATATGTGTCTACTTCAAAGTTTCTCAAAAACACTTTGATTGATTGAGACCCTTCATTTGGCCATTGATCGTAAAAAGGCCTATCACTTGCTTGAAGTTCTAGTAATTTTCGAACTATGTTTTGCGTATCTTCACACGGCTGTGGTTGAGCGCTCCTCCTATTCTCGTTCAACTAAGAATCTGTTCATTAAGTCGGCTAGGTTATCTAACCTATTTTCTAAGTCTTGCATCTGTTTTTCTCATCTATATTCTTCATTGGCATCACTATAACCAACTGCTCCTTCTGCTTTGTTAGTCCTTGTGTATCTAGGCATCTCGAACTTTTATTTTACCCGCTTAAAAAACAACTTCGCTCACTGCATACACAAAGAGATGTATTTGTACACCTGACACCAATATGTCCCATGTCAACGGATAATAAGAAAATGGAACATGGTTTTTTCACTTTATTACAAAAAAGTTTGCAAATACACTTGTATACAATCGATACAATCAGGTGAGTACCTTGTCTAACAATCACTCTAATGGTACTGACTAACCCTCGGCAAGCAAGATGCAATCTTGCTCTATTTACAAGCTGAAATATTGGGTTTTGTGTAATTCTCCACTGTGATGGAAATATACTGTCAAACACACAACCCTTAAATTCTATTGTCATTAAACTCACTATAAAAAACATATTTTCCATACAAGGATTTGGACATTATATATATATATATATATATATATATATATATATATATATATATATATATATATATACATATATATACATATACATATATATATATATATACATATATATATATATATATATATATATATATATATATATATATATACATATATATATATATATATATATATATATATATATATATATATATATATATATATATATATATATATATATATATACATATATACATATATACATATATACATATATATATATATACATATATATATATAAATACATATATATATATATATACATGCATATATATATATACATACATATATATACATACCTGTACATATATATATATATATATATATATATATATGTATATATGTATGTATATATATATATATATATATATATATATATATATATATGTATATATATGTATATATATACATACATATATATATATATACATATATATATATATATATATATATATACATATATATATATATATATATATATATATATATATATATATATATATATACATACATATATATACTTATATACACATACATATATACATATATACACATACATATATATATATATATACATATACATATTATATATATATATATATATATATATATATATATATATATATATATATATATATATATATATATATATAATATATATATTTATATATATTCATTATATCTATCTATCTATCTATCTATCATATATATATATATATATATATATATATATATATATATATATATATATACATATATATATATATATATATATGTCTATATCTATGTATATATATATATATATATATATATATATATATATATATATATATATATATATATATATGTATGTATATATATATATATATATATATATATATATATATATATATATATATATATATATATATATATATATATCTGCATATATATGTGCATATATACAGTATATATGTCCCCTGTGGCCGCAGGGGCATAAAAAACAGTTAGAAGAGCGCCTACATATCCCTGTGTGTCGTAAGAGGCAACTAAAAGGGACGGGACGTTGGGCTTGGAACTCCCTCTCCTGTATTTACAATCCTTTGAGACATCATCAAAGAGTTGAAGCTGGGGGAAGAGTGAATGCTCTCCGCACTCTAGTTTTGGGGTGTTTAAATGTGCGTGGATGTAGTACGATGGAGTAAAAGATGAGAGATGAGACATATTGGCCATGTGTGAGATAAAGATAAAAGGGAAGGGAGAAATGATGTTAGGTAAAATGTCTGGTAGAGTGTCTGGCATTGAAAGGGGAAGAGCAAGAGAGTGTGTGGCTTTATTGCCGAGTGAATTGATGACAGGTAAAGTAGAGGAATGGAAGGAGATATCATCTAGGTTAATGTGGGTAAGGGTTAGGTTTGGGTAGGGAATGTTGGGCTTTTGTCAGTGCGTATGGGCCAGGTTGTGAGAAAAGTGGAGAAGAGCGGAATGAATTCCGGAATGAAATAACTAGGTGTGTTGAAGGACTGGGTAGAAGGAATTGTGTAGTTGTCATGGGTGACTTGAATGCTAGAGTATGCGCTGGAGAGGTAGAAGGTGTCATTGGGAAGTATTTCGTACCAGGTGAAAATGAGAGTAGTGAGAGACTGGTAGATATGTGTGTTGAGCAACAGAAGTTCTAGCTTTTTCAAAAAGAAACTTAAAAACAAGTATACATGGGTAAGAGTTGCAAATGAAAGAGTGGTAAAAAGGGCGTTAATGGATTGTGTGTTGATAACTAAAAGAATGTTTGGAAGATTGAAAGATGTGCACGTGTTTATGGGTATGTCTAACGATATGTCTGATAATTTTTTGGTGGAAGGAAAATTAGTTGTAGCAAAAGAGTAGGGGAATAGTGTAGGTGGATGTAAAAGGGAGCTAGTTAGGGTTGAAGAGCTAATGAAACCGGGGGTAAAAAGTAAATATCAATAAAGGTTGAAAATGGCATATGACAAAGTGAAAGTAAGAGAAACTGGTAATTTAGAAGAGGAGTGGAAGTTAGTAAAGAAAAAATTTTGTTGGGATTACAAGTGATGTTTTTGGCAAGAAGTTTGATAGAGGCAGCAGGAGGAAGGGCAGTGAATGGTGGAATGAAGAAGTGAAGGTAAAAGTGGAAGAGAAAAAAAGTGTGCTTTTGAAGAATGGCTGCAGAGTAATAGTGTAGAGAAGTATGAAAGATATAGAGAGAAAAATGTGGAAGTAAAGCTCAGGGTAAGTGAAGCAAAGAGGGCAGCTGACCTGAGGTGGGGTCAGGGATTTGGCCATTCATATGAAGAGAATAAGAAGTAGTTTTGGAAAGAAGTGAAGAGAGTAAGGAAGGCTGGTTCAATAATTGAAGACACAGTGAAAGATGGAAATGGAAGGTTGTTAAAAGGAGAGGAGGCAAGGAAAATGTGAGCAGAATATTTTGAAAGTTTACTTAATATTGAGGATATTAGGGAGGCAGATATAATTGCTGTTGCAGGTGTTGAGTTGCCGGTGATGGGAGATAAGAATGAGAGAGAGATTACAAGAGAGGAAGTGAGGAGAGCACTAAGTGAAACGAGAGTAGGAAAAGCATCTGGTATGGATTGTGTGAGAGCTGAGATGTCGAAGGAAGGGGGTGTGACTGTACTTGAATGGTTGGTAAGATTGTTCAATATGTGTTTTGTGTTGTCAATGGTACCAGTAGGTTGGGTTTGTGCATGTATTTTACAACTATATAAGGGTAAGGGAGATGTGCATGAGTGTTGTAATTCAAGGGGTATTACTTTGTTGTTTGTACTTGGAAAAGTGTATGGTTGAGTGCTGATTAATAGGATTAAGGATAAAACAGAGAATGCAACCTGAAAAGTACATGGTGGTTTTAGAAGAGGTAGGGGTTGTATGAATCAGATGTTTACAGTTAGGCAGATATGCAAAAAATATTTAGCAAAAGGTAAAGAGGTGTATGTTACGTTTATGGATTTGGGGAAAGCGTATGATAGAGTTGATAGGGAAGCAATGTGGAATGTGATGAGCTTAAATGGATTTAGTGGAAGGTTGTTGCAAGCAGTGAAAAGTTTCTACAAAGGTAGTAAGGCATGTGTTAGGATAGGAAAAGAAGTGAGCAATTGGTTTCTGGTGAGAGTGGAGCCGAGATGGGGATGTGTGATGTCTCCGTGGTTGTTTAACTTGTATGTTGATGGAGTGGTGAGAGTGGTGAATTCTCGAGTGCTTGGACGAGGGTTGAAACTGGTAGACGACAATGACCATGAATGGGAGGTATATCAGTTGGCCGATTATTGACAGAATTAGGAAGCGTGTGGGATAGAAGGAAGTCGAGTGTTAATGTGGGTAAGAGTAAGGTTATGAGATGTACGAGAAGGGAAGGCGATGCGAAGTTGAATGTCATGTTGAATAGAGAGTTACTTGAGGAGATGGATCAGTTTGAGTAGTTGGGTCTGTTGTTGAAGCAAATGGTGGAGTGGAAGCAGATGTCCAAAGTATTGGGGGCAGTTAAGGGAGTAGTAAAAAGTATGAGAAAGTGATTGTACCAACTGTGATGTTTGGATCGGAGTTGTGGGGAATGAAAGTGACGGAGAGACAGAAATGGAATGTGTTTGAGATGAAGTGTCTAAGGAGTATGGCTGGTGTATCTCGAGTAGATAGGGTTAGGAACGAAGTGGTGATGGTGGGAACGGGTGTAAGAAATGAGTTAGCAGCTAGAGTGGATATGAATATGTTGAGGTGGTTTGGCAATATTGAGAGAATGGAAAATGGCTGTGTGCTAAAGAAGGTGATGAATACAAGAGTTGATGGGAGAAGTACAAGAGGAAGGCCAAGGTTTGGGTGGATGGATGGAGTGGAAAAAGCTCTGGGTGATAGGAGGATAGATGTGAGAGAGGCTAGAGAGCGTGCTAGAAATAGGAATGAATGGCGAGCGATTTTGACGCAGTTCCTCCAGTTACTTAGATGACAGCGGAGGTAGCAGCAGTAGGGAATTCAGCGTTATGAAGCTTCATCTGTGGTGGATAACGGGGGAGGGAGGGCTGCAGCACCCTAGCAGTACCAGCCAAAGTTGGTTGAGTCCCTTGTCAGGCTGGGAGGAACGTATATATCTATCTATCTACATATATACATATATATATATATATATATATATATATATATATATATATATACATATATACATATATATATTTTTGGGCTCAGGCCATGTCGTCCTGATGGAAGTTCCTAATAGGTAGCTTTCTAGGGTATATTTGACTACAGTGATATTCCCAGAGAATTTTACCTTAAGGTATCCAGAATTCTAACTCCTGGAGCAAATATCCCTAAATAATCTCACAGGGATATCGCATAATATCAGATGACGTATTCTTGACACGTCACATAGCTATTTTCACCCCGAAAAGTACTAACGCTTCGAGGGGTTACAGTGACAAGAATCTGAAACGAGAATGAAAAGAGAGCCGCTCATAAGGCATCTCTCCTATCCCGTTTCCAGTGTGTATCTGATGAAGGCGGTAGCGCCCTCTTTATTCCTTTTCGTGTAGCTCTACTACTCGGTGTTTTCCCTTGTGTTTTCTCATTATTTTGGATTTTATTCAACATTTTGATGACTTCTCCAGCTGCTTCTGCCTCTGGAAAGTTGAGTATTAATCTTTACTATGTATAAATTTAAGCTCTTGTCATTTTGTATTAAATCAAAAGTGATTTTAACATAAACAAGAGCTGTTGCCTACCGGAGGCATCCTGGATGCTATCGCTTGCTATTTATGGGTCATTTAATTAGCTAGAGCGACGTTCCTAGTTTGTTTTGCTTTAATAATCTAGCTATTTAGCTCCTCTAGGAATGCTTATATTATACCGTCAGTTTTTAGTTCGGTGATTTCGACAAGGGTCTAGGTACCGATCTTGCCCTTCGCGAGGCTTAGTAGCCTAGGCGTCTGGCCCTAGTACTTTCGTGCATGATATAGGTTTTTCAGAGTGTTTTATTATTGAAGCTATAGGCAAATATTTTATACATGTAAGATATTGTTGAATGTTTTTTTCCAAGATTGTATACGAGAGAGTTTCGGTGAATTAGGTAATCGATTCTCACCTTACCTAGTCTAGTATTCTAGGTACCGTAGTATATTTTCGCACATCCGCGATTGTTCTTTTCTCCTCCAGAGGCTAAGTTCAATCCCTCTCTCCCTCTGAAAGCCTTTGGCTTAATCCTAGTGGTTCTATCTGTATAATAATTCATGTATAACTATTCTAGGATATGTCTGTCCTGTCCTAATAACCAGAGTGACTGGTTTTTTGGGTTAGGGCAGAACATCAGAGTTTCTAGTCTGTGGTCTGCTTCTTCCTAGCATAAAGAATGAGTCTCCTTTGCTAGGTTAGGGGCGGACACAGGAAGCTTTGCTTCTGTAGTCCATGTCGGAAGGATTCTGTAAGAGATGATTCCTTCCTCTAGTGGCCTAGCAGACTGTCCTGTGTTGTTTTTCTCAGGCTGGAGAATAAGTTTTCTCTGTTGCCCGGCGAAATAACTTCACCTAACTTTGTTCTGGTTGGGAGGAGGGTAGCAAGTATTGCCAGTCTTCCTCCCTAATAGACAACTCTTGGTTAGGATGAGCTTCCCTAACTGCTGAGTGTGTCTTTTGCTAGAACGAAGTCTACAGGACCCTTATCCCTTCCCCACCTCTCTTTCTTTTATTTTCTTTTGTCCGCAGTCCTACTTCCATACCTAGTATAGGTTAGGATGGAGGACCGGCTCAGCTCTCTGCCGGCTGGCATTACGTGTCGGCCGGCAGAGACCCTTTGTTCTTTGCAGAGTGAACCCCAGACCTCCCTTGGTCTCCCTTCCATGTCTGCCGGTAGAGCCCGGCAGGCTATGGATTTTTTGGAAGCCTAAAGGCTACATTCTCCCCTTCCATAAGTTCACTCTTTCTGGATGGAAGGTCGTATGGCAATGCCGCCTTATAACCTTACATCCATACTGTTCCTCTGACTATTGTGTGGTACCCCTAACCCGGCTGCCGGCTTGACAGCCGACAGCCGGACAGGTGTAGGTTCTCTGGTTCTTGGCTACTGCCAGCGAGCATGGGCAGTGGAAACACAGCCCGAATCTGCTGGCCACTACGATTAACGGCCGGCAGCCAGGTATTAGTGTTTTCAGCTGTCGGCCGGCAATGATTGCCGGCCGGCACACAGTCGCGAATCAGTGGGCTGCCGCCTATTAGTTAAAGATAGTATATCTTTGAACTATACAGGGGTAGATGCCGGCCGGCACGTGCCGGCACATGCTGGGACGTACCGGCGTGTGCTGGCTGGCACAACAGCATACGATGTACAGTAGTTGCTATATTTGTAGTGTAGTACACACTGCATTAGTAGAAACTGCTGTACAGAGTTTGTGATAACAGCCTTTTGTTGAGACCGTAAAATATATAGAAAGTAAGTTCTTTCTGTATTCTTTCTATCCCGTATATTAAAACTTTATCTCCGTTTAGGAAATTACATAAGGTATTCTAGAATAGAATTAACATTAGTTTTAATATCTCGGGAGGTTTCAGCAATTGACTGGGTAGGAAATACAAGTATGTGTCTTTCCTTCTTTCTTTTATAGCTTTTCTATATAAGCTAAATGTTCCAATATAAGTTTAAAGCCTTCACTTGATACTCATGGATTTTTCTTCTCTTTACAGGAGGACCATCCGAAGTGCGGAAGTATGTTCTGTAATGTCCGTAGTAAGAACTTCTGTGGACATCAACTTTGCAGGAGGCACGCAGCATGCGCAGCCTCCAGAGGTGATCTCCGGTATTGGGACCCTCAGGTTTGTACAGTTTGTTCTAACCTGATTACCGAGGCTTTTGACGACCCTAAGTCGACAGAGTCAAGGGATGCTGCCAGGAAAATGTTACGATCCTGGGTGAGGGGTTTTCAGAAAAACACCTCAGGACCCTACCTTCCAAATGAGAAGATGAGGGCCTACCTTTTCCCTAAAGCATCGGCTGATGCAATCATCCCCCAGCCTCAGGTGGAGATACCAACTGCCCAGAATCCGGCAGATTCTGAAGTCTCGGCCGCCCTTCAAGACATCCAATTAGACGATAGGATGTCGGAGGTGTCGGATTCTACTGAGACGGACCTTTTAGGAGAAGGTCAGGAGGAGGAGCTGTTCCAGGCTCCTCAAGTAGAAGAGCAAGATATCGACGAAGTGTCGGTTACATCGGTTCCGGACCCAGAACCTGTTCCTTCTACATCGTCTGCTATCCCAGATGAACTGGGAAGGACTCTTTCTTCCATTGTTGAGGTGATCCAACAAATTCAAAGGAAGAATGATGAGAAGGAAGCTGCAATGAAACTGGAGATACGTAGACTTGCAGCATCACGTGGGCCCCAGAAGCGGCTCAGCGTGAAGGATCTTCCTTTGTGCTCGGATACCAATCCTTGGAGGTATGCCGAACACATGCCAATGACAACTGGGAAGATCATGATCTCAGAAATGTTAGGAGCAATTCCCCTGGAAGAAGTGGAATTTTGGCCCAACAAAGATTCTTATCCGGACTGCTATGTCTGTCTTAGGAAGGAGCCAGCCTTAAAGGAGGAGACGGAGCCGAAGGAGGTCATAGTTTTTTACCATAGTAAAGCTCAGACGTTACTAGCAAGCTCGATGAAAGAGAGGGGCTTCACTAACTCAAAGGTGCCCGCCTTGAGTAAGAAGCTTCCCTCCTTTGTGGCCTCTCCTACCAGAGCCTTTCCCTTCTTGGAAAAGGGATATAAGGCAGCCTTAAAGGCGGTGGAGGCAGGGAAACCATGCCCCTCCTTGGAGGAGTGCAAGCCGTTATCTCTGACCTTGCCCATGGACCAAGAAGACTGGAAGGACGTACATCTTACCTTCTCAGTCGGGAAGCTGGAAGCTGATACTGCTGAACGCCCGTTTGGTGGGGCACTTACAAAACTGTCGGAGGTTCTCTTGCGTAGAGATCAAGAGACAAAGGAAAGACTTGCGGCATCGATGTCGTTGCAAACGACACTAGAAACGATGGCAAGTGACCCCAAGAACCAGGACATGTTCATGGTTGTGGCCAAAACCCATCTGGCCACAGTTACGAAGGATCTCTATAGCTTTATTAAAGCTAGGAGAGCCTGTAGAGTGTTCGTGTTCGCCTCGGCTGCGGTGAGGCACGAACCGAGGAAACTGATCTCCTCTCGTATCTAGGGTAAAGACCTCTTTCCCAATGAAGTGGTTAAAGAGGTAGTAGACAAGGCCGCCACAGAGAATAGGAACCTTCTCAAAAAGTGGGGCTTAGATCTTAAGAGAAAGTCTTCTCCGGATGAGGGTCCCCAACCTAAGAGGAAGACAAAAAAGCCTAGGCCATCCTCTCGGCCGGCTAAACCCTACCAACAGCAACGCCAACAACAACTTCCTGTGACTGCGGTGCCTCAGATAGTGGCACAACCTCCAACCACGTACCAGCTGGTACCTCAACAATTGGCGACACAGTCGCCAGTTTTTAACCCAACCTTCGAAAGGCAGACTTCTTCCTTTCGTTCGAGAGCTAGAGGAACAGCCAGAGGTTCTTTTAGACGCCCTTCAAGAGGAAAGGGATACAGGGGAGGACGCGGTCAAAGAGGCAATGCCTCAGGTCCACAACAGCAGAAGTAAGATACTTCCAGTAGGAGGGAGACTACAACTATTTAGGGATCGCTGGACCTCCAATCCCTGGGCCCACAGCCTAATTAAAAATGGACTAGGTTGGAGCTGGAGCAGTCCTCCACCTCAATTTCCTCAATTCTTCCAACACTCATCCCCCGTTCTGGAAGAATATGTCCGAGAACTCTTAGACAAAAGAGTAATCCGGAAAATTAAGTCCATAAAATTCCAAGGAAAGCTGTTTTGTGTTCCAAAGAAGGACTCAGAAAAACTCAAGAGTCATTTTAGACTTGTCGCCACTCAACAAGTTAATAGTGAACTAAAAGTTCAGAATGTTCACGCTTCAACACTTAAGGACCCTACTGCCCAGAAGGGCATATACTGTCTCTATAGACTTGTCTGACGCTTATTGGCACGTTCCAATTAATCGTCACCTCTCCTCCTACCTAGGCTTCAAGTTACATAGAAAACTTTACACCTTCAGAGCCATGCCTTTCGGGCTAAACATAGCCCCAAGGATTTTCACGAAGCTCGCGAACGCAGCAGTCCATCAATTACGCCTAAAGGGGGTCCAAGTAGTAGCCTACTTGGATGACTGACTGGTGTGGGCAGCATCCAGGAGAGAATGCATGCAAGCTTCTAAGATAGTGATCCAGTTCCTGGAACATCTAGGATTCAGGATCAACATCAAAAAGTCTCGACTTTCTCCAGCTCAAAAATTTCAGTGGTTGGGAATCCACTCGAATTTGGAGTCACATCGACTTTCCATTCCTGGTAAGAAGAGGAAAGACAGGATCTGTCAAGAGACTATTGAAATCCAAACGGATATCAAGACGCGAACAAGAGAGAGTGCTGGGCTCTCTACAGTTTGCTTCGATAACATATCCAGTGCTAAGAGCACAGCTTAAGGATGCAACAGGAGTCTGGAGAAAATATGCATCAAACGCGCGAAGAGATCTATTAAGACCACTACCGACTCGACTGCGAACGCTTCTCAAGCCGTGGTCTAATGCCAAGCAATTGAAGAAATCGATACTTCTTCAGCCTCCTCCCCCGTCAGTAACTATCCACACAGACGCTTCAAAGGAAGGCTGGGGAGGTCACTCTCATCAGATGAGAGTCCAAGGAGCTTGGTCCAATCTTTTCAAGTCATTTCACATCAACTTTCTAGAAGCCATGGCAGTACTTCTGACACTAAAGAAAGTTTCTCCTCACCACTCGACCCACATAAGACTGGTTCTAGACAGCGAGGTGGTAGCGAGATGCCTGAATCGACAAGGGTCGAGGTCACCTCAAATCAACCAAGTGATGTTGGCCATCTTCCGTTTGGCGGAAAAGAAGAAATGGCACCTGTCAGCAGTTCATAATCAAGGGTTCCGCAATGTGACAGCGGACGCTCTATCCAGGTTTACACCTATAAAGTCAGAATAGTCCCTTGACGCAGGATCGTTCTCCTTCATCTCGAGTCAAGTCCCAGAGCTGCAGATAGACCTCTTTGCGATGAAAGACAACAGGAAAATAGATCGTTACGTGTCCCCATACGAGGATCCGCTAGCGGAGGCAGTGGACGCTATGTCCCTGGACTGGAACAGATGGTTCAGTATTTATCTGTTCCCCCGCACAACCTCCTTTTGAAGGTCCTCGATAAGCTGAGATCCTTCAAAGGGAAAGCAGCAATAGTGGCCCACAAGTGGCCGAATAGCGTGTAGTTCCCTCTGGCATTGGAACTACGACTAAAATTCGTACCGCTACCGGATCCATCCCTGTCTCAACGAGTACATAAGTCGACTGTCTTCGCTTCATCACAGAAAAGACGGAACCTACATCTCATGATTTTCTCTCCTTAACAATGAGAAAAAGATTCGGTGTTAAAAGCCAGTTCAGACTTTTGGAGGAAACCAGAAGACATTATGAGGCTTCAGGGAAGAAACAGATATCCCTTGTCAAGGCGAAGAAACCAAAAGAAATCTAGACAGATTTCTATTTATCATTCTTCACTCACCTTCATGGGTAAGGTTTAACAGCCAAAACAATTCTTTTGTTCAAGTCTGCCTTGACAAGACAGATACCATATGCCTTACAGGTTGACCTTTCTAACGACGTTCGTAATGAACTACAAAGGCCCATGCTAGGCTTAGCCCTTCAGCGCCTCCAAGGACCCTTTGCATGGTCAGTAGGTAAGATTCTTCATTGTGTATAAATAATGAACAATGAGGAATGCGCTTGGAGGGCCTCCAATTTTAAGTCATTTTTCTGCTTGTACTCGCTTTGGGGGCCAGAGTTAGTGAAATAGTGGCTCTCTCTATAGAGGAAGGCCACATCCAGTTCTTGGAGGGAGAACTGAATCTATTTCCAAACCCAACGTTTCTTACCAAGAACAAGCTACCCCACGTCCCTAAAGAATCTGCCCTCTGAAGGAAGATGCATCTCTATGTCCAGTGGAGTGACTAAGGTCTATCTTCATTGAACTTCAGACTTTATGGGAAGACAGCTGTTCAAAAAAGAAACCCTGGGTTCAAAATTTTCTATAACTAAAGGCGAAACTCACCCGTGTTATTCGCAGAACGGATCTAGACAGTACACCCGTTAGTCATGATCCGAGGAAAGTTGCCTCTTCCATAAAATTTCTTTAAATTATATGGACTTTGAACATCCTCGTTTGTACACCGGCTGGTAGTTCACTATGAACTAGTTTATTAAAATTTAATAAACGTACATATCAGATCAACATTTATAAAATTTATAAAACGTGGAGATGCGTCAAAGCATAAAGAAAAACAGTCGACCGAAAATATAGTTTCGTTTACTAGGATACAGATTTGC
>NC_090743.1:43514955-43527455 GCF_036898095.1 Palaemon carinicauda
GCCCTCAAGAAGAAAAGGAAGAATTCTACAGAGATTTGCAGGAAGTAAAAGATTCTGTCCCATATGTAGAGAATGTATTAATAATTGGAGACATGAATGGACATATTGGGCAAGACAGGACAGGCATAGAGAGAATATTAGGAGCGTTTAGCATTGGAGACAGAAATAGAGAAGGAGAAAACATAATTGATTTCTGCATGCAAAACCAGATGTCCATAATGAACTCTTTCTATAATCATAGAGACAGCCACAAGTGGACGTGGTATCGGTGGAACTCGGCCTTAGGAGTATACACTGAAAAATCAATGATTGACTTGGCAATAACAAATAACAAAAATATGGTAAGAGATGTAAAAAGTATTCCCTCTGTGTCATTCGATTCAGATCACAGGCTTCTCTTAATTAAATTAAAGACAGTGAAACCTAAACCAATTAAAAGCCAAGTGAGAGAAAGATTTATCCTAGAGAATATGAGAGAAGAGGAATGCTTAGTTAGATATCAAAACGAAATCAGTAGAGCTAAACAAATGCAACAGGAGAGCAACGACCCAAATGAAAAATGGAGACACTTTAAGATGGCTGTAGTAGGCGCTGCTAATAATACAGTGCAGAAGAAAAGAGTTCGAGGTAGGAGGAAAAAACAAACTGCTTGGTGGACTCCCACACTTAAGTCCGCTGTTACTAATAAAATGAAACTTTTCAGAAAATGGATGAAAACTTTGAGCTTGGAAGATCACAATAATTATAAAGAAGCCTTGAGAGAAACAGAAAGAATAAAAGCTCAAACAAAAAGAGAAACGTGGGAAAGAATAGGAGAAGACCTAGGAAATGATCTCCAAGGTACTAGAAAACTCATATATAGCACTGCTAAAAACTATAGAAAGGGAAGCCAACCACCCACTTATGTAATCAAAGACCCTATGGATGGGACAATTTTAACCGAACCCCGAGAAATTGAATTAGGATGGAAGCATCACTTTGAAACACTACTAAACAATGAAAATGATGACCTTGAAGAACATGTAGAATTTGATGTGGTTGGGGATGCAGAACCTGACATAACGACACAGGAAGTAAAAAATGCCCTCAAGAGGATGAGAAATGGTAAGGCCCCTGGAGTGGATACAATACCTGCAGAGCTCCTTAAAAACATGGGTGAGGATGGAGTCATTTGGCTGCTGGAACTAATCGACATACTCTGGAATGGACAAATACCACCTGAAGACTGGAGAAGAGATCTAATATGCCCAATCTATAAAAAAGGTGACAAGACAAATTGCAGCAATTATAGAGGAATATCCCTAATGTCACACGCTTTTAAAGTATATGAAAGAATACTTGAAACCAGATTGAGAGGATATGTTGAACCAAAGCTGGGGGAATGGCAAAGTGGTTTTCGGCAAGGAAGAGGGACAACCGATATGATTTTCTCACTCAAGATGATATTCGAGAAAAGCTGGGAATGGAACAGGGACAGATATATTGCTTTTATAGACCTAGAAAAGGCTTTTGATAGAGTACCAAGAATGAAAATATGGGATGCCCTAAAAGACCCTTACTATGGAATCCCTGAGAAACTTATAAGAGCAATTTATAACACCTATCAAAACATCAAATCCAGAGTAAAAACAAATCAAGAGAATGAAGATTGGTTTGAAATTAAATCAGGAGTAAGACAGGGCAGCGTCCTTTCTCCACTTCTTTTTATATTGTTCCTAGACAAAGGTATGAGGGAACGAGGCGGGGAAGAAGCTGAAGATATGATCATCAACCTTCTGTATGCAGATGACCACGCAATGATAGCCCCCAACGCAGAAGCTCTCCAAGAAAACGTCAACAACTGGAATGCGATCTTAACAGCAAATGGAATGCGGATCAACAAGGATAAGACAGAGATTATGCACCTATCACGAACACCAAACAACGTAGATGTAGAATTAGAAGGTCATACATTGAAACAGTGTAGAAATTTCAAATACTTAGGAGTGGAGTTTTGTGACCAAAACGATCCAAAACTGGAAATAACTACCCGAGTTCAGAAATTCAGTAACAATTTGTATCTGCTCTACCCACTAATGAAAGACAGAAACATACCTCGCAAAGTGAAAACCATAATATACCTAGCTATTTTAAGACCAATATTGACTTATGGCCATGAATCATGGACATTAACATCAAGAACTAGAAGCCAACTCCAAGCAGCTGAAATGAAACCCTTAAGACTCATAAAAGGTGTGACAAGACTGGATAGACTACGAAATGAAGATATCAGAAGAGAACTGGGAGTGGAGGGGATTCTGGATTTTGTGGAGAGAGGACAGCTTAGATGGTTTGGACATGTCAAAAGAATGGAGGAAGAGCGATATCTTGTAAGGTTTTTGGAATGGACACCAGAAGGAAGGAGACCGGTAGGAAGACCAAAACTGGGATGGCTACAAAACATAGAGAGAGGAGTAGAGAGGAGAGGCTTCAGTTTGCGGGAAGTTGATGAGATGAGGCTCTATGAGGATCGCTAAGAATGGAGACAGTTCTTGAAGCAGGACGACTGACAGGCCTGGAGGCCTACCTGGCGTCTGGTGAGAAAGGTGAGAAAAGAAATAAATAATTAACAGATAAAATAAAATATTTGAAGAATAGTAACAATAATGAAATAAATATTCCCTAAATATACTGTATAAAAAAAACACATACACAAGAGGAAGTGAAATAAGATAGAATAGTGTGTCTGGGTGTACCCTCAAGCAAAAGCACTTTGACCCAAGATAGTGGAAGACCATGGTACAGTGCTTATGATACTATTAAAGACTAGAAAACAAAGCAACTCTTCTAGGAGAACCTAAAAGAGTTGCTTGCCATAGCTAAAGAGTGTCTCCTATTTTTTTTCAGTATTATTGGACAATTAGTAACTAAGACATCGTTATGCAAGGTATATTAGAACTTCTAATATTCCTTCTAGTTTGGAACGAATTCGTTTTATGATATATTGAGCACCTGGTTGATGGTTACTGTTACTACGCTAAGTAATGGAGAGCTTTATACACCAAAAATTAATAAAACAAAATAAAAGATTGAAAAAGCATTGATGTACTAGAATCTAAAATCACGGTAAGTTAAGACGCTATCTTGTATCTATGATTTTTTTTTTTTTTATTCGTATTGAATAACTCGATTTTGTACGAAGATTATTTCCTTTGTTGTACGATATTATGAAGCAAGAAACAATGTGATATGAAATCCGGAAATCTAATTTTATGGCCTACTAAGTCACCTTCTGTTTTTCCTGATACATATTTTCATAATACAAACTTATTTGAAACAAAGTTAAACCTTAGACAATTAACTCTTAGAGCCCTGTATAATATAGTTTCAGTATCTTTTTGAAAATGCTATACCATGGGCGAAATTAATGTTTTCAGAATCCAAACTTATTTGAAACAAAGTTAAACCTTAAGACATAATAAAACTATGAAGCCGTGACTAATAAAATTTTAGTTTTCATCTCAACAAAACTAAACCATGGGTGAAATCTGATTTTAGAATCAAAACTTATCTAAAACCAAGGTAAACCTCGGACATAATTAAACTATAGAGCCGTGATTGATATAATTTTAATGTCTTGATTTCAGCAAAACTAAATCATAGAAAAAATCTGTTCTCAGAATCCACACTTGTTTAAAACAGAGTTAAACCTCTTGCATAATTAAACACTAGCGCATTAAATAATATAATTAGAATATCTTCTTTTAAATAAGATTAAACAATGGGTGTTGTTTAATTGTAAAACCAGAATATCAATATTATTAAGAATTGTGTTATACAAAATTAAACCATAAGTTAAATTAAAACATTGAGCTGGAAAAATTTTATCATCAAAATTTGATCTCTAGAAAATGAGACCACCAGGTGTAATCAAACCATGTTTCAATGATTAGCTTCATACTCAAGATCTGTTCACAAATAAAGCATAGGGCTAATTAAACCATACAAACTGAATACCATTATCAAGATTTGTAAATAAACCGTAGTTCCAAAATGATATAATTATCAAGACCTGTTTTCAGAAGAATTAAACCCTATGTACAGATGGACACGGCAATTAGTGGTACACCTTACTCTGAGGTAGTGTACCCTGCCAAACCCTTATTGCACGGCGAGATCCTGCGTGAGGCCCCAAACACCACCTCTGCCACCTCTCCCTACACTATCTGTTTGGTTACTTGCCGCACAGTAAGGGTGTGAGAGGGTGCACTTCCTCAGAGCGAGGTGTGCAAGGAATTCCAAGGTTGTGGTGGGTTCTTAAAAACGGCGATCGCAGGACTGGAGTTCGAGGCCTGCTCAAGAACGATAGTTTCTTTGGTGTCTGCTGCCACACATTCTTTGTGAGATAAGGATGGGGGATTTGGGGGAGCCTATATGTTTAACTGGGATGATCTTTTTAGGGTGGGGTGAAGAACAAGAGGTAGGCAGAGAATTAGATGGCGAGATAAGGTGAAGGATGATATGGAGAGAAGAGGTTTGGGGGAAGAGGATGCTTTTGATAGAATGCATTGGAGAGGGTGCATCAGGTAACCGACCAATAAATTTTGGGATGACCGTGGGTAAGAAAATAGGTTTACCTGCTGAGTCATCAGCAGCCATTGCCTAGCCCTCCCGGGTCATTGCTTGAATGGAGAAGGTGCTTGGGTGCTGATCATAGGTATATATGGTCATTCTCTAGGGCATTGTCCTTCTATAGCATTGTCACTGTCCCTTACCTCTGACATTCATGAACAGGGTTTAAACCTCTAAACTGTACATGAAGAATCTAGCCTAAATGATATGCCCTAGATATCAAAACTTACTTGTTCGTTAACTTTTCTATGGAAGATACATTTACGATCAAATATTCAAAATTTATATTTTTATATCAAGTTAGTATGATGGTTAACTCAGAAGGGTTTATACAAATTCATGTTTTTAACTAAACTCTGGGGAGTGACGTAATGTGGGATTCAACTTCCTTTTTTTCTTATTGTCCCGTTTTTATATATTACAAACAAAATTAGGTGTTGGGTAGTGGTTATGATTTTGTATTCAAATTTATAAACTTGTTTGTTTATATTATATATATATATATATATATACACATATATATATATATAATATATATACATATAAAATATATTTATATACATATATATATATATAAATATATTATATGCATATATATAATTTATATATATATAATATATATATATATATATATATATATATAAATATATATATATATATATATATATATATATATATTTAAATATATATACATATATAATATATTTATATACATATATATAAATATATTTGTATGCATATATATATATATATATATATATTTATATATAATATATTTATATACATTATATATATAATATATTCATATATATATATATATTTATATACATATATATAATATATTTATATATAATATATATATTTATAAATACATATATAAAATATATATTTATATATACATATATAAAATATATATTTATATATATACATATATATAATATATATATTTATATATATACACACACACACACACATATATATATATATATATATATATATATATATATATATAAATTATATATAAATACAGACACATAATTTATATATATATATATATATATATATATATATATATATATATATATATATATATATATATATATCTATACATATATATATATATATATATATATATATATATATATACGTAAATATATATACATATTATTTTGTACCTAGTAGATTTATTAACAATCTTTTGTCATTCTTTTTTCCTAATTTTTGCTACTAATCCATAGGCTACTACTACTACAACAACAACAACAGCAACAGCAACAACAACAACAACAGCAACAACAACAACAACAAGAATAATAATAATAATAATAAGAAGAAGAAGAAGAAGAAGAAGAAGAAGAAGAAGAAGAAGAAGAAGAAGAAGAAGAAGAAGACGTATTTCAAGTTATGAATATAAACTAAGCTAACGTAAGGGTTGAATTTTTGACATAACCACATTATTAGCACTCTACCATATTCCGAATTAATGGCTTCAATTTCATCGATAAATAAATATTCCTTTCACGTATAGAAAATCCTTACTATGTATGAATAGTAATAAAAACCCAAAGCACAGTTAAAAATTTAATTAACCAGTTCAGTTAAAGACAGAAAAAAAAATATTCTTCCTAAAGGGTAATGGAACTCAAGTGCTATGTAGATTAAAACGATTGCCACAGCTGTGTACTAGGAAGAGTAGTGGCCCTGGTGATGCCACCAGAAGGCCCAGCAATGAGAGTGCCATAAAAACTGGGGATTGACCGTGGCACTGTCATTGCAGGCTCAGACTTCTCAGTGGCAACCAAGTGCCACTTTAGTTCTCGTTTGCTGTGTCTCAGTGTTTCTGGCACTGAGGTTTTAAGAGCTCACCCGATAGTTCACTGTGTGGCTTCATTTGTTTGGTTGTGGAAAATAAGGTAATTTCATGATTTTTTTTATGTAAATGGAATTTAAATATATATATATATATATATATATATATATATATATATATATGTATACATATATATATGTATATATATATATATATATATATATATATATATATATATATATATATATATATATATATATATATATTTAGGTGTATGTATTTATATATATACACGCACACATATATAAATATATATACTTATATATATATATACATCTATATACATATATATATATATATATATATATATATATATATATATATACATATATATACATATATACATACATATATATATATATATATACATATATATACATATATACATATATATATATATATATATATATATATATATATACATACATGCATATATATATATATATATATATATATATATATATATATATATATATATATAGACATTACTAAAAACTATTTTCCTTGTTTCCTTTCCTTACTGGGCTATGTTTCCCTCTTGGAGCCCCTGGGCTTATAGCATCCTGCTTTTCCCAATAGGTTTTAGCTTAGCAATTAATAATGGTAATAATAATAGGGACGTTTCCAATATGATTATGATAGCCTATTGGGAACGTCCCTTCTTAACGATCTGCTGGACTGGGGTTCGAGTTCAACTCAAACTCGATATTTTCCTGTAGTGTCTGCAACCCCATCATTCTTGTGAGCAAATAATGGGGATTTTGGTATAGCTGTCAGAAGTCATTGCCTGGCCCTCCTTAATCCTAGCTTGGGTGGAGAGGGATTTTTGGTGTTTTTCATATGTATATATGGTCAGTCCTTACGGCATTGTCATTGTTCCTTTCGTCTGCCATTCATGAGCGGACTTTAAACTTTTAAACAATCATAAAATTGCGGCTATATCTATAAAATTTTACGCGAGTAATCTTGCATTCATTAAATACTCTTCAAAATTATAATCAGCAAGGATCATAAAATCTACTAAACAAACTAGGTAATTTCATGAAACACACACACACACACAAACACACACACACATATATATATATATATAAATATGTATATATATACATATATATATATAGGTATATATATACTGTATATATATAGGTATATATATATACATATATATGTATATATATACATATATATATATATATAAATATATCTATATATATATATATATATATATATATATATATATACTGTATATATATATATATATATATATATATATATATATATATATATATATATATATATGTGTGTATACATATATATACATATATATAATATATATAATATATATATATATATATTTATATATACATATATATAATATATATAATATATATATATATATATATACATATTTATATATACATATAAAGTATATATATATATATATATATATATATATATATATATATATATATATATGTGTATATATACATATGTATGTGTATATAAGTATATATATATATATATATATATATATATATATATATATATATATATATATATATATATATTATTTATTTATACATATGTGTATATATATATACATATATATATGTATATATATACATATAAATATATACATATATATATATATATATATATATATATATGTATATATGTTTATACATGTATATATACATATATATGCATCTACATACATATCTATATGTATATATACATATATATGAATATATATATATATAATATATATATATATATAAATGTATATAAATGCATATATATATATATAAATATATAAATATATGTTATGTATATATATATAGATATATAAATATATATATATATATATATATATATATATATATATATATATATATATATATATATATATATATATATATATGTATGTATGTATGTATATATATACATATATATATATATAAAATATAAGATATATATATATATATATATATATATATATATATATATATATATATATATATATATACATGTGTGTGTGTATGTGTGTATAAATGTATATATGTATATATATGAATATATTCACTTAAATGTTTTTAATTGGTTATTATATATTTAAGGACACCATATTTCAACTCTGTCTTTAAGAAAGTATAAAAAATATAAATATTAATATTTGTGATGATAATTTTTCTTATGTCATAAGAAGTTTCCATTTTGAAGCTTGCTTCAGTAAATAAGAAAACTTTCACTATCTAATTCATCCTTCAAGTTCTGACCCAAAAGTTAATTTATCGTGATATAAATAATAATAATAATAATAATAATAATAATAATAATAATAATAATAATAATAATAATAATATATATTATTATTATAATAATAGTAATAATAATAATAATATTAATAATAATAATAATAATAATAATAATAAAAATAATAATAATAATGTAGTAGTAACAATAATAATATCAATAATAATAATAGTGATGGTAACTATATTATTAATAATAACAATAATACTAGTAGTAGTAGGAGTAGTAGTAGTAGTAGTAGTAGTAGTAGCCACATCGACCCTTGCATAACGAAATTCGCCAACTAAGCTTTCTCTCTTGTTAAACAATTAACAGAATTTAGATGACTTCTTCATCCGAAAAATAAAACCCGCAAAAAAAAAAAAAGAAAAAAAAATATCAAGAGAAAAATCACAGTATAATTAAATCAGTTTTGTCCTTCCGTCAGAAGTTGTACAGACGAGTTTTTTTTCTTTTAATTTTGTTTTCTTGGAATATTTTCGTTCTTTTTTCACGTGGGCAAAGAATTTTTCATTTTTCTTTGTGTGAAGGTTTCTGTGGAAAGAGAGAGAGAGAGAGAGAGAGAGAGAGAGAGAGAGAGAGAGAGAGAGAGAGAGAGAGAGAGAGAGAGAGAGAGAGAGAGAGAGTGTTTTAGTGGACGTATATTTACTGTTTTTCTTATCTTTTCTTTTCCAGCTAAGCGCTAAGAAGAATCATGTTACAACTTTATATACCCTTATTGCTCGCACTGGTAAGTACAACACTAGTTTATATTTTCTTTTAATTTCATATTTCATGAAACTTAATATTTTCTTAAAACTTCATAATTCTTGAAACTTCATAATTCTTGAAACTTCATATTTTCTTTTAATTTCATATTTCATGAAACTTAATATTTTCTTAAAATTTCATAATTCTTGAAACTTTTTATTTTCCTGAAACTTCATATTTCTTGAAACTTTATATTTTCCCGGAACTCTCTATTCCTTGAAATTTTATACTTTCTTAAAATCTTCATATTTCTTGACTGTATATTCTCTTAAAACAGTTTATGCTCCCGAAAACCATTTATATTTTCTTGAAACTTTATATTCCTGAAAACTATTTATATTTTCTTGAAACTATTTATTTTTTCTTGAAACTTCATATTCGTGAAAACTATTCATATTTTCTTGAGAGTTTTTATGTTTTCTTCAAAATCTTCATATTTCTTAAAAATGTCTATTTTATTTTCAATCTTTTTTTATAATTTCTTCAATCTTTTTATGATTTCTTAAAACTTTTTATAACTTCTTAAAACTCTTTATATTTTCTTAACTATTTTCATTTATTTATTTATTTATTTATTAATTTTTTTTTTCTACGAAATGAATGATAATCTCTTGAAGGTGATTAGTTGATTGACAGTAGAATCTTATAGTTTCAAGTTTAGTGATAATCTTTTTATGTTAACATAATGCTAGTCTTATATATTCAGTCAAATGAGAAAACTTTTAAAATTACAATTAACAATAAATATTCATTGGTATACTTAATCCTCCACTGTATTCATAACAGGCGGTGGGTTATGGTGGGGCAGCCCCATCGACTATAACGCCGGATTCAGCGTAAGTCATATTTCAATTGTTTTGTTTAAAGGTTTAAAGGCTGCTCATGAATGGCAAAGGCAATGGACAGTGACATTGCCCTAGCAAGCAGGACAATGACCCAGAGACTGACTATATGATCAGCGCCCAAGCTAGGACCAGAGAGGGTCTGGCAATGGCTGCTGGTGATTCAGAAGATATACTTATAAGCTCTCCAAACTCCAAATCTAGCCCATCCTTACCTCACTTCTAATATTATCCAAAAGCTTATTATACTTGTAAGCATAGATCTAACTGCTGCGTCAGGATCGGCCATTACCTGGTTCTAGCATGGGTCTTGGCTTTCAATCATTCGAATATATGTTTTGGCTCTAGCAATGAGCTACTCAAGAGCCTACTTTAAACCAGTATTTATTTTTCAGCACATGTTTCTTTTAGGATATAAATTTTACATTACCACCAAGGCATTATAGGTATTCTTATTAAGAGTTTAAAAGCAACTGCTCAAGACGTGAATTGATAAATCTTCTTTTGGAGGCCGATGTGGTAATGTCCCTGACTGGTGAACGCCACACTGGGGATCGAGTCCCGCTCAAAATCGTTAGTTTTCCTGGTCGCTGCAACCTCACCACCTGTTTGAACTAAGGAGGGGGGGGGGGGGGTTTGGGGACACAGTACGTCTATCTGCTGAGTCATCAGCATCCATTGCCTGGCCCTCCATGGTCCTAGCTAGGGTGGAGAGGAGACTTGAGTGCTAATCATATGTATATATGGTCAGTCTCTAGGGCAATGTCCTGCTTGCTAGGGCAATATCACTCTTCCATGCCTCTGTCATTCATGAGCGGCCTTAAACCCTTAAAACGTGATAGGTTGAATAAATCATTACCATAAAACCGACGTGATTAAGATTAAGTCATTTTATGGGATCTTGTTCTGGCTAGGGGGCTTTATGCCAGCATGTGAACTAACCCATTTGGGTAACTCCTTTCTATCAGGGATTATGTGGAGGGACGTGTTAGTGATGAGAGTGGTCGCTGAGATGAATTTGAATAAGGGACGAGTCTGCTGCTGGAGATTTACTTAAGGATGTGGGTTCCTTCTCTGTTTCGGTTAGTATACTGTATATATATATAAATATATATATATATATATATATATATATATATATATATATATATATATATATATATATATATATATATACATGTATATATACCGTGTGCCGACGATTCCGCGCAGGACAGTTCAGCGCCGACAGTTCAGCGCTGCCAATTCAGCAAATGACAATTCAGCTTAGAATCAATTCAGCGCATGACAATTTAGCACAACGATAAATCAGCAATAAGACAATTCAGTGAAAAAATGCACACACATTCACCCGTATCTTATTATTAGCATATAAAGATTATTTTTCTTATTATTATAATTATTATTATTATTATTACAACCATTACTGTTGTAATTCATGGTTGTTAACAATAACAACCACTGAATAAATAAAGACAGTTATAGTACATGCTTAGGACGGTATATATTCCCTTTTCTGGAATGCAGTTGTTTATAAACATTTGCTTAGTTAAAATAAATAAAGACAGTTATAGTACAAGCTTAGGACGGTATATATTCCTTTTTCTGGAATACAGTTGTTTATAAACATTTGCTTAGTTAAAACTGAAAAGCCAGCCTTATGGAGCGGATTTTATCGGAGAAAGGACGCGAGCATATTCTATTAAATGGATTTTGCTATCGTTTGGATAGAAAACTTGGGAATGGAAAAGAGTCTTGGCGTTGTACACAAGACAGATGCAAAGGTCGAATCCATGTCAACGGAAACTTGTGGGAAGATGTAAAGGCCCATACTCATGTGCCTCAGCCAGCAGAATCAGCAATGAAGATGGTGGTTTATGACCTACGTGAACGAGCCAGTGCATCTAATGATGTCCCAAGAAGAATAATTCAAGAAACTCAAGTCTCTTTGCCAGATGAAGCTACGGTTTTACTCCCTAAGTATACTTCTTAAGCGCCGACGAAAAAGAGATGGTGAGCCAATTCCAGCACCTAATGATGTCAGTGATATTGTATTACCTGGACATTTGCGTGTAACACACAGTGGAGAACCTTTTTTATTGTACGATTCT
>NC_090743.1:43532455-43541480 GCF_036898095.1 Palaemon carinicauda
TACGAATAGGTCAGAGAAAAACCTTGAATGATGTTGCCATAAGTGTATCTCTTGCAGAAGGAAATTGACTTTTGTTATATGAAATGAGTTCCATACTACCAGTATTTTGAAAACATAACTGAAATCCATGAAATATAGAGAATTTACTTTTCATTTCCGTTAGTTCAATTAAGTGTTATGGCCTTAATAGCTTTTAAACTTCAGAATACCTTTTTTTATTCTTTGTATTTTCTTTCTATATTTCTAATTGCTGCAATGTCATAGCATTAGATAGGTTTGAATCCCAACTGAGAATATTAATTTCCTCGCCATTTATCTAAAAGGATTTCAATGTTTTCTGTAGTTATTATCATCCAAATTTATATACCTACCATATATCTGATTTTACTTCATGGTTGAGTACAGCTGTATCGAGTTACATATGATATTTCAGAAAACAAATGAAGCCTTCCATGTAGTATTAGGAATTTATCTAGTTCTGTAATCCATTTGAAATATTCTGTACGGAGTGTATCCTGTTGCAGATGGAACTTGATTATTTATCCTTCAATATAAGGCCATACATTTACATAATTCTGTTATGCATTGGAGGAATTCTGTATCCCTTAAAAGACTTATAATGGTACACCTCCATTCTTTACCATAATCATAACTTATTTTGCACCAAATTCTATTCATCTGAAATTTGATCTTGTGAACTATCTATCTTCAAAATGATAAATTATTTTTTCTTAATCCTGGTCAATAAAGAATGAAATTAATTACAAATGGTTTGTTTTTTGCCCTTTTAATATTTACCCGAAATTTTTTTCGTTATATTTAATTATTTGAATTACTAAAACGATATATTTGAGATATTTTTCAACTATCTGGAATATACTTGTTACTGATTTTACAAAAAAAAAAAAAATAATAATAATTAAATGGACAAAAATAATGTTTTTTTTTATAATTCAAAATCAATAAATGATGTGATTTTAGGGCAACATTCTTAAAAGGTTTTTATTATCAATCATATGATTACTTTTAACAGGTTAATTATATATAAATTACTTTTGGTCGATGCAAAATCTTATAATCCATCAGGTAACAAATTCCTGTCAAATTAAACACACAGTAACGTATTTTATTCCCACAATTGTCACTATCATCACTAATTTTATCTCTGTTATAAGTCCTTATTGTCTTGATCATCACTATCACTTTATCACTATTAAATGACATACTCCATTTTATACATACATACATACATATACCAAAGGCACTTCCCCCAATTTTGGGGGGTAGCCGACAACAACAAGAAACAAAACAAAAAGGGGACCTCTACTCTCTACGTTCCTCCAGCCTAACCAGGGACTCAGCCGAGTTCAGCTGGTACTGCTAGGGTACCACAGCCCAACCTCCCACATTTCCACCATTTTATCACAGTTGCTAAAGAAAGTTCAAACTTGCAGAAAATGTTTATATTGAGCAAGCTGACATTAGCCTCTTTTTTATAGTTTATATATGATATATAAAGATCTTCTTTTAATATTGTTACTGTTCTTAAGACATTTTATTTTAATTTTTCATTATTTCTTATGTAGTTTATTTATTTCCTTATTTCCTTTCCTCGCTGGTCTATTTTCCCTTCTAGGAGCCCTTGGGCTTATAGCATCCTGGTTTTCTAACTAGGGATTTAGCTTGGGTAATAATAATAATAATAATAATAATAATAATAATAATAATAATAATAATAATAATAATAATAAAAATAATAATAATGATAATAATAAAAATAATAAAAATAATAAAAATAATAAATGATTACAATAAAAGATGATAATAAAATATAATATTAAATACCAAATGTTAAATATCAAATATCAAATATTAAATATCAAATGTCAAATATCAAATATCAAAAATCAAATATTAAATATCAAACGTCCAATATCAAATATCATTAAATATTAATAAATATTATTAAATAGTAAATAATAATAATAATAATAATAATAATAATAATAATAATAATAATAATAATAATAATGACGATGAGGATGACGATGATGACGATGACGATGATGATGATTATAATTGGAGGCTGGAGAATGGATGGCATCTAAGCACTGAAATCACTCGTATAAGAATGTCTTCAAATAGTCATTTTCAGAAGCGTGTGATGCAAAATCAAAAAGGAAATCATGTATTCTATTCAGTATTAGTGACGGTGAATTATTGGTTATCAGAATTTAGAAAAAAAGACTCAATTATTGTAACAATGATTTTAAACGATAAATTCTTCTATAATGTTTGGAAGATAAAACTAGAGATTGATAAAACAAACAGCTAGGAAAAAAGGCTATATGAAAATATTACTGTGAATAACCCTTATGGAAGCATTATTAAAACTTCCTATTGTCAGCTGCTATACTCAAATCCAACATGTTAAGGAAGTAACAAATAAATTTTGCATCAATAGGATGTAAAGAAAGTAGAAACTATTTTAGTGTATCCCGAATATAAAACAAATGAGGGTTATGAAGCGTGAAGATAGAGACGACTGGCCTTTTGCGTCAATAGGCGTAGGAGGAATTGGTGATTATGATGATGATGAGATAATTCAAGTAACCATGGGATTGATTCTAAATAAAAATATTTATACGAAATAAAGTTAATATGTTCAACCTCGGCAGGAAATGATAAAATATAAACTATTTACCAAAGAATTTTTTGAACTGCAAAAAGGCAAGCGTAACATGAGCAATAGATAATTTATATAATATAGATTTTTTTTTATATATATATGAAGTGTTTTTTTATTCAATACATTCTCTGGGTATTTTATACCGTAATTTTTGTAGAAATATCACCATATTTAGTTTTCTTAATCATATGAATATGTTGGAAACACACACAAACATAAACAAAGTTGTTTAAATCAATACAAAGAGCAAAATAAACAATCGATAACTCTTCACCAAAAAAGGATTACATTCATATTGTATATACTTATTTAATGTGAATATAACAGAATTATTTTATTTTTAGTTACCCCAAGTATATAGTTTTCTCCAGTTCATGTGTACTATAAAAGAAAATGAACAATTACACAAACTATAATAAAAGCGCGTCAATCCCCCCCATCTCTCTCTCTCTCTCTCTCTCTCTCTCTCTCTCTCTCTCTCTCTCTCTCTCTCTCTCTCTCTCTCTCTCTCTCTCTCTCTCTTTTTCCTTTTCTGAAGGCTCCTTGAGTGAATTCATATCCCATTCTCTATTTTGATGGGGGTCATCAATATTTTGGTTTCGTTCTTCGTTCCTCTTTTGTACCCTAGTTGTTATTCCTATTACTGCAACACTAGAGAGGGCATCAGCTACCTTGTTAGCTTTATCTTTTATATGGTGAAACCCTTTTATACTAAATTCCAACAATCTATGTATCCATCTCGCTTGTCTAGATGTCAAGTCAATTTTATAAAATAAATCTCGTAAGGGGCGATGATCACTTTGCAACTCAATAGACTGATCTAATAAAAAGAACTGATTCCTCCCTAGAATCCAAAAATTAACCAAAGCCTCTTGATCAAATATACTATAATTATTTTCTGCCCCTTTTGATGCCCTGGAAGCAAAACAAATGGGTCGCTCTCTACCTTCATCATCTCGTTGAGAAACTACTGCTAACATTCCTGGCTGCCCATTAGGATATATGGGCTACTTGCCAGTGACCTCGGTTGCAATGCCGCTGGCTCTTGCTCCTGTCCCTAGAGCTGTGGGGGTGAGGTCGAGGGTTCCGATGGAGGTCCCAGTGCCTGCTCTACCAAGGCCGTCGTAGTGACTCTCACTGCTGCCTTGGCTGCTGCTTCTGATGTCATGCGGGGGGGAATCTTAATCTTATCTTATTTTTTGTTTGGGTTCCCCCAGGTCCCTCAGTGTGAGGCACCTCGTATATCCACCAGAGAGTTGCTAATGCATCTTCCGGTGTATTTTGCATCTTCCAGTCTTGGATGGTCTGGGATGCATCTTAGGTATTTATCGAGCTTATTCTTAAACACATCTACGCTCACTCCTGATATGTTTCTTAGATGAGCTGGCAGCACATTAAATAGTCGCTGCATTATCGATGATGGTGCGTAGTGGATTAATGTCCTGTGCGCCTTTCTTAGTTTACCTGGAATATTTTTTGGCACAATTAATCTACCTCGGCTTGCTCTTTCTGATATTTTAAGCTCCATGATGTTTTCAGTAATTCCTTCTATTTGCTTCCATGCTTGTATTATCATGTAGCGTTCTCTTCTCCTTTCTAGACTGTATAGTTTTAAAAATTGCAGTCTTTCCCAGTAGTCAAGGTCCTTAACTTCTTCTATTCTAGCAGTATAGGACCTTTGTACACTCTCTATTTGCGCAATATCCTTTTGGTAGTGTGGGTACCATATCACATTGCAGTACTCGAGTGTACTACGTACATAAGTTTTGTAAAGCATAATCATGTGTTCAGCTTTTCTTGTTTTAAAGTGTCTGAATAACATTCCCATTTTTGCTTTACATTTAGCCAACAGTGTTGCTATTTGGTCGTTGCATAACATATTCCTATTTAACATTACACCAAGGTCTTTAATTGCTTCCTTGTTTGTGATTGCCTCATTATTAGGTCCCTTGTATGCATACATCATTCCTTCTCTGTTTCCATAATTTATTGATTCGAATTTATCGGAGTTAAATACCATCCTATTTATCTCCGCCGATTCATATATTTTGTTTAGATCTCTTTGTAGTGAGTTCCTATCTTCATCACAAGTAATTTCTCTACTTATTCTTGTGTCATCGGCGAAACTTCTCACTACGGAGTTTTCAACATCACTGTCTATGTCTGAGATCATAACAACAAACAGCAGTGCAGCTAATACCGTACCCTGTGGCACACCCGATATTACCTGGGCTTCATCTGATTTCTCGTCATTTGCAACCACTATCTGTTTTTTGTTTTGCAGGAATTCTTCTCCCCATTTTCCTATCTTTCCCACAATATTATGCTTTCTCATTTTTTTTTCTCCAGTATGTTATGGTCTACCTTGTCAAAGGCTTTTGCAAAATCTAGATAGATCACATCTGTCTTTTTCATTTATCATATTTTTATATATGTTTTCATAGTGTGCTATCAGTTGGGTCTGTGTACTTTTTCCAGGCACGAAACCGTGTTGACCCATATTAAACAAATTATTTTTGACCAAATGGTTCATTATTTTCTTTTTTATTACCCTCTCATACACTTTCATAATATGTGATGTTAGACTAACAGGTCTATAATTGCTTGCCTCTAGTCTTGATCCACTTTTTAAGATAGGGGTTATATAAGCTAATTTATGTTTAACATATATCTCGTTCATATCTACACTTTGTCTTAGCAGTATTGCAAGCGGCTTTGCGATAGTGTTTGCAATTTTTTTTAACAAAATCGCTGGAACTCCATCTGGTCCGGCTGCCGATCCATTTTTAATTTCGTTTATAGCCTTGACAATATCTGCTTCATTAATATCTATATCCGTTAGATATTCAACATTTTCTTCTCTCATTTCTGTTTCATTATTCTCATTCGCAATTCTTGGCGTGAACTCACTCTTATATTTTTCTGCTAATATGTTGCATATTTCCTTTTTTTCATTCGTTAGCCGTTCTTCAGTTCTTAGAGGGCCTATTTCTATTCTCCCTTTATTCATCTTTTTTGCATAGGAGTAAAGTACTTTGGGGTTTCTTTTTATATTTTGAAGTGTCCTTTCTTTTAAGTTCCTTTTTTCATTTTCTTTCGACTGTATAATCTTTTGTTCTGCATTTTCTATCTTACATTTTATTTCCCTCATTTTCCACACATTTTTTTCTTTTGCAAGATTTTTCTTCCACTTTCTAATTTTCTGAAATAAGATCCTTCTGTCTCTTGGTACGCACGTCGTTTGTTTATTGTTTTTTTTCGGTACATATTTTTCAACAATTTTCTCCAGTATTTTGTACAGTATGTCCGTATTTACCTGTATATTATCACTTACAAATACATTTTTCCATTCTTTATTCAGTTCTTCATTTATTTCTGAGCATTTTATATTCTTACTGTAAGAATTATATTTTCCATATCCTTCCCAAAGTTTTGTGCTTTTATTAATTCTACGATCACTTGCTTTGGAATGAACTATCAATTCTATGACATTGTGGTCTGAAATTCCCGTGTTATACACTATTATTTCTTTAACATAATTCACCTCATTCACAAATACTAGATCTAGGACATTTTCCTTTCTTGTTGGAATGTGGTTTATTTGTTGCATATTATGTTCTAATAGCATATCTTGAAGCTTTTCAAATTGCCTCTTATCTTCTGCGCTACTATTACTCTCTTTTTTATATGTATACATACAACCACTTTCTTCTATCCGTTCTTTCCAATCCACGAAAGGAAAGTTAAAATCTCCGGATAGGAGTATATTCCAGTCTTTATGGTTTCTACATATATCATCTATTTTTTCTATTATTATGTCAAACTCCTTAATATTTGGGGGTCTGTAAACTACAATATTCACTAGTTTTTCAAATTCAAATTCTACCGCAATCAATTCACATTCTGTGTTACTGTATTTTTCACAGACTTTTCCTTGATTTATGTCTCTTCCATATATTGCGGTGGCATCTATCTCCCTTGTCCTCCCCTTCCTCTGATTCCTTTTCCTCGGATGTTGGGAGGAGGGTAGTGTGTGTGCCACATCCCGCCCGTCCTCGGTGATTTTTCTGGGCACTCTCGAGATAGATGACCGTAGGCCTGATAAGTGTAACAGCGGGGAGATCCTTGGGTGGGGCACTCCACTCATCGGTGACCCTCCCCCCCCACAATGCCAACATTTGAAGGCTCTTCTCACCTGCTGACTAAGTTCTCCCCTCTCCCGCTTTGGGGGTTGGTGAGCGCCTCTCATGGCTGCCACCTTCTTGGAAAATGGGCAGTTATTCTCAGTCATTTTTTATTCTGGCAAACTGTCTAAAATTTTTTGTATTGCCATCACTACGTCTGCTCACAATCAATTGTCATCGAACAAATCACCATATAAATACGGGTTTACTAATCTGCAAATATGTTTACGCACAATTGCTTTTTTTTTTTTCACCTTCTTGGGGACTGGTACTCCGGGTAGCAAACGGATCACAATCCCGAAAAATGCAAGTTGCAAAACTAAGAACGGATTCACCATTCCAAATTTTGGGTTTGTAATTTTCTTTTATGTTCCCTTTTCTAGCATCGGGCAAGGCATATTTTTCAATTAAATGTTGTTTTATTTCAGTATAACTTCTTGTGGCCAACACATTAAATCTATTGCCGGAGCATCTTTCAGCAACCTAATAATTTGAATTGCTTTTTCTCTTTCAGACCACCCATATGTGGCAACTTCAAAGTTTTTCAAAAACACTTCGATTAATTGAAACCCTTCATTTGGCCGCTTATCATCAAAAGGCCAAATACATGCTTGGAGTTCTGGTAATTTTTTAATTACGTTTTGCATATCTTCACTCGGCTGTCTACTTTCACTTGTGTGTGTTTGGATTTCGTTCATGTACATCGGATAAGCTGTGGTTGCGTGCCGCTCCTCTTCGCGTTCAGGTAAGAATCTGTTCATTAAGTCGGCTACATTATCTTACCTATTTTCTAAATCTTGTGTCCGTTTTTCTCATCTATATGCTTCAATGGCATCACTATAAGCAACTGCTCCTTCGTTTCCATCTCCTGCAGCAGCAGCTACTGCTATGTTAGTCCTTGTGTATTTAGGCATCTAGAACTTTTATATTACCGGCTTAAAGATTAACTTCACTCACAGCATATACTAAGAGATATATTTGGTTACTTGACACCAATATGCCCCATGTCAACGGATAACGCGACATCGGAACATGGTTTTTTTTCCACTTTATTACAAAAAAAATAGTGTATACATTTGTATACAGTCGATACTCTCAGGTGAGTACCCTTTCTAACGATTGTTCTAATGGTACTGACTAACCCTCGGCAAGCAAGATGCAATCTTACTCTAACTTGCTGAAATGTTAGGTTTTGTGGAATTCTCTAATGTGATGGAAATATACTGTCAAACACATCACCCTATGATTCTAGGGTCATTAAACTCACGATATAAAACATACTCTCCATACAAGGATAAGGACATTATATATATATATATATATATATATATATATATATATATATATATATATTTATATATATATATATATATATATATACATATATATATACACACATATATATAGATAGATATATATATATATATATATATATATATATATATATATATATATATATATATATATATATATATATATATATATATGAACATATATCACAAGCACACGTGATTTTAATTAATGTAAATATCACCCACGAATAGCAGTTAATACCGAATTCTATCTTGGGAATATATATCCACTTGGAATTCCTTTTATGGTAACAGCTTCTGGCCGTGTGGGGATTCGAACCACCACCTGTACGGCTAGAATCCATGCAGGCAGGGACCCTACCGACTCAGCTATCAAGAGAGACTAAAAGTTTATGACAAGTCCCCCTACTTATTCCTGTCGAATTCAGGAATCTGTGGGTGATATTTACATTAATTAAAATCACGTGTGCTTGTGATATATGTTCATTAAAATAACCACGTGTTGCAAACTCACGATTCAGCTATCATGGTGGAGATGGGTTTATTTCAAGTCTATGAACAGATTCCTGAATTCGACAGGAATAAGTAGGGGGACTTGTCATAAACTTTTAGTCTCTCTTGATAGCTGAGTCGGTAGGGTCCCTGCCTGCATGGATTCTAGCCGTACAGGTGGTGGTTCGAATCCCCACACGGCCAGAAGCTGTTACCATAAAATGAATTCCAAGTGGATATATATTCCCAAGATAGAATTCGGTATTAAATGCTATTCTTGGGTGATATTTACATATATATATATATATATATATATATATATATATATGTTCATATATAGAAACATG
>NC_090743.1:43544480-43549480 GCF_036898095.1 Palaemon carinicauda
ACTTACAAGCGTAAGGAACCAAGGTCGTTGTTAAACCCCAGGACCATTGGGTCCATATGATTTTAGGGAGCTTGACAGAAATAAAAGAGAACAGAGCTAATATAACGATAGTTAATTTGTCAAATAAAAGAGTTATTTTAGGAAGTGATTCTGTGTGTGAATTAGAGTTATGTGAAATTGCTTATAATGGGATGTTGGGAGCCACAACTCCAGCCTGCAGAGACAAACGCACCCAGAATTTGATTATGCTAGCGCGAAAACTATGTCCGTCAGAATATCAGCCTGTAGTTAGTGACATTGTCAATAATTATTCCGATGTAATTGCAATTGGAAATGAGCCACGCGCAAGGATTGATCGATTTCCCTTTAGCATTGAAACTAGACAGGCGGAGCCGATCAGGTCAAGGCCATATAAGGTACCAATTCATTTCCAGGGAGAGATAGAAAGGGAATAAATTAAGGGAACAAGGGATAATCGAAGAGAGCGAATCCCCCTGGGCTTCTCCAATTGTAGCCGTTCGGAAAAAGGATGGCTCGGTACGATTGTGTGTTGATTATAGGAAGTTGAATGCAGTCATTAAGGATAATGCATTTCCATTGCCCTCGATCAAAGAATTACTTGTGAAAGTACGTGATAGCAAATATTTTACAACTGTTGATTCAAAATCTGAATACTATCAAATACCCATTCAGGAAGACACTAAATGTAAAACAGCATTTAAAGCTAATGATCAATTATTTCACTTTAATTTTCTTCCTTTCGGTGTTAAAAATGCTCCAAGTCATTTCTTTAGAGTAATGAGGGTAGTTTTGTCTCCCTTAATTGGCCATAATGTTCTATTTTATTTAGACGATATCATAATTACAGGGAAAACGGGCAAACAGCATAATAATAATATTTGTAATGTTTTAGAAGTATTGCGACATAATGCTATGAAAATAATTTTATGAAAGTGCAAATTTTTCTGTAAACAGGTCGAATTTTTAGGTCACATAATAACCCCAGAAGGTATCCAACCGTGGCCCAGTAAAGTAGAAGCTATTAGAGATTTCCCCAGGCCACGTAACTCTAAGGAAGTAGCTGGGTTCGTAGGGCTTGCTGGGTATTACCGTATATTCATAAGAGGTTTGGGGAGATATAGAGACCCTTAGATGCTTTAAAGAAACAAAAAGTAATAAAGTGGGGAGTGGAAGAAGAAAGGGGCTTTAATCATTTGAAAGCTGCCTTAACTATCAATGAATTATTCGTATATCCTAGATTTGATCGCCCGTTTTTAGTGACAACAGATGCGAGTAGCGTAGCTATTGGTGGCGTAGTTTCTCAACGAAATGATGAAGGCAGAGAGCAACCCATTAGCTTTGCTTCCCGGGCGTTAAAAGGGGCAGAAAAGAATTATAGTACATTCGATCAAGAGGCTTTGGCTATTCTTTGGGTTCTAGAGAGGCATCGATTCTTTTTATTAAGTCAGTTGATTAAGTTGCAAAGTGATCATACGCCCTTACGTGATTTGTATAACAAAAGATTTGACCTCTCGACAAGCAAGAGGGATTGAGAGATTGTTAGAGTTTAATATAAAGGGTTTTCACCACAGAGTGTAAAGGTCACAAGGTAGCTGATGCTCTCTCTAGAGGTGCTGTAATAGGAGTAACAACTGGGGCACATCAAAAGAATGAAGAACGTAACCAAAATATTGAAGACCCCCATCAAAAGAGAAAATAGAGAACTGGATGTGAATTCTCCCAATGAGAAGGCAAAAGATGAGAGAGAGAGAGAGAGAGAGAGAGAGAGAGAGAGAGAGAGAGAGAGAGAGAGAGAGATACGAGCCGCGAAGGGGAATGTATGTGGGTAACCGAGGACATGACCAGGAGTGTCCAGAATGAATGCCCTGATGATGCAGGTTTGATTGACTTGGGAGGTTGGGGCATAAAAGAAGTCTGAGAGGGACAGGAAAAAGAGGAATGGATGGAAAGAGTGCGAGCAGTGATTTATGGGGAATCGGAGAGTTATCCGCCATTTCTGAATGTGCCTCGTCAGAAGTTTTTTATAGAAAATGATATCTTATATTGTGCTTACAAGAAGAGAGGAGGGGAGTTTTGTGCACGGGTAGTTCTTCCTTCCTCTTTAATTAAACGAGCCATCCACATTGTAAATGCAAGTCCGTATGCAGGGCATTTAGGGATGGATAGAACCTTAAGGAGAGCACGTGAATCCTTCTTTTGGTTAGGAATGAAAAAAATCTATAGAGAATTATATAAAATGTTTTCATGCTTGTAACTGTTTCAAAGAACATGAAAACACTGTATCGGAAGCCAGAAAGTTGACTGTGATTCTTATTAAATTTTTTTGGATTGCATATGGATGTAGTAGGACTATTTCTTATTGGGTTAACACAATATAAGTATATATGTGTATTTGTGGATGCATTTACTCGGTACACTCACACTTACGCAATGTTGGATAAATCGGCAAATTCATTAGCCCAGGCTCTGTGCTTGTTTAGTACTTGGTTTGGTTGCCCGAAAATTTTGATAAGTGATAATGGTCTTGAGTTTATAAATAAGGTGATGAAATCGGTCACGGACTTGATGAAAATGGAACACTTTTCAGTGACCGCATACAGGCCTTCAGCAAATGGCTTAGTAGAATCGCATAATAGGGAAGTAGTGCGAATTTTACGTTACTTAGTTGCTGATGACCCCCTTCATTGGCACGCCATGCTTCGTACAGCTGAGCTAGCTTTGAACATTGCATATAATGCTTCGCTCAGGGACACACTTTTCATTTTAGTATATGGACAGGATCCTGTGTTACCATACATGGTACTCATTAATTCGCAACAATTGCTAAATTATTCAACAGCAATATCTTGTATATTAATTAAATCTATTTTGGAGAGTAATGAACACCACTGAAAGGTTTTTTGAAAAGAGCTAATGAAAATCACAGCTCAAAGTATAATGGTCGGTTCAAAACCGCACCGGTAAAAGTATTTGTGGGCGATCGTGTGTATTTGAAACGATTACAACCTAGGAAACACAAACTAGAGCAAGCATATTTGAGTCTGTATCGAGTAAAGATGATTAAGTCGAACACAGTTGTGATACACTCATTATTAATGACGCAGTGTCTGATCATCATCAGGCACACATACATGTGGTGCCTGAAGAAGTAGTTTTCAAAAGTGTTCTTCCTTATCCCCCTGCATACGTGGCATCCCTCGAGTTGATGAGTAAATTTTTTTTTCCTTTGCTGCTTTTATTGTTATTTGAACTGACCTCATTTCTTCTTTTGACGTGTTTTAAATAAAGTTGATGATAACAATGTGTTCTTATGTTGATGCCCAATGTATACGTAAAATGTTGTGGTAATTTTGCTGAGTGTGGCAGTACGTATAACATTGCTGAGTGTGGCAGTACGTATAACATTGCTGAGTGAGCCTAAAAACAATCAGAGGTCAAATAGGTCAGGTGAGATCCGTCAAGCGGATACTGTATCAATCATGTATTTATATATTTCCTGGTTGCTGGGGCAGTTCCCGAATGGCAAGTGGCTGCGGAATTAAAGTTCAACCTTGAGGATAGGCAGTGTTAGAGAATGTGTAGATGTGTGTGTAGATGTGAATACCTTATACTTAATGTTTATAAGAGAAGGGCGGAAAAAGGAATGATTTTCTCGGGAAAACGGCTAGTGGCTACCGGTTGAAAGTTACAAGTGAAGTGTTGTAGTGATACAAATAAATTGCGAAACGGTGGTGGCAAGTTGTATTGCGAAATTGTACCGTAAACCCGGACAAGAAATATCGAGGGATGAAGGAATATCTATTCCTACCCCTGTCCCGCCCAAGAAGCCCGTATTGGCCGCAACCAGAGGGAGGTTATTGATGAGGTTGTGTAATATTGATGTTATGATTTTCTTTTTTCACTTAGGGTATTCTGTATTTTAGTTGCAGAGGTCTTAAGAAGAAATGAGTGGAATTATTCATATTGTATTATGTACATTTTTTTTATGCAATATTTCATTTTTAATTGTTTTTCTGGAAGATGTTATTTTTTGGGGTGATTTCTATATATATGCTTTATTGTTGCCTTTCTTTTTAGTACATGCCATGCCTATTCCGGGTCGGAGTGTCCTCCATATATCATAGCCTAGTGAAGGAGAGTGAGGATCTTTGGGGTGGGGTGGGGGGTGGGGGGGGGGGGGGGCAAGTAATGTCCTAATTCATGTATATAGATGTGTGTTGTACGTCAAGGTAAATGAAGTTAATATTCATGAGTATTCCACAAAAACCTATATCAGCATGTTATTGCAAAGATTGCATTTTGGTAGCGAAGGGAGTTTTGTTGCCTTTTGGCGCTCGAGTTGATGAGTCCCTCACCTGAGAGGGTATCTGTGTACGGTGTACTTACGAACGAACCTTTTGTAATAAATGAAGAAAACCCACATTCAACGTCTCATTATCCGTCTACATTGGTCACATATATAAAAATAATAATAATAATAATAATAATAATAATAACAATAATAATAATAATAATAATAATAATAATAATAATAATAATCTTAATTTCAGCAAAAGCCATATGACATCAGTAAAGAAAAATAAGATAAAATATGCAAAAAAAGCAGTTATACAATATAAATATCAATTAGCAGGTTGACCACAGATGTCCAAGATCAGGGGCGTATATAATGTATTTTGTAAAAGATAACACCAGACTTAGATATGCAAAATACGATACTGTATACAGCAGCAATAGCGAGAAAAATAAGCTTTTTTCAGTAAAAGAATAAGGTTACATTAGAGATATAACAGTGATATGCTACAACAGGTGCTGAGACGGTCATCTATAATTATGGTGCATTGATAATAGATGTAGTCTCAGCAGGGTCAATTATAATACAGGTAACAAAATCACATAAACATTAACGCTTGATAAGGATGATAGCATGCATATCATCCGAAAAAAAGAATAGAGGGGACAATGATAATTATGTTGGA
>NC_090743.1:43559480-43561980 GCF_036898095.1 Palaemon carinicauda
GTGCTGCATGGATGCATCTTGATTAAATATGCCAGCCAGTTGTTCCTATCTAGTAGGTAATCTGTAGAAAGCCCTGGCTGGGATTTCAAGTAATCAGCAATCTGCTGTAATTTGCTCACTTCTGTGAAAGGTTTGGGCTTAGCAGCTGTGCCAATGTTGTGAATGTTCTTCATGAACAACGTTTTACCTGTGGCCTCAAGAGAATTGTTGGCATACCATCTTCCGGTTGACCTGAACTTTTAACATTTCAGCTGCTCTGTCTTTATCAGACTAGTCTAGACGTCTTTGCGCTAGCAATAAATTGCAGAGTTGCTTGGATACCTCATGGTTGTGTTCACTAACATACTTTGTGATAACTAACCTCTGTCCATCGTCACTGGATCTTAGATTCAGCTGGAATGGGCAGTCAGCCCTGAATGTAGATTGATGTGATCATTGGCCTTCAGATTTACTAATGTGCTTTCTACCACCATGTACACATGAATAATAAAGCTCATAGAACTTTATATCTGTATTGAAATGGCAATTCGGCATTCTCTTGCAAGCTGTAGCAATTGTTCTGCTGTCTCTTTTCCACAACTGTATATAGTGAGTGAATTGAAAACTTTTCAGTTTTTCCTCTAGTTAAGTATATGAACTAAAAGTATCTCCAACACTGAAATCCATGGGTGCTGCTATACTGAAGTTTTTAATGAAACTGAAATTCTGGGTTGTAAAGGTACAGAATATACTAGTTGAATGTGATGAATTCTTGCCAAGAAACACTCAACTACTTTTGAAATATAATTGTAAGAAGAATTCTTGCCAAGTGCTATTTTGAAAACATTGCCTTTTAGATAAGAGCCTTTTCAAGTTTGTAAGATAGAACTGTTCAACAACTAATTTTCGTATTTGATACATTTGCTCAATAACTACTTTTCAATATTTTTGTTATTAACTTGTTAGATAATTTCTTGCTTAGTACTTTTTTATACAATTGCCAATAACATTGCCAGGAACCTATAAAACAATAGAATATTCATATTTGTTTGAGACCGGCAAAATAAGCTTCAAAGCATGTTTGTCTATTTTACCGGACCGGCAAAATAAGCTTAAAAGTAGGTTTGTCTATTTTACCGGGACCGGTTAAATAGCCTATTCGTTATATATTTTATCTTTTGGGAAACGATCTAATCATACATGAAGTTAAGTGAATATATAATTTTTGAGAGAGAGAGAGAGAGAGAGAGAGAGAGAGAGAGAGAGAGAGAGAGAGAGAGAGAGAGAGAGAGAGAGAGAGAGAGAGAGAGTCACAGTCAAGCAAAATGTCCAATTCACGTAATCAGCCACAAATTTGGACGTCGTTGTTACAGAGACTTATAACTTGGTTAATATTTGAGTGCATGAAAATATACGCCAATTAATACATATTAAGGTCAAAGGTCAAGGTGGAAAGATCGAGAAATAAGCTGTCGCGGCGGAGGTCGGCGCTCTACTGAATGCCACTTTAATTACCAATGCACTGAACTATTAAAGGTCATATAAAAATTATTTTATTCCATCAATAGCTTCGTTATCTTCAAAATACTTATCATATCATTTAATGCGAACTTTATGATAAAATTTTGATAAATCAATATCATATGATTTGCATATCTAAGATACGTTTTATATATGATTTTTGAGTGACCTCAATGTAGATGATTTATTTCTAGTAAATATTTTCTATTTCTGAATTTTTTTCTTATTAACTATTTATGAATTGATAAACGGAGTTGTGAAATCCATACCTAAATTTTTTGTTTTCTTTATTATTATTATTATTATTATTATTATTATTATTATTATTATTATTATTATTATTATTATTATTATTATTGTTATTATTATTATTATTACTATTATCATTGTTATATTCTTATTTGCTAAGCTACAACCCTAGTTGGACAAGCAGGATGCTATAAGCCCAAGGGCTCCAACAGGGAAAATAACAGAGTGAAGAAAGGGACTAAAGAAATTGAATAATCTACAAGAGGAATAGTTAACAGATAAAATAGAATATTTGAAGAATAGTAACAACAATGAAATAAATATTCCCTAAATAAACAGTAGACAAAAAACACACACACAAGAGAAGTATATTAGAACTTCTAATATTCCTTCTAGTTTAGAACGAATTCGTTTTATGATAGATTGAGCACCTGGTTGATGGTAACTGTTACTACGCTAAGTAATGGAGAGTTTTATACACCAAATTTTAATAAAACCAAATAAAAGATTGAAAAAGCAATGAAGTACTAGAATCTAATTTTACGGTAAGTTAGGACGCCATCTTGTATCTGTATGTTTTTTTTTGTCCTGAATGACTCGATTTATTACGAAGATTATTTCCTTTTTTGTACGATATTATGAAGCAAGAAATAATGTGATATGAAAACCTGAAATCTAATTTTTTTGGCCTACTAAGTCACCTCCTGTTTTTCCTGATATATATTTTCATAATCCAAACTTATTTGAAACA
>NC_090743.1:43579480-43581980 GCF_036898095.1 Palaemon carinicauda
ATATCAAATATCATTAAATATTAATAAATATAAAGTATTATTAAATAGTAATATTAATAATAATAATAATAATAATAATAATAATGACGATGATGATGACTATGACGATGACGATGACGATGATAATAATTGGAGGCTGGAGAATGGATGGTATCTAAGCACTGAAATCACTCGTATAAGAATGTCTTCAAATAGTCATTTTCAGAAGCGTTTGGTGCAAAGTCAAAAGGAAATCATGTATTCTATACAGTATTAGTGACGGTGAATTAATGGTTATCAGAATTTAGAAAAACAAGACTCAATTATTGTAACAATAATTTAAAACGATAAATTCTTCTATAATGTTTAGAAGGTAAAACTAGAGATTGATAAAACAAACAACTAGAAAAAGGGCTATATGAAAATATTACTGTGAATAACCCTTATGGAAGCATTATTAAAACTTCATATGGTCAGCTGCTATACTCAAATGCAACATGTTAAGGAAGTAACAAAAAATTTTGCATCAATAGGATATAAAAAAAAAGTAGAAACTATTTTAGTGCATCCCCGGATAAAAAACAAATGGGGGTTATGAAGCGTGAAGATAGAGACAACTGGTAGTTTGCATCAATAGGCGTAGGAAGAATTGGTGATTATGATGATGAGATAATTCATGTAACCTTGTGATATAATACCCCTTGAATTACAACACTCATGCACATCTCCCTTACCTTTATATAGTGGTACAATACACGCACAAACCCAATCTACTGGTACCATTGACAACACAAAACACATATTCAACAATCTCACTAACATCGGCACAACAGAGCGAAGGAATACATCAGCAACAGGTGTAAGTAAGCTAAGGGTATTCAAAGAGTTAAGTCAGAGTGATTATATGAGAATAATAAAGTAAAAAAAAACCTACTGTGGAAATTACCCATTTCCAATTAACGATGTAAAAGATGCAGAAAATTTCACCAGACTACAAGAGACCTACCGAAACATGGTAAATATGAGTCTAACACAGGCAGTTTTCCCTGATTGTGAAAAAGTTGCATGTATCAAGCCTGTGTAAAAAGGAAAAGGTGATGCAGACAATTTAAGTTCATATAGGCCAATATCAAATCTATCATATTTTTCGAAAATTATTGAAACTGCTGTACACGAACAAACCTGGAAACATCTGAAAAAATCTAATGCCATACCTGATGATCAATCTGTATACAGAGAAAATTACTCCACAGAAACGAACAGTGTTAGCGATTAAAAATGACATAACAGAAATTATAACAAATGGCAAGTGTTGCATTCTTGTGATGCTTGATCTAAGTGCAGCATTTGATACTGAACATACATATCTGATGGAAGACCTTAAAGCTGTGGCATCGTAGAACGAGCATATGACTGGTTTGTGAGTTATCTTGAAAACTGTAAAGTTAAAGTAGTAATATCAAATGTTGAATCTGAGACAAGAAAACTAACCAAAGGGGTGCCTCAAGGCAGTGTACTAGGTCCTCTCCTGTTTGAAAGTTACACGATTGAACTGGCAAATATACTTGAAACTCACAGAGTTAAGTTTAAAATATACGCTGATGATACACAATACTATTTCCCAATAGAATCAGTTGATGAAGCTAAAAGAAAGGTACATGAAATAATGAATGACGTTAAGGCTTGGATGTTAACAAAAATCTCAAGCTCAATGAAGATAAAAGTGAATGTATTATTTTTGGAAATGAAAAAGATATAAAAAGAATCGAATGCTTCCAAAGAATTGAAATAGGTCAATCGATCATTGACCTAAAGAAATCTGTCAGAAATCTTGGAGTAATCATGGATGATAGACTGACAATGAATGAACATGTAAATAATATAGTAAGAAATTGTAACTATCATATCAGAAACAGCATTTATTAGTAAATACTTAGATGAAAAATCTATGGCCATACTCATTAATCACCACATATTTTCAAGAATTGATTACTGCAACTCATTGTTCTATGGCTTACCAAATTATTAGCTGAAGAAAATTCAGAGAGTACAAAACAGAGCCGCTAGATTAATAAAAGGACTACACAATAGGGAAAGAGTTACCCCTGCACTAATTAAATTACACCGGCTGCCGGTAAAAGCGAGAATTGAATACAAGCTACTCTTACTAACGTTTAAGATACTGAACCAAAATAAACCAAAATATCTAAAAGAATGCCTGAATAAACTAGAACTAGAAACAAATGTTAACATAAGACCCATGAGTGACAAACATAGGCTATCTGAACCAAGAACAAATAGTAAATTTGGTGAAAGGGCTTTTAGCTACTGTGCGCCTAGACATTATAATAAACTGCCAACTGAAATGAAGGACCTAAAGGGAGCAATTGAATTTAAGAAGAAACTAAAGACATTACTTTTCACAAGATCATATGATTTGGAAGATGCTACAATCAAAGAATTGTATAAGTTATAATTAAAAAGTTTCGTTAGATGATTAATATGGACCCGCCCGAGAAGT
>NC_090743.1:43586980-43594480 GCF_036898095.1 Palaemon carinicauda
TGTTGTTAATGGTGTAGAACTGGGTAAATTTTTAGAAAGAGGATCCAGCCCAAAATGATATGAAAATATGTTTTTCTAGGTTATTTTGATGTGTTTTGCACGAATATCACATTCATTTTCCTCGGAAATGAATGGTTTTAGACTTTACTCTATAACAAACCTAACCTAACCTAATACAACCACCTAACCTAACCTAGGGCCCTGTACCCTTACCAAGGCCTGGGTGGAGGGCAGAGGCCCCCCCCCTCCCCCCCTGCGACTCCCCTTAAGGCCACAGTGATTTTCGGGGCACTACCGAACCCAAGACAGTAAAATAACACCAAAATCTAGTTAAAACCTAAACCTAAGTTTATATTTACCTTAAAAAGAAGGCCCTGGTTGGTCGATATCGCTGTCCGAAGATGAATTATCGGTTTCGGCCCGTGGTCGTTGTGGGTGACTATGGGGTACATATAATCTCCCAGCTTCAATAAAAAAGTTGTGATGCAACTGACCCTGTTCTTTATTGAAATTTTCTATAAACAAATATCTCCCTAAATATTGTTCGAAATATTTTTTTCGGTTATCAGGGCTTCTCCACCACTCTTTTATATCACGCCAAAGGTGTTCAATGTTTTGCGTGTGTACACTACTATCGTCTCTGTCGACAAATTGTTCGCTGTGATTAATCACTTTGTGCATATATCCTTCTTCTGCAAGTGTGCGATACGCTGCCCACCCATCACTAATCACAACAGAACTAGGAAAAATAAGTGGAATAAGCGTCCCTGCACTTCTGTCTTGGCCTTCTTTGTTAAGTGGAATAACGAATTTTTTCTTAGAGATTCGCTCTATTCGCCCAAACAGCCACACGTGGGTAAGTTGTCGACAACGATTGTATTTGCGCTGTGCGACCTACGAAAAGCGTTTCGTCGATTTCCACAATGACGTCACGACCACCAATTTGCGGGCGGTTGGAAAACCATTGTTCTGTGACTTCGGAACAAAACGATCGCCAATCTACGCTTGTTCTACTTAACCACTTTAGGCACCGTATAATAGTGGTATGATCAAAAGATTTTCTCAACCAATGGTTTACAAACAAAGCAACTGACCAGGGTTTCACATGAACATTGTCTAAAAATGTCCCCTTGAAAAGACTAACCGTAAACGCACACTTTCTACTTCCCTTCTGCTTATTAAGCTTCCTTCGACGGCCACACGAAAATTTATGTCTTGTTTCACTATATGTGCAAGTTATATCACAGTGAGGACAAATTACTTGCTGTATGTAAAACACCATATTCCTGCAAAAATGTGATGAATTCAGAATCTTGCGAGTGATATCGTCTTATAAATTCAAAATAGTCTATATCATAACCACAAGTTATCTGAACGACAGCCATGCTTAGTACTGCCTGAAGCGCCACAGTGGTAGGAATATTTACATATAATTGGCTTTCGTTTGTTTAAAATGAGCCAATTATTTCAAAGTATCAAGTCACGTGGTGCGTCAATTAGTCAATTGGGACAATCAAACGAAGTGTATAGGTGGAACAAAAAGAGGGGGCGCAGCTATGAAGTCATTTTTTGGCGGGAGTCAAAGAGTGAACACCTCTCTTTAATAGCCACTCGCCTTAGTAAAAAACAGTCCTAATTTTTTGTAAACGTAAAAAAAATCGATTACTTATGTTCTATTCATCTCCGGTAATAACAAATGGTATATTTCTAATCAGAAAAGTGCGATTTATGAGTTTCTGAAGTATTTATAGGTCACAAAGCTGGTTCCTCTTTCTAAAATAATACCTGGAACTGTACTTTACATGTGGCTCCATCACTTAAATGATAGTGTATAAATATTTTGTTCATACATAATAACATATATCCGATAGTATCTATACATAGATGTAAATCTGTTTATGCATATATATATATATATATATATATATATATATATATATATATATATATATATATATATATATATATATATATATATATATTATATATATATATATATATATATATATATATATATATATATATATATATATATATATATATACACACACATACATATATATATATATATATATATATATATATATATATATATATATATATATATATATATATATATATAAATATATATATACATACATACATACATACATGTATATACATATATATATATATATATATATATATATATATATATATATATATATATATATATATATATACACATACATATATATATATATATATATATATATATATATATATTTATATATATATATATATTCAGAATATCAAAAATTTTAAGTAATTTTTATTTTTCCTAACATACTTACCGAGAATTACTTTCTTTGGAGTCACTTGTGATCTCCTCTCTATCGACCAAGGTTTTCGCGCCGTTACCCCCCTACTCCGCTCTCTACATAGGCCTACCCCCGCCGCCAAGGAATGCGCCCCGAGGCAGGGTCAGGGCAGGTCACTGCCTCGCTGGGTCATTCTCCTCATTAAGTTCATTGTATTAGCCCAACCTGGCAATGGAAGGATGGCACTCGGGGAAGGAAGGGAGGGCCATTACCCGAAAGTAGTTCTCGGTAAGTATGTTAGGAAAAATAAAAATTACTTAAAATTTTTGATTTGTTCCAACACGAATACTTACCTCGAACTACTTTCTTTGGAGACTTATACTTTAGGAGGCGGGAGTGCTATTCTGACACTTGACTTGGCACGTAGGGCCTAGAGGGCTATGGAATACGGGGGCCTATCAGAGTGCGGAAGTGAGGGTAACTGCGCAACCTTACGCTATTATCTAAGACTCACCTCTTGAAAAATTCTTCTGACGATTTCCCCCGAAGTGTAGTCGTGAAGAATGTGTTCATCTTTTGGGGACAGCCTGTAATCTCCTAAGAGGAGAGCCAGAGAGTGGGTAGGAGATAAGGAGGACCTCGCACTTGCTCCTATCGGAGGCTAGCCTCGCAAGTGCTTCTGGCCTCACCGCTACACTGCTTGGAGGGCGGCAATGACTGTCCCAATGGAGAACCTGTCCAAGGATTTCCTTGAATAATCCTTGAGGTAGTGGGCAGTAAAGGTTGACTGATTCGACCAAGTGCCTGCCCGCAGGATCTGTCCCACCGCCATGTTTTTCTCAAAGGCCATGGAGGTGCTCAGTCCCCTGATGTCATGGGGCTGGGGAGTGCCTGGCACTGCCATTTTATCCTCTTCATAGGTTCTAGCGATGACTTGTCTCAGCCAGAAGGAAATGGTGTTCTTGGAAACCTGCTTCCTATTAACACCTGTGGAAACGAAGAGGTTTTTGATGCCTGGTCGGAGATGAGCTGTCCTTTCCAGGTATTTCCTGAGCGTCCGTACTGGGCATAATCTCAAATCTTCTGTAATGCCCGTCTTGGGGATGGCAAGAATTGAGAAACCCTCAAACCTCGGGTCCCAGACTGCTGGGTTCTGAGTCTTAGCCACAAAGAAAAGGCACGAACCTGAAGGATACTTCTTTCCACCCTTTAGAGTGAGAAACATCGTAAGACAGACCATGGATCTCTCCCACCCTCTTAACGGAAGCTAAGGCTAGCAAGAAAACGGTCTTGAGGGTAAGATCCTTGTCTCCGATATCTTTCAGGGGTTCAAAGGGGGGACGACTCAGCATCTTCAAAACCTTGGCCAAGTCCCACCGGGGCACTCTACTCGCTTGAGGGGGGCAGGACTGCTCGAAACTCTTGATCAGCATCGCTATGTGTCTCGAGGCCCCCAGGTCGATGCCCTTCAGGAGGAAGACTTGGCCTAAGGCGGCTCGAACTCCTTTTATGGCTGGAATTGACATTCCCACTTTATCTCTCAGATACACCAGAAAATCTGCTATGTCCGGGACCGAAGCTTTAAGAGGTCTAATATGTTTCTCCGAGCACCACTTCGTGAAGGAGGCCCACTTTGCCTGGTATACCGCGGTCGAGGATCTCCTCAGGTAAAGGGACATTCTCTTAGCTGTGGTGGCGGAGTATCCCTCTTTCTTCAGGAGCCGCTCGATAGTTTCCAGGCGTGAAGGCGAAGAGAGAGAGGGTTGTCGTGGAGCTTGACGAAGTGCGGTTGGTGCAGGAGGTCTGACCTGGCGGGCAGAGGCCAAGGTGGTTGACTCGCTAGGTCCTTTAGGTCCGCGAACCACTCTCTCTCCGGCCACCAGGGCGCTACCAAAGTCATCTTTAGGTTTCGGGCGGCCCTTACTCTGTTGAGCACCTGTCTTATCAACGTGAAGGGAGGGAAAGCGTACACATCCAGGTTGTCCCACTTGTGCTGGAAGGCGTCTTCTAGGGCTGCATTCTGGTCTGGGACCGGGGAGCAATAGACCGGAAGTTGGGCATTGAGCTTTGTTGTAAAGAGGTCCATCACCGGGGAGCCCCAACGTTGAATGATGAGTTTGGCCACTTCTGGGTGTAGAGACCACTCTGTCCCCACTATTTGGCCCATTCTGCTGAGTCCGTCGGCCAGACCGTTCTTCTTCCCGGGAATGAACCTTGCCAGCAGCACCACGTGCTGTTCGTCTGCTCAATTCAGGATATCTATGGCGAGGTCGCACAGCTCCTTCGATCTCATGCCCCCTTGTTTCTTTATGTAGGCCACTACCATGGCGTTGTCGCACATTAACGCCACGGTGTTTCCCCTTAGACGACTTGCAAAGTGAAGACACGCCTTCTGGACCACTCTTAGTTCCAGGACATTGATGTGTAGACGCTTCTCTCTTTCCGACCAGGTACCCCGTGCCGTCTCTTCTAGAAGGTGGGCTCCCCACCCTTGGTTGGAGGCGTCTGTGAACAGGAGGTACTCGGGGGGACTGGACCCGAGGGGCATCCCCTTGAGGGAGTTCGACTGGCAGTGCCACCATTCCAGGGAGGTTCTCGTGTCTGGAAGGACTGGAATTAACGTTTTCTGCGAGTCCGTCTGGGACCAGAGGCTCTTGAGGTTCCATTGAATGGGTCTGAGCCTCATCCTCCCTTGGGGGACCAGTTTTTCCAATGAGACTAGGTGACCTATCAGTCTCTGCCAGTCTCCCGCTCTCCTGGAGTGTTCTGACAGGAAAGGCTGAATGATGTGCTTGAGGTTCCGTATCCTGTCCTCCGAGGGAAAAACTTTCCTCTGCACGGTATCCAACGTCATCCCCAAGTAGCCCATTCTGTTGGATGGGGTTAAGTTCGACTTCTTCAGATTGATTACAATCCCCAGATTCCTGCAAAACTGGAGGTGGCTTCCCCCTTGTTCCTCCAAGAGGGCCCTTGAGTTGGAAAGTAGCAACCAGTCGTCCAGGTACCTGATGAGGCGGATGCCCCGTTCGTGAGCCCACACGGAGACCGTCGCGAAGACCCTCGTGAACACCTGAGGGGCCGTCGACAGGCCGAAGCAAAGGGCCTTGAACTGCAGGATCTGGGGACCCCATTTTACCCGGAGGAACTTCCGACTCGACGGGTGGACAGGGATCTGGAAGTATGCGTCCTTGAGGTCGACAGTCATCATATAATCTTTCTCCCTCAAGGACAGCAGGACAGATTTTGGGGTGTCCATCTTGAAGTCCGTCTTCTTGACAAACTTGTTGAGGGCTGACAGGTCTATCACGGGTCTCCACCCCCCCCCCCCGTTGCTTTCTCTACCAGAAACAGGCGGCTGTAGAAGCCTGGTCCTGGGAGAAGGACCTCTTCCATGGCACCCTTCTCCAACATGGAGGAAATCTCCTCTTGAAGGGCGGTCCTCTTCATCGGGTCCTTGGGGGTCAACCATTCCATCTGGCTGGCCGGAATAAGAGGGGGTGGATCCGCTAGGAAGGGAAGTCTGTAGCCCTCCTTCAGAGCGGATACTGTCCAAGGCTCCGCTCCTTGCGCCTTCCATGCTGGCCAATGTGGTCCGAGGCATCCCCCAACCCGAGGCTTGGGCGGGAGTAGGGGGCCTCTCCCTCTACCTTCTTCTGGAGGGGCGGCCTGATCTGCCTCTCCTAGAGGCGGAGTAACCCGACCTGAAGGAGCTAGATGAAGTTGGTGCTCCTCTGCGGGAGGGCTGAGGAGTTGTTGCCCAGGAGGAAGAGGGGGCTTCTCTCCTCGAAGTGCTGGGGGAGGCTTGAGATGTCACGGCGCTATCTGAGGCGGCCCTCCTGTAGGGAGGTCTCTTAGACGACGCAGGTCTGGGGACGTTGGCCTCCTTCCTCTTTGACACTTTCTCCATCAGGCTTTCAGGTTCTTTCATAGGGAACAGCGACTCACCCCACAAGGGAAGGCTACGTATGGCCCGGGCCTCCCTGTCTGGGATCTTCCTAAATAACTTAGCCATGACCGTGTCTCGTTTACGAAGGACCCAGTTGGCCGTAAGGGCGAGTGCCTGATATGACAGGAACTTAAGCGTTTTCCCCCCGGAGGTGAGAAGGTCCCTCAGGAGGCTTTGCTGGTCAGGATCTTCGGGGTCGACGGAGGCTTGGACGTTTACTAACGTGGAGGCCCACCAGTCCAGCCATGAGGAGACGTTGACTAGGTCCCGTGACATTTCCTCCATCATGGAGGCCTCCGTAGGTGAGAAGCAAACTGGGGCTGAAGAGGCCCTTTCGTCCGAGCCGCCCTGACCTAGGACGATCAAGGCAGGGTCCACTTTACAGGGGCCTGGGCGACGCCCTTCTGGTATATACACCTTTCCCTGAGCTCTCAGGCCCTGGAGCAGTTTCGAGGCACTCTGGGACTTGGGGGCTTCGGCATTGCTGGCCACCAAGTTGTCTATGTACTCTTGCCCTAGTACTAGGTCTCGGGCAAGAGGAAGAGCCAGGGAAGACTTCGGAAGGGAGGGGTGGTGCGTAACCCTCAGGAGGCTTGACCTCCAGGAATCATCCCCCGGAGCCGAAGGTTCCGTTATCCCATGCTGCCTTCTGATATGCCCCACTACTCTTCTATAGGCGGAGTCCTCCGTCGGGGAAGCTTCTCCTCCGTCCGCCGAGGCTTCGGCCTGGAACGGGGGAGCCGGGTTGCTGGCAAAGCAGACCGGCCGTCTAGCTCTTGGGTCCAGGGGGGCAGTCCTGTACTGGTAGTGCGCTCCATTAGCGGGCAAGCTCGTCTCCGGATCCCGGAACAAGGCGGGTACCGCCAGCTCAGTGGGGGCTCTCGCTTGCCCTAAGGCTCTGGGAGCGGAGGTCACGGTCCCGGTGGGCTGACCCGACAACGGGAACCGTTCCTTTCTACTCGACGGCCGCACCAGCTGGGCTGGTTCGGCCAGGCTGCCTGTTAAGAAGCGCGTTTCCCCCCGCTGGGCGGGGTGAACCGGAGGCCTCGAGGACTTATGCCTTTTCGAGAGGTCTTTTCTGCGTGCCAGGTCACGCGGGTTGAGGCTGTGCATAGTGGACGGCAGCCTAGTCGCACGTTCGCTGGATCGACGGTCTGGTGAATGAAGTGTCTTGGAATCCCCCGAAGGCACGTAGACCCAGGCGCCCCCGGGAGAAACACTTCTCTTATACTTACGGCCCTGGGAGCGGGAGCG
>NC_090743.1:43604480-43626980 GCF_036898095.1 Palaemon carinicauda
TATGAATCGGCTTAATGTTATTGAGAGAGCAGCTCTCATAGCTGATAGGCTTAATGAATATCAGGACATTTTAGGTAATTCCACTTGGGTTACTAGGGATAACATCTCCGTGAAAGATTTTTTACGATTAATGTATTTAACTTGCATGACACTTATGTTGCCTGAAGCTTTAGTGCGGTGTTTTGATAAAAAGTTAACGCCTGCAAGTACGGAATTGGATGTATATAAACAGATAAAGAAACACATGTCCAAGTGTCCAGATCTCGATCCCGTGTTAACTCAAGTTTTTGCAAAGAATGAAACAAAGCCACAAACAGTGAAGGTAGTTAATAGTCAAGTAGCGGGAATGACGTGTTATAATTGCAAACGTCAAGGTCACTTAAGCGCGGACTGCAGAACGAAATTCTGCTCGATTCATAATAGTTCAACTCATTCATACAATCAATGTTACTCGCGTAAGACACAACAGAATCCCAGAAATACGCAGTCAATTCCACAGTCAGTTCCATATGGAAATAAAAAGAAAAATCCTCATTTTAACAATAAGAAGAAACAACCAAATGTCAATGTAGTTCAGAGTCCAAAGCAAACAAACACTTCTTCGAATATCGCTGAGCCTGGGTCGTCAAACCAGACCTCGCAAGGTCAGACTAATTTTCAGAATGTGCAGAGCAAAGCAAATACCACATAGTTAACTCCAGAGGGGAAGAGAGTGATGTTGGGTCAAGGTCATTCATGTCAACATCAATAGTATTGAATAATCAATTTAATGTTTTATCAGATAATTGTGAGACAATAGATTTTCCTATGAAACACACGGCCGAATTAAGTAAAACAGTGCATGCTCCCGTAGATTTGCAACGAATTCATACAATAATAAGCCAAAATGAGTTACGACCAACCTTATATGCTGTAAATTTAGAACACAAATCCTTTACGTTATTTTCTGACTCTGGTAGTCCACGTAATATCATGGATTTGAAGACACATCATTTTCTGTTTTCGAACTTTCCGATTGAAAAATCCGGAGTTAGACTCTCGGGTATAGGAAATAATGAATTAAATGTCATAGGCATAACTCATGTTCAGTTCAAATTCGGTAAACGCACGTTTGCCGATACATTTGTTGTTGTACAAAACATTGATATGTATCCAGCTGTAATTATAGGATACCCATCTATGGGAAATCAAAACATTATCTTAGCCCCTGCCAAGCACGGCGTGTATATCAAAGGGAAATTCTATAAGTCTTCTAATACCTTAAAATCAGTTTTGGATAAAAAGGAGACGACAAATGTAACTGTAACGTACGTTGAAGAACCAATAACTTGTCTCACTAATAAAGAAATAATATACGTGACCCAGCAGAATTCTCGTTCACCCGTAATATCATCTTGCACGCAATCTATCGAGCCAAACGTACCTTCGAATTTAATAGTGCAAATAAAGAAAACATTACCGGGATCTGAAATATTAATCCTTTCCGACACTTTGAAAACTAACGGATTGTCTGTCACACAAGCTATTTATACAGTAGGCTCACATCAACAATGTAATATTGAAGTCTGTAATCATTTAAATAACACTTAAGTAATTCACAAAAAATCAACATATCTTGGATGTAGAAGTTTATAAACATCGTATTCTTACCGTTGCTGAGATCAATCACTCTCAATCAGTTGCGGATGAATCCCTTTTGCAGTCTATTAAAAATAAAATCAATAAAGACATTCAAGACGAAGAAATTCAGCAGAAAATGTTTGGACTTTTAACTAAATATCATGATCTTTTTTCCACTACGGATGGATCCTTAGGAAAAACAGATGTGATCGAGCATCAAATAAGGTTAAAAGACAAGCAGAAAATTATCTATGTACCCTCGTACAGACTCCCTATGAAATTCCAGAATGAAATAAATGATGAAGTAGGTAAAATGCTAGAAGAAGGAGTCATTAGGAAATCAAACAGCCCTTATAATTTTCCTTTAATAGTTGTACCGAAAAAAGATCGAACATGGCGTATCTGCGTCGACTTCCGTCGTCTAAACGAGGAGACGATCCCTGATCGATTCCCAATGCCATGTACTGACGATATTTTGTCTTTGTTAGGTCAGAATAAATATTTTACCAGTTTGGACTTACTTAAAGGCTTTCACCAGATATCATTAGAAGAAGATAGTATCCCATACACAGCCTTCAGCACAGCCAGGGGACATTATGAATCTTTACGGATGCCTTTTGGTTTACGTTGTGCTCCTATAACATTTACAAGAATGATTAACATAGTGTTTGGAGACTTGTTAGGGGATATGTTGCATGCCTATATGGATGATCTTGTAATCTTTTCCAACACCTTAGAAGAACATCTACGTAAGTTAGAACTAGTACTACAGAGATTAAGACAACATAACTTAAGGGTAAAGATTAGTAAGTGTGAATTTTTCAAAACAGAGTTAATATATTTGGGTTTCATGGTGTCAAGCCAAGGTCTTAAAGTAGTCCATGATCAGGTGTTGGCTATACGTAATTTTCCCATACCTACTAATGTCAAGGGAATACAGCAATTTCTGGGTTGTAGTGGATATTACAGACGTTTTATACGCAACTATTCAATAATAGCCGCTCCTTTAACTGATCTTACGAAGAAGGGCGTAGATTTCATATGGTCTGAGCAACATCAACAGGCGTTTAATACCTTGAAAGATGAACTGTGTAGTTCTCCTATCTTAAAATTTCCTGACTTCGGTAAGGAATTCTTCATTGCAACAGACGCCTCAGACTTAGGAGTAGGAGGGGTATTGCTTCAGCAATATGATAAACAATTTTTCCCGATAGCTTTCTATTCTCGAAAATTGAGAACTTCCGAAAGTAAGTATGCAGTAATAGACAAGGAAGGGCTAGCTATTGTTAATTCACTAGTGCATTTTAAGTTCATAATTTACGGTTATCCCGTTAAGGTTCTTACTGACCATAAACCACTAACAGAGTTCTTTAAAGGCTTCAACCACAGCCCTAAACGAACTCGGTGGCATTTGATCATTCAAGATTTTGGCGCAAGAATCGGGTATCTACCTGGGAAAGCAAATATCATTGCGGATGCATTATCACGCAACCCCGTGTCATCTTGTACGGAGCCTTTAGCTGAATTAATAGATATATCAACATCCATGCCTATTGTTAAAACGATATCTGAACAAGAAGATTTAGTCTGGAGCGCTGAATTGTTACAGGCTGAGCAAAGAAAAGATCAGAAAATAGAAACAATTATAAATGCTTTGAAAGGCAAACATAAGGAAAAGGGATATATAAAGTATAAGCAGCAGAATTATATAATCAAAGATAATATTCTGTGTAGGACTGTGACAAGGAAAACCCGCAATACACCACATGTAACTAACGACCAGGTAGTAGTACCAATCTCACTTATTTCCACTGTCCTGAATTGGTTGCATTCAAATCCATTACATGGACACCCGGGGTTCTCATTAATGTCAAAGAAAGCCAAATCATTGTTTTATTGGCATACGATGCTTACAGATATAAAAAGACACATAGCTAATTGTCGCACATGTCAGGAAAACAAAGGGCATACGAAAACACCTATCAGCCTAGGGGCTTATCCTGTGCCCAATCAACCCTTTGAAAGAATACATTTAGATTTGTTAACAGGATTTTACGAGTCAGACAGAGGAAATAAGCACCTCTTAGTAATTATAGATGCTTTAACTCGATATACAGAACTAATAGCGCTTAAAACTAAAACTGCGATTGAATGCGCTAGGAAGTTTTATGAGTGTTACATTTGTAAACATGGAACTCCACACATGATAATCTCAGACTCGGGTGGTGAATTTAATAATCACTTTCTTACCTCATTGCGTGAATTCCTCAGCATAAAGAAAATAAATACCATGATATATCACCCAGAGTCGAATGGGCTAGTGGAAAGAGCAAATAGGAAGATTTTAAATATATTAAGAGTAACACTAGGGGGATCAGACCCCAACTAGGATATTACAATACCAGCGGCACTGAGTACTCTGAATCATTCATATCATATATCAATTAAAATGTCACCGCATGAAGCATTGTATGGTACCCCAGTTAGAACGCCTTTCCATGTATTAACGCCTACAACTAATCTATCAAATCCTTTAAAAGAATGTATAAATGCAAGTATAAGTCGATATGATATCCTTCGAAAGAATTTAAAAGAATCACAAATCATAATGAAAAGGAATCATGATAAAATAGCGATGCCAACTAAAACGTTTATATAAAAATCAATGTGCGTAAAGGACTCAATTATAAACTAACACCTAAGTTTGAAGGCCCATTTAACATTTTGGAAACATTAACGGCCAATAGGTTTAGAGTTCAAAACGTATCCCAACCCACGGATGAGAGAATAGTACCATTGGCTCACATAAGAAATTAAGAAAAAAAAAAAAAAAAATAAATAAATAAATAAAAAAATAAAAAAGAGAGAGGGAAAGAAGTGAGGGAAACTTTTTTTTTTGTTTTATGTGATTTAAAAGTTTTCTTCTTAATACAGGAGTAATTACATATATTTTTCTCGTTACAGGTTTCCAAGATGAATTTTTTGTTGTTGGGAGTGATATTGTTCGCTCAGACATTTTTCTCGTGTGGGATGAGCTCTAAAACTAAAAGTATAAATTTTAAATATGGCACTATAGTTGAAAGACAAGAAGACGTTTTTATTACATCGAGCAACGTAGTTGTAGAAGTGAATATGCAAGCAATTTTTCTTCAAGAGAATGATGTCACTAGCTTAAGAACCGCCATTTCAAGGTTTTCTGCCTCATTGGATGAGTTGCATAGAAGACATTTTCATTTGACTACAGAGAGTTTGCTTGGATCAACATTAAAAGTTGCAGAGATGCTATCTGATGACTTGAAAAATAAGACTTACGAGACAGGATCTTTGGCTTATGACCTTTTGATGTGGACTGTAGGACACGAACATAAAGAAAGACGAAATCCGTTTATTTATGCTGCATTACACATCTTTGGGTCTATTGCAAGTTTAGGTTTAGGAATTTCCAATCGTCTCAAAATTAGTAATCAAAATAAGAAAATTGAGTTCTTGACTCATGAAGATGAATTGATTATGTCAGAACTAAGGAATCAGTTAGCTTCAATCAATCAAATTATGGATTTAGTAAATGAACATCCAAATAATATCATTCAGATTATGGAAGTACAGGATTTGTTGGCAACGTTAACGTATTATGATTCAAAGATAGATCACATACATAATAGAATTGCACATTTCATTGAGAAATCCAAGGATTATGTAGAAGCTATCACGTTAGCAACTAAAGGTGTACTTTCGCCCCATTTGTTGCCTATAAATTACTTAAAGTTAATTCTGGAGAACGGAAGGGATAAACTAGGCTATGTTCCTTTGTTAGGCGAACGTAGGTTAGAATTTTATTACAGCCTAATTACAGTAAACGTTGATAATAACAAGATTAGGATTACAATTCCCTTTGATTCTTCTGATGCCTGGCAATCTTACAGGATATCACCATTTCCGACTTTCATGACGAATCACTCAAATCCAGTAATATCCAGTTTGACAGGACACGTATTGATTTCCCCAGACAAGGAAACATATACGGTCATTAAAGACTTAAATCAATTAACTCACTGTTCAGACGCAATAGATAGAAAAATATGTACAGCTGACTCATTTGAATTCCATAAAAACTTAATGGATTCATGCGAGTTAGGTATAGTGCTAGACGGTGCTCTCTCCCATACAAGTGAAAATTGTCTGGATAAGCTTTATCCCTTTGACAATATTGAGTTCAATTGCAGACTGAACAATGGCTCGTGGATACGATACGACAAGGACGGCTTCAATGTATCATGCCCTGACGGAACACGTCTTTCGCCCACATCTTTGTTGCAGCAGATGGTTGTATCGGGACTTCCCCTAATTCCATGGTGACTGGTCTGAGGACACTCATCAGAGAACGAGCCTACTTCGCGAACTTCACGTGGACCTCTACAATGCCAGCACTACCTCTCCCGTACAATCCACAAGTAGCCAAGCGGTTGATGAAATTGACCAAGATGGACCACCTGTCACCGACTTATAAGGAAATTCTTCACCCCATACTACTAGCAGGATTAGGTATCACGGTGATGATATTTATCGCCGTGAACATTCTTGTTTGGCGTAGGTTACGGTACAGCAGGAAGCTAAAACAGAACGTTTCGCCATGTCCAGACTAAATTCCTTATTTAATACAGTTTAAAGCCGTTTGAAGTGGCCACCTCATTCGATAAAGGAGTAAAATGTTGGAATTTGAGTTTGTAAGAAAAGCTGTTAGTACGCTAGTAATATGTAAATGAGGAAATTTTTGAACTTTGCATAGTTAGAAATACATTTAAAAAAAAAAAACATTTAAAAAATATAAATCATTTTTTCTCTCGGCATCTAATAAAATATATAAGCCAGAATGTTAAAAAGAAAAGAGAAAAAAAAATAAAATAAAATTAACAGAATCTATGGGCATCTAATAAAATATATCAGCCCTATATATAAATATATATATATATATATATATATATATATATATATATATATATATATATATATATATATATATATATATATATATATATATATATATATATATATATATATATATATATATATATGTACGAAACCGTGGTACGTGTACGTACCAGGAATTCGTGTTTGTGCACTAAAAAATTGAATTTTTACCAAGGTAACAAATATTTTTATTAGTTACCGTATTGTGTTAATCTATGTTTCTGACAAGGCCAATATAGAGAGGTTGGGCGGAGAGAAATGCCCGAGGCAAATTAGCGGGCCTCATCTGCCCCAAGGCCAATATAGAGAGGTCGGGCGGAGAGAAATGCCCGAGGCAAATTAGCGGGCCTCATCTGCCCCAAGGCCAATATAGAGAGGTCGGGCGGAGAGAAATGCCCGAGGCAAATTAGCGGGCCTCATCTGCCCCAAGGCCAATATAGAGAGGTCGGGCGGAGAGAAATGCCCGAGGCAAATTAGCGGGCCTCATCTGCCCCAAGGCCAATATAGAGAGGTCGGGCGGAGAGAAATGCCCGAGGCAAATTAGCGGGCCTCATCTGCCCCAAGGCCAATATAGAGAGGTCGGGCGGAGAGAAATGCCCGAGGCAAATTAGCGGGCCTCATCTGCCCAGACGAGGCCCGGTGTCACCTGTCAAGTCGCCGTGGGAATTTTGTAGGTCACAACTGCCCAAGATAAGGCATGGGTGTGGCCCCCTGCAGTGCATGTTATGGTAGTCTTGGAATGAATTTGTTTATTTCTTAAGGATTCTCAGAGGGAAGTTTTTTTTTTTTTTTTTTTTTTTTCCTTTTAAGACAGCTGTGATAATAATTATTTCACCTTATATCTTAGCCTTATTATGGTATTAAATAATTAATTTTTCAGTCTTGCAATGACTGCATTTTATTTGAGTAAAAAATTTATTGATACAATAATTATAATATACAATATAATATAGCCATATAATTTCTCTAAGGCATGCATCAAAATACAAGGATTAAAGAAAATACAGATATTAATGTAATTTTTATTATTGAAAATTTATTTTCACATTTACAGAGGAGAGACTCAACCTAGGAAAAAAACATGTTTTCTATATATTTAGCTTAACTTTTTTCTTGTGAACACACAACTGCATATTTAGTATTAATTGGGTCAGCTCGGCAACACACTTTTATCCAATTATCACAGTAGAATTTGTCTCTTGGAAAATGAAAAAATCTAATACCATTGTCTTTTGTTTTCCTCTTATTACTTGAGCAGCCATATATAGAACACGTATTTGGCATCGCCAATTCCCTGTACACAATCTTGAACTTCCTGCTATCACTATAAGATGTTATCTGCCGGGTCAGCTACTATCGGACCCCAGACTCAGTGACAGGTGTGGCCAGGTGTGGCTAGAGCAAGGCCTATATTGGCCTTGGGCTAGAGATGAGGCCCGCTGAGAGAGGTGAGTCACTGTAAATCTCCTCACCGCCTGACCTCCTCTATATTGGCCTTGGTTTCTGACAAAGGTAACAATTATTCTTTAACAAGTTACCGAATCATATGTATATCAGTATTTTTTTTTTGGTACCATATAATCATTTGCTTGCAATGTACCATATATATGATCTGTATTTATCATGCATTTTTTTTCTTTGCTTTGGTAATATCTTTTCATATGCATTATTGTTATTATTTTTTGATGTGCCTATTTGGACATTCGTCCTCATTTGCTTATGGCTAAAGTTAAACAAAGAATAATACATATGTCCAGTCACACCTAGTAAACATGTTTTGGCTTGTTGTTAAATTTTTTTGAAACAATTGAGATAGCTGGCCGAGCTAATGTAATAAATCAAATAGTTGTTATTACATGTTTAAAACACATGACGTAATATGTCGTTTTGGATGAAGATGCTAGCCGTGAGATTTGCTGTAGTCATGTAAAATCATAAACAGGATGCACTATGCAGCCTCGGCAATGTAACATTTTTCTTAAACGTCAACACCAATGCATCAGTGTGTGAAAGATTGTGACGTCACCGGATGCAGGTGTCTTCCGAGAAAAAATGTAAGTTTCCACATTGTGTTAAAAATGCTACGTCAACTAGGCATACGATATCTGTGATATCGATAATTTAATCAGTTCATATCTATACTTCACCAGAATTGGTCATCCGACCAAACCAGCTCCACTCCTATGATGGAGATGTTTAACTCTGTTGTTTTTAGAGAATAAATACTTTTAAAGCTAATAAGATGAACTTCGTTATCCAGCCTTAACATCTTAAACAACACATACTCAATGTGTGCTTATAAAAGTAGCACACTAATATATATATATATATATATATATATATATATATATATATATATATATATATATATATATGTATATATATATATATATATATTTATATTATATACAGTATATATATATATATATATATATATATATATATATGTATATATATATATATATAAATATATATATATTATATACATATATATACATAAATATTTAAATATCACCCACGAAAGGCATTTAATACCGAATTCTATCTTGGGAATATATATCCACTTGGAATTTATTTTATAATAACAGCTTCTGGCCGGGTGGAGATTCGAACTCCAACCTGTGTACCGGAAACCATGCCAGCACTACTCTACCGATTGAGCTATCAAGAGAGATGAAAAGTTTATGTCAAGTCCCCGTACATATTCATGTCAAATTCAGTAATCTGTTTCCGGCCCACAGGTTGGGGTTCGAATCTCCCTCCGACGAGAAGCTGTTACCAAAAAATGAATTCCAAGTGGATATATATTCCTAAGATAGAATTCGGTATTAAATGTCTTTCGTGGGTGATATTTACATTGATTGAAATCACGTGTGTTTGTGATATGTATTCATACACATACACACACACACACATATATATATATATATATATATATATATATATATATATATATATATATATATATATATATATATATATATATATATATATATGAAGGCAGATGGTCATCATGACCTGGTAACGGCATCTATTTTTGTGGTTGGAAAAATGTTTCCTTCAAGGTGATGGTTATAACAGGCTAACGGAATACAAGCATATATATCCAGTATATATATATATATATATATATATATATATATATATATATATATATATATATATATATATATATATATATATATATATATATATATGATCAGGGCACCCCACTCCGCCTTTGGCCGACTCAACTGCCGCGTATTTAACAACCACGCACTGACAATGACCACCAAAATAATGGTGTTCAGGGCAGTAGTCCTCTCCACGCTCCTGTATGCATGTGAAACATGGACGCTATATAGAAACGATATTAAAAACCTAGAACGCTTCCAACAAATGAAACTGAGGCAGATCTTGAAAATCCCCTGGGAGAGCCACACCACCAACATTGAAGTCTTAGAACGTGCCTCGCTGACCAGCGTGGAGGCCACCATCATCCACCACCGCCTCTGCTGGATAGGACACGTGCATAGGATGGATCCATCTAGGCTCCCAAAGAAAATATTCTACGGAGAACTGACCCAGGGCATCAGACCACGAGGAGCCCCAAAAATGCGCTATAAAGATCAACTAAAGCGCACCCTGGCTCTAACTGACATCGATCCTTCCTCATGGGAAGAAACAGCCAGGGACAGGAAAACCTGGAGGAGTACAGTACACCATGGCACCGTGGACTTCGAGGAGAGGAGGAGACAAAATGAGGAGGCTAGGAGGAGAAGAAGGAGAGAGCGATTAGAACAGCCCCGCCCACCACCTACCCTCCCTTGTGAACACTGTCCGCGACTCTTCCACCACAGACTAGAACTTAACAGCCACATCAGACATAAGCACCCACCCCATAGATAGGAGGCTGATAGCTAACGACACGAGTGGGCTCCGACGACGATATATATATATATATACATATACATATACATATATATATATATATATATATATATATATATATATATATGTATATATATATATATATATATATATATATATATATATATATAAAATTATTAGTTTAGCTTTTCGATCTCGTGAGATTAAACCTCTGTTGGTGAACCTTGATGCTTATGGAGGTGTAGACCCAAATGGTATTTTTCCTTTGTTTTTTATAAAGACAGCAGATTTCTTAGCTCCAAAGTTATCTGTTATTTTGCACAAGTTAGCAAGAAGAGGAGCTTTTAGCACTAGTTGGAGAATTGGTAATGTTACTCCTCTATGTAAATGTGTTTGTGGTAGCTCAAATCCCACTGATTACCGTCCAGTTTCCATAACTCCCATATTATCTAAAGTTTTTGAACGTCTTCTGGCAAAACGTCTTAATAGGTTTGCTGAAGGTAATCATCTACTCCCTAGTTTGCAATTTGGTTTTCGTAAAGGCCTTGGAGCATGTGATGCCCTTCTCACAATCTCCAATGCTGTACAGAAATCCCTTGATTGTGGTCGGGAAGTTCGTATGATTGGCCTTGATTTTAGTGCTGCCTTTGACCGTGTTAATCATCAGGCCCTTGTTTTCAAACTGAAATAGTTGGGAGTGGGTGTGTCGTTTCTTAGCATTATTATTGATTTTTTAAGTAATAGATCTCAAAGAGTTGTTGTTGATGGGCACCATAGTGATTATAGGAATGTGATATCCGGTGTTCCACAGGGTAGTGTTCTTGGCCCATTACTTTTCATACTATATACACATGACATGTGGTTTGGCCTAAAAAACAAGCTTGTTGCATATGCAGATGATGCTACTCTCTTTGCATCAATTCCATCCACTGAATGTAGATCTAGAGTTGGTGAATCCCTTAATAGAGATTTGGCTAGAATTAGTGCATGGTGCAAATTATGGGGTATGAAGTTGAATCCAAACAAAACTCAAAGTATGATTGTAAGTAGGTCAAGGATGGTGGCTCCTCAACATCCGGATCTCAGTATTGATAATGTTTCTTTAAATATGTATGACACTTTCAAAATTTTAGGTGTGATTCTCGACAGTAAATTTACTTTTGAGAAACATATAAGGTCTGTGTCTTCTTCAATTGCACAAAAAATAGGCTTATTGAGAAAGTCTTTCAAGATTTTCGGTGATCAATCTATTCTGAAGAAGTGTTTTAATTCTTTCATTCTACCTTGTTTTGAGTATTGTTCTGCTGTCTGGTCTTCAGCTGCTGATTCTCATCTTAATTTGTTGGACAGAAACTTACGGTCTATTAAATTTCTTATTCCTGATCTAGATATTAATCTCTGGCACCGTCGTTCAATTAGTTCATTATGCATGTTGCATAAAATTTTTCATAACTCTGACCATCCTTTACATTCAGATCTCCCTAGAAAATTCTATCCTGTTCGTAATACTAGGCAGGCAGTTAATTCTAATAGCCAGGCCTTCTCCATCACGAGGCTCAATACTACGCAGTACTCTAGAAGTTTTATTCCAGCTGTTACCAAGTTGTGGAATGATCTTCCTAATCGGGTGGTTGAATCAGTAGAACTTCAAAAGTTCAAAGTTGGAGCAAATGCTTTTTTGTTGACCAGGCGGACATGAGTCTTTTTATAGTTTATTTATGACATATTTGTTTTTGATGTTGTTAACAGTTTATATATGACATGTCTGTTTTGACGTTGTTACTTATTTTAGAATGATTTATTGTTAATTTGTTCTCTTCATTTATTTATTTCCTTATTTCCTTTCCTCACTGGGCTATTTTTCCCTGTTGGAGCCCCTGGGCTTATAGCAACTTGCTTTTCCAACTAGGATAGTAGCTTAGAAAGTAATAATAATAATAATAATAATAATAATAATAATACTAGCGCCATCTGTTGCGAGAAAAATTCCTAAGACACCAGATAACATGATAGTTTTGTTTTAAGACGCTACGTTTTATTGGCCTTCTGTATTCTATGAGTATTTAATCCAAATCTGGAACTTTTGAAGTTTAAACTTGCAGCGAATGTATTTATGCTGAACAAGCTGAAATGTGTATCTCATCATAATGTATGATAAAATTCTTTTAACGTTGTCGTTGATTTTAAGATATTTTATAATCTTAATTTATTTGAAGCTGGATGTGGCAGAGATGAGAATGTTGAGATGGATATAGGGGGTGACAAGAAGAGATAAGATACGGAATGAGGTAATTAGGAGTACCACAGGAGTTAGAGAACTATCAGATAGGATCCAAGAAAGTAGACTGAGGTAGTAGGTCATGTCATGAGAAGAAATTAACAGTATATTGGGAGGAGAGTGATGGAAATGGAGGTACAGCGAACGAGAAGGAGAGGGAAACCAAAGCGAAGGTGGATGGACTGTATCAAGGATGACCTTTGAACAAAGGGATTAACCGGTGATGAAGTGTGAGACAGAGGTAGATGGAGAACGCTGGCCAGAAACATCGACCCCACAAAAAAGTGGGAAGGGATGGAGACAAAGAAGAAGATTCATTAGTTCTCATATGGTTTATTCATTTCCTTGCTGTTGGAGTCCTTGGGCTTATAGCATCCTGCTTTTCCAGATAGGATTGTGGGTTCACTGATAATAATAATAATAATAATAATAATAATAATAATAATAATAATAATAATAATAAAGGGATTTTGACGAAGGAAAAATCTATTTCTGGGCGAGGAACCTGTGTCGCTCTGTGAAATGCTCCTTATAGCACCATTTCTAAAGCATAAATACTGCTAAATATACCAGAGAAAAAAGATGCATGGAATACCAGGAAGAAACCCAGCTCGCTCACTCTAATAAGTGTCAGTATAGTAACTGGGGCGTGTTAGAACCACGACCAGAGGTCCCTCACCAGTTGGTCCTCTCCTTCCTCAATATCCCCCTACACTACGAGGTGCCGTTATACATCCGACTACTTCCTTCTACTACGACTACCCTCCACCCACCCCTATCCCTTCCCACGTTTCCTCCCTCATTCCTACTAACACCCCATAATAATTACTAGGAAAGTCTTTATATATTTCATCTTTTGGACAACGATGTAATCCTACATGAAGTTTGGTGAATATATCATTTTTGAGAGAGAGAGAGAGAGAGAGAGAGAGAGAGAGAGAGAGAGAGAGAGAGAGAGAGAGAGAGAGAGAGAGAGTCACAGTCAAGCAAAATGTCCAGTTCACGTAACCAGCCACAAATTAGGACATCTTTGTTACAGATACTTATAACGTGGTTCATATTTGAGTGCATGAAAATACACGCCAATTGATACATGTTAAGGTCAAAGGTCAAGGTCGAGCAAAAGGGTGTCAGGTTAATTTATCGAAGGCAATTACTCGACACTAAGTTTCTCAAACCCAAATGCTCAAAATAATTTCTCGATGAAACAATTTCGCGAATTCTGTATCTCTCGATAGTAGATTTCTTAATTTTTTGAATGCAATATATCTCGATAGTCAATTTCTCGAGTACTATTGCAACTCGCATTCTCCAAAAATTGTTCAACAAGCACTAACGACCAATTCATAAATGCTCATCATTTCTGCCAAAGATCCCGTTTGTTTAATCCAAATATATTTTTTCCTTAATTTAGTTCTTGTGTTCTCAACCCATCAAGATGGAAGCAACGTATGTTCAGAGAGTAAAAGGAAAGAAGAAATTATGTTGAAATGGCTGTTTATAAATTAAGGACAAAGGTGTTGACAACAATATTTACTGGGAATATGAAATGTACTGTACGACACCGATGCTGAATTTGCTCTTCAAGTTCACATGTTATCGACATTGGCATTTGTACCTATTTTCAAGGTGGAAGAAACATTTAAATATTTGATTGCAAATAAAATGTTTATGTTATGAAAGACAATGCCAAGGCAAACAATGCAGTCTACGGCTGGCATAACAGTTTCAAACAGCAATTAAATGCTAGTCATCCATCACATTTGGAAATTTATACAAGAATTAAAACAGGAACAAAATTTACAAGAGTTAAGAAGTGAACAGTATTTGGGAGGTGTCAGTATCCCTGTGAGTAGAAAAAAACTATCGTTACGTTTGAAAAAGTTTGAAAAACATTAAAACGAGTTATGATGAAGAAACTGTAGAAGAATATTCACGATGTGTTGCATATAAACTTTCATTCTAATTGATTACATTTTGATCTTTTATTTTTACCCATTTTTTTGGCAACATAATAAATTAGAATAAAAATTTTAACCTTGATATTTTTTTTATTGTTTCCTGTTCTTGATTTACAATAAAATTATAACCATATTTTTTTTTTTTAATTTTTTCTTACTAATATGTATTAATCAACTATTGTCGATTTTTGACACCTCTGCATCATTAGAAAAGCACATGGAACATTATTCTAAATTCAATAGCAGAGGAGATCATTTAACGATCAGCTAAATTTGTCAATCAATATTGGTTTTTAAGAAAATACATATAAATTTCTCGAATTCATATTCTCGAAAAAAAATTGATATTGGTTTTCGAGGAATATGGCTTTCTTAATGATAGTTCGAGAAATTATTTTTCGAGCAATTGGGTTCGAGAATTTGGCTTTCGAGAAATATCATTCGAGAATAGAGAAATAAGCTGTCGCAGCGGAGGTCTGCGCTCTAATGAATGCCACTGTAATTACCAATGCACTGAACTATTTAAGGTTATATAAAAATAATTTAATTCCACCAATAGCTTCGTTATCTTCAAAATACTTATCATATCATTTAATGCGAATTTTAAGATAAAATTTTGATAAATCAATACCATATGATTTGCATTTCTAAGAAACATATTTACTATTTTTGTATATTAATTTTAAGTGACCTCAATGTAGATGATTTAATTCCAGTAAATATTTTTTATTTTGAATTTTTTTTATTAACTTTTTTATGAATCAAACGGAGTTGTGAAATCCATATCTGAATTTTTTAATGTTTACTGTATTATTATTATCATCATTATTATTATTTTTATTATTATTATTATTATTATTATTATTATTATTATTATTATTATTATTATTACTTGCTAAGCTACAACTCTAGCTGGACAAGCAGGATACTATAAACCCAATGGCTCCAACAGGGAAAATAACCCAGTGAAGAAAAAGAATAAGGAAATTAAATAATCTACAAAAGAAGTAATTAACAGATAAGAAAAAAATATTTCAAGAACAGTAATAATATTGAAATAAATCTTCCCTGAAAAAAAAAGAAAAAAAAAAAAAAAACAAGAGGAAGGGAAATAAGATAGAATAGTGTGACCGTGTGTACACTCCAGCAAGAGTACTTTAACCCAAGACAGTGGAAGACCATGATACAGTGCTTATGATACTACCAAAGACTAGAAAACAATGGTTTGATTTTGGAGTATGCTTACGATAGCTAAGGAGTGTCTTCTATTTTCTTTTTTTTTTCAATATTATTGGACAATTAGGAACTATAGTCAATTTCTTTTAGCGATGCAGATTTGCACCGACTCGCAGCGGTGCCCTTTTAGCTCGGAAAAGTTTCCTGATCGCTGATTGGTTGGACGAGATAATTCTAACCAAACAGCGATCAGGAAAATTTTCCGAGCTAAAAGGGCACCGCTGCGAGTCGGTGCAAATCTGCCTCGATAAAAGAAATGGACTTTAAGACATCGTTATTCAAGGTATGTTAGAACTTCTAATATTCCTTCTAGTTAAGAACGAATTCATTTTATGATAGATTGAGCACCTGGTTGATGGTAACTGTTACTATGCTAAGTAATGGAGAGTTTTATACACCAAAAATCAGTAAAACAAAATAAAAGATTGAAAAAGCATTGAAGTACTAGAATCTAATTTTTCAATATTAATCTTACCCGATAATCATGTAGCTGTCAACTCTGTTGCCCGACAGAAATCTACGGTCGGGATACGCCAGCGATCGCTATACAGGTGGGGGTGTACACAACAGCGCCATCTGTGGTCAGGTACTCTAGTACTTCTTGTCAACACCACCTCAATTTTTCCTCTGTCGTGCCTCCGGCTAGACCTACATGGATACGCTGTTGATTCTGGAGTTTTTGCTCACGATTTGGTGATGTATTTGCTCTAGAGTTTAGCTTTCGCTATTCAGGAAGTTTTATCATTAGCTTAGCTAGCTTTTGGAATTAATTTGATTAATTATGGTGACGAAGAGAGTATGAACTCTCTTTCACTTTTAAATGGCCGACCCTTCCCTTAGACGGAAGTGTTGGTGTCTAAGAGAGTATAGACTCTCTTTCTTAATTTTGCTTAACAAAAGTTATAGATTTATTTTATATCTCTCCGCCTTTTATAGGCCTCTTCGATTAACTTCCTTTTATTATAAACTTATTAAAATTAATTTTTATATTTGTTTATATTCGACCTTTCCTAATAGTAGGCGGTCTTTTCTTGGTACCGAAGTTAATTAACATTGAGCCCGTCATTTCGTTTTTACCTGTTAACATATTATGCTATTTTAATGTTTTTGAAAGAATTTCTTTGATAGTCTCGTACTGTTTTCAAAGTTGAACTAACGTTTTGTTTTGTCTCTGCAGTTGTTGACGTTCAGAACGTTCAACTTGCGCTCTATCGTTACGATAGAGAGAGAATTTTCACGGTGTCACGTTGCAGTAAGAGTAAACCGATTCTAGCGTTTTGTTCATTCTTTCTTAGCTTAATGGTTTTAATTCTAATAAAGGAACTTTTTATTTGAGAATAATATGTTTTAACGATATATATGATTGGGCTCATCTCTCAGGTTCTAAGTCAAGAGAGAGAGAGAGAGAGATAGAGACGGAGGGAGAGAGAGGAGGATAAACGTTTCGTTCAAGCGAGTAACGTTGTTATCGTTTTTGCTCTTCTCCCTAGTCTCTTTAGGGGAAGAAGGTAAACGTTTCTAGAGTTTTATTCTTGTTCTCAAGCTTTATGCGGTGAGAGATTTTAAACGTAGTTTATTTGATCTAGTGTTTAGTCTCTTTCCAGCCACTGAATTATTTATCTTTCATTATATTTTTCTGTTACATTGTAATTCTGTTTTCGCAATTACTAACTTTTAAGGAAGGATAGAATTGCGTGTTTCAGGTACAAACCACTTAAAGTTTCGAGTTCAGTGAAATAAGTGCAAACAGAAAATCAAAAGTGATAAAGTGATAAGCGCAAAGTGTTACAGTGTTGCGTTCGAGGGTTCGTCTGTTCGTGCCAGTTGTTCGCCTAGTCTGGGACCTCTTACAAGCTCCCAAGCCCAGGGGAGAAGTAATGTCGAAGGACTTATGGGTTCAGCAGGCCTTGATCGACGAACAGACGTTTCCCTCCGTGGTTTCGGGTGTATCTACACACGTTGCCGACGTGATCACCCCACCCACACAAAGACGAGAGAGCCCTTTTATTCCTCGTCTGCGGAAGAGGTTTCTCGCAGAAACCATGGACCAAATCTTGCAGCTTTTAAGTGCAAGTCGGTCCCTTCCGCGCAAGTCCAACTCCTAGGTGATGCCATTAGCACTGGGTCAGTTCGGACTTGCTGCAGTACGACAACTGCACACCTCCCAGAGAGGCAAGGTGGTATCGCAACAGGCAGTAGCTCCGTCTGTTGCCGCACCAGCTGTTTTAGACCCTCAGTCTCAATGGACAGTAGCTCCGTTTGTTGTTGTCTTTCTTAAACTCTAGTGGTCTATGCTGCAGACAATGCAGTCTCAGCTTGCGGTGTTGATGCAGGAGTTTCAGGCAGAGAAGGTTAACACACCTCCTCCTGCGAGCGCTCCTCCACCTCTACGCAGTCCAGCCTGCCAGACGTATGATGTTGAGGTTCCTCAAGCTACCTCCATGCGTGAGCTGCCGCATTGGGAGTTGCCAGATACCAGCTCTGTGCAGCAACCTCCACTTTCCTTGAGGCAGGAGCCTCTTGCCACGCGGCAACCTCCTCAACACTTGAGGCAGGAGCCTTATGCTTTGCAGCAACCTCCTCTACCCTTGAGGTAGGAGCCTCATGCGTTGCGACTACCTCCTCCATCCTCGAGGCAGCAACCTCTTGCGGTGCGAAAACCTCCACCATCCTCGAGGCAGCAACCTCAACTCCACCTCTGCGCAGTCCACCCTGCCAGACGTATGATGTTGAGGTTCCTCAACCTACCTCCACGCGTGAGCTGCCGCATTGGGAGTTGCCAGATACCAGCACTATGCAGCAACCTCTTGCGTTGCGGCAACCTCCACCATCCTTGAGGCAGCAACCTCAACTCTTGCGGCAGCCACCTCCACTCTTGAGGCAAGAACCTCAACTCTTGAGGCAAGAGCCTCAACTCTTGAGGAACCTCATGCTATGAGGCAGCCGCCTCAACGCATGCAGCAACCGCATTCTTCACAGCATGAGCCTCTCTCTGCGCAGCTACCTCCTCAACCCTTGAGGCAGACGCAACTCTTGAGGCAGGAACCTCACAGGAGCCTCATGCTATGCGGCATCCTCCTCAAACCATGAGGCAGGAGCCTCATGCTATGCGGCATCCTCCTCAACCCATGAGGCAGGAGCCTCATGCTATGCGACATCCTCCTCTACCCATGAGGCAGCCTCATGCTATGCGGCATCCTCCTCAACCCATGAGGCAGGAGCCTCATGCTATGCGGCATCCTCCTCAACCCATGAGGCAGGAGTCTCATGCTATGAGGAGCCTCATGCTATGCGGCATCCTCCTCAAACCATGAGGCAGGAGCCTCATGCTATGCGGCAACCGCCTCAACCCATGAGGCAGGAGCCTCATACTATGCGGCATCCTCCTCAACGCATGCGGCATAAGCCTCTTCCCTTGCAGCTTGAGCCTCATCCCATGCAGCATGAGCCTCATACCATGCAGCATGAGCCTCATCCCATGCAGCATGAGCCTCATCCCATGCAGCATAAGCCGCACGCCATGCAACATGCTCTGCTTACCTTACAGCATGCTCTACATACAGCATGCTCTGCATACAGCATGCTCTGCATACCTTACCGCATGCTTCTCAGTCACACATCTTTGGTTGTTGCCAACTCACTAGACTGTCAAGCAGTTTCATAACGTTGCCTTCTAGTCTGCTGCTTTTGCACCAGTGAAACCCTCACTGAGAGAACTTAGCTTTTCTCGGATATGGTTCCTGTAGATGAGAAAGTGCTATTCTCCCTCCTTCTGATATTCCCTTGAGGACTCTGTCATTTGGAGAGGAGCCTTTAGCTGCGTAGCCTCCTATGGACTTTTATTTAAGCATAACATGCTTCCAGGGAAGGTAATGGTTCCACTTCAGTCGCTAACCCCGTCTGTTACCACACCTGCTCCCATAGACCTTGAGATGTGTTGCAAGACATGCAGTCCAAGCTTAGTCCTTGTTAGAGGATTTTTTGTTTACGGAGTCAGTGTGTCACTGGGAAGACGTTCAACAACCAGCAGAAGTGACTTGTTGTGACGCAGTGCGGCAACCTCAGCAACCCGATAAAGAGTTGTCTGTACGACCCAGACAGTCTAGACAGCTTCGGGTTGTCACTGTACTTCCTCGCTTCCCCATGGTTGACAGTTCACAGACTGTGCAGCAGTACCATGATCTTGTGTCCGGCTCCGTCAGACGACTAGCTTTTAAGAGCTCCCACAAGTCGTCGCTGTCTGGAGATTCTCAGATGGACTATGGATCTGACCAAGGAACTGGGCCTCCTGGTCAATTTTGAGGAGTCCCAGCTCGTCCCATCCCAGACCATTGTCTACCTGGGTATGGATCTTCAGAGTCGAGCTTTTCGGGCTTTTCCGTCGGCCCCAAAGATCTACTAAGCCCTAGTTTGCATCCAGAGCATGCTGAGAAGGAACCGATGCTCAGTCAGGTAGTGGATGAGTCTAACAGGGACACTTTCATCGCTGGCCCTGTTCATCGAGTTAGGGAGACCCCACCTCCGCCCCCTTCAGTATCATCTAGCGGCTCACTGGAGAAAGGACATGGCGCTAGAGACGGTCTCAGTTCCTGTTTCCGAAGAGAGGAGGTCTACTCTCGCGTGGTGAAAGAACAGCTTTCTTCTCAAGGAAGTCTACCTTTGGCTGTTCAGAAACCCGACCGCCGTCTCTTCTCGGACGCATCAGACACGGGCTGGGGTGCGACTTTGGACGGACAGGAATGCTCGGGAACATGGAATCAGGAGCAAAGGACACTTCACATCAATTGCAAGGAGTTGTTGGCGGTTCATCTGGCCTTGATAAACTTCAAGTCCCTCCAGCTTAACAAGGTGGTGGAGGTGGACTCTGACAACACCACAGCCTTGGCTTACATCTCCAAGCAGGGAGGGACTCATTCGTGGAAGTTGTTCTAGATCGCAAGGGACCTCCTCATCTGGTCAAAAGATCGAAAGCTCACGCTGGTAACGAGGTTCATTCAGGGCGATATGAATGTCATGGCAGATCGCCTCAGCCGGAAGGGTCAGGTCATCCCCACAGAGTGGACCCTTCACAAGAATGTTTGCAGCAGACTTTGGGCCCTGTGGGGTCAGCCAACCATAGATCTGTTCGCTACCTCGATAACCTAGAGGCTCCCGTTGTATTGTTCTCCGATTCCAGACCCAGCAGCAGTTCACGTGGATGCTTTTCTGCTGGATTGGTCCCATCTCGACCTGTATGCATTCCCGCCGTTCAAGATTGTCAACAGGGTACTTCAGAAGTTCGCCTCTCGCAAAGGGACACGGCTGACGTTGGTTGGCTCCGCTCTGGCCCGCGAGAGAATGGTTCATAGAGGTACTGCAATGGCTGGTCGACATTCCCAGGACTCTTCCTCTAGGAGTGGACCTTCTACGTCAACCTCACGTAAAGAAGGTACACCCAAACCTCCACGCTCTTCGTCTGACTGCCTTCAGACTTTCGAAAGACTCTCAAGAGCTAGGGACTTTTCGAAGGAGGCAGCCAGAGCGATTGCCAGAGCAAGGAGAACATCCACTCTCAGAGTCTATCAGTCTAAAGGGGAAGTCTTCCGAAGCTGGTACAAGGCCAATGCAGTTTCCTCAACCAGTACCACTGTAACCCAGATTGCTGACTTCCTGTTACATCTAAGGAACGTAAGATCCCTTTCAGCTCCTACGATTAAGGGTTACAGAAGTATGTTGGCAGCGGTTTTCCGCCACAGAGGCTTGGATCTTTCCACCAACAAAGATCTACAGGACCTCCTTAGGTCTTTTGAGACCTCAAAGGAACGTCGGTTGTCCACTCCAGGCTGGAATCTAGACGTGGTCCTAAGGTTCCTTATGTCATCAAGATTTGAACCTCTCCAATCAGCCTCTTTTTAGGACCTCACATTAAAAACTCTTTTCCTCGTGTGCTTGACAACAGCTAAAAGAGTAAGTGAGATCCACGCCTTCAGCAGGAACATAGTTTTCACATCTGAAACGGCTACATGTTCCTTGCAGCTCGGTTTTTTGCTAAAACGAGCTTCCTTCACGTCCTTGGCCTAAGTCGTTCGAGATCCCAAGCCTGTCCAACTTGGTGGGGAACGAACTGGAGAGAGTACTTTGCCCAGTTAGAGCTCTTAGGTACTATCTAAAAAGGTCATAACCTTTACGAGGACAATCAGAAGCCTTATGGTGTGCTATCAAGAAGCCTTCTCTTCCAAGGTCTAAGAACTCAGTTTCTTACTAATTCAGGCTTCTGATTAGGGAAGCACATTTTCATCTGAAGGAAGAAGACCTTGCTTTGCTGAAGGTAAGGACACATGAAGTGAGAGCTGTGGCTACTTCAGTGGCCTTCAAACAGAACCGTTCTCTGCAGAGTGTTATGGATGCAACCTATTGCAGAAGCAAGTCAGTGTTCGCATCATTCTATCTCAAAGATGTCCAGTCTCTTTACGAGTACTGCTACACCCTGGGACCATTCGTAGCTACGAATGCAGTAGTAGGCGGGGGCTCAGCCACTACATTCCCATAATCCCATAACCTTTTAACCTTTCTCTTGAATACTTTTTA
>NC_090743.1:43646687-43656687 GCF_036898095.1 Palaemon carinicauda
AAAGGACAATGCCCTAAAGACTGACCATATATACATATGATCAGCGCCCAGGCACCCTCTCCACCCAAGCAATGACCAGGAAGGGCTAGTCAATAGCTGCTGGTGACTCACCAGGTAAACCTATCTCGTTACTCAATGTTATCCCAAAATTAAGAGGTCGGTTGCCTGATGTACCCTCTCCTATGCATTCTATCTAAGGCATCCTCTTCCAACAAACCTCTTCTCTCCATATCATCCTTCACCTTATCTCGCCATCTATTTCTCTGCCTACCTCTTGTTCTCCCACTACCCCTCTAAAAGATTCATCCCAGTTATACCTATAGGCTCCCCCAAATCCCCCATCCTTATCTCGCAAAGAATGTGTGGCAGCAGACACCAATGAAACTATCGTGCTTGAGCAGGCCTCGAACTCCAGGTCGGCGATCGCCGTCAGGGAAGTTTCTAAGAACCCACCACAACCTTGGAATTCCCTACACACCTCGCTCTGAGGAAGTGCACCCTCTCACACCCTTACTGTGCGGCAAGTAACCAAACAGATAGTGTAGGGAAAGATGGCCAAGGTAGTGCGTGGGGCCTCAAACAGGATCTCGCCGTGCGGTAAGGGTATGGCAGGGTACACTACCTCAGTGAGGTGTGCCACTAATTGCTGTGTTCAACTGTACATAGGGTTTAATGATAATTATATCATTTTGGAACTAAGGTTTATTCACAAATCTTGATAATGACATTCAGTTTATATGGTTTAATTAGCCCTATGCTTTATTTGTGAACAGATCTTGAGTATGAAGCTAATCATTAAATCAAGGTTTGATTACACCTGGTGGTCTCATTTTCTGGAGATCAAATTTTAATGATAACATTTTTCCAGCTCAATGATTTCATTTAACTTATGGTTTAATTTTGTATAAAATAATTCTTTTTATTTATATTCTGGTTTTAAACTTAAACAACACCCATGGTTTAATCGTATTTAAAGGAAGATATTCTAATTTTATTATTTAGTGCTCGTGTTTAATTATGCAAGAGGTTTAACTCTGTTTTAAATAAGTTTGGATTTTGAGAACAGATTTGGTCTATGATTTAGTTTTGTTGAAATCAAGTCATTTAAATTATATTATTCACGGCTCTATAGTTTAATCATGTCCGAGGTTTAACTTGGTTTTAAATAAGTTTTGATTCTAAAATCAGATTTCACCCATGGTTTAGTTTTGTCGAGATGAAAACTAACATTTTATTAGTCACGGCTTCATAGTTTAATTATGTCTTAAGGTTTAACTTTGTTTAAATAAGTTTGGATTATGAAAACATTAATTTCGCCCATGATATAGCATTTTCAAAAAGATATTGAAAATATATTATACAGGGCTCTAAGGATTAATTGTATAAGGGTTAACTTTGTTTCAAATAAGTTTGTATTATGAAAATATATATCAGGAAAAACAGAAGGTGACTTAGTAGACCATAAAATTAGATTTCGGGTTTTCATATCACATTATTTCTTGCTTCATAATATCGTACAAAAAAGGAAGTAATCTTTGTACTAAATCGAGTTATTCAATACGAATAAAAAAAAAAAACATAGATACAAGATGGTGTCTCAACTTACCGTAAAATTAGATTCTAGTACTTCAATGCTTTTTCAATCTTTTATTTTGTTTTACTGATTTTTGGTGTATAAAACTCTCCATTACTTAGCATAGTAACAGTTACCATCAACCAGGTGCTCAATCTATCATAAAATGAATTCGTTCTTAACTAGAAGGAATATTAGAAGTTCTAACATACCTTGAATAACGATGTCTTAAAGTCCATTTCTTTTATCGAGGCAGATTTGCACCGACTCGCAGCGGTGCCCTTTTAGCTCGGAAAATTTTCCTGATCGCTGTTTGGTTAGAATTATCTCGTCCAACCAATCAGCGATCAGGAAACTTTTCCGAGCTAAAAGGGCACCGCTGCGAGTCGGTGCAAATCTGCATCGCTAAAAGAAATTGACTATAGTTCCTAATTGTCCAATAATATTGAAAAAAAAAAGAAAATAGAAGACACTCCTTAGCTATCGTAAGCATACTCCAAAATCAAACCATTGTTTTCTAGTCTTTGGTAGTATCATAAGCACTGTATCATGGTCTTCCACTGTCTTGGGTTAAAGTACTCTTGCTGGAGTGTACACACGGTCACACTATTCTATCTTATTTCCCTTCCTCTTGTTTTTTTTTTTTTTTTTTTTTTTCAGGGAAGATTTATTTCAATATTATTACTGTTCTTGAAATATTTTTTTTCTTATCTGTTAATTACTTCTTTTGTAGATTATTTAATTTCCTTATTCTTTTTCTTCACTGGGTTATTTTCCCTGTTGGAGCCATTGGGTTTATAGTATCCTGCTTGTCCAGCTAGAGTTGTAGCTTAGCAAGTAATAATAATAATAATAATAATAATAATAATAATAATAATAATAAAAATAATAATAATGATGATAATAATAATACAGTAAACATTAAAAAATTCATATATGGATTTCACAACTCCGTTTGATTCATAAAAAAGTTAATAAAAAAAATTCAAAATAAAAAATATTTACTGGAATTAAATCATCTACATTGAGGTCACTTAAAATTAATATACAAAAATAGTAAATATGTTTCTTAGAAATGCAAATCATATGGTATTGATATATCAAAATTTTATCTTAAAATTCGCATTAAATGATATGATAAGTATTTTGAAGATAACGAAGCTATTGGTGGAATTAGATTATTTTTATATAACCTTAAATAGTTCAGTGCATTGGTAATTACAGTGGCATTCATTAGAGCGCAGACCTCCGCTGCGACAGCTTATTTCTCTATTCTCGAATGATATTTCTCGAAAGCCAAATTCTCGAACCCAATTGCTCGAAAAATAATTTCTCGAACTATCATTAAGAAAGCCATATTCCTCGAAAACCAATATAAATTTTTTTTCGAGAATATGAATTCGAGAAATTTATATGTATTTTCTTAAAAACCAATATTGATTGACAAATTTAGCTGATCGTTAAATGATCTCCTCTGCTATTGAATTTAGAATAATGTTCCATGTGCTTTTCTAATGATGCAGAGGTGTCAAAAATCGACAATAGTTGATTAATACATATTGTCAATCAAGAACAGGAAACAATAAAAAAAAATATCAAGGTTAAAATTTTTATTCTAATTTATTATGTTGCCAAAAAAAATGGGTAAAAATAAAAGATCAAAATGTAATCAATTAGAATGAAAGTTTATATGCAACACATCGTGAATATTCTTCTACAGTTTCTTCATCATAACTCGTTTTAATGTTTTTCAAACTTTTTCAAACGTAACGATAGTTTTTTTCTACTCACAGGGATACTGACACCTCCCAAATACTGTTCACTTCTTAACTCTTGTAAATTTTGTTCCTGTTTTAATTCTTGTATAAATTTCCAAATGTGATGGATGACTAGCATTTAATTGCTGTTTGAAACTGTTATGCCAGCCGTAGACTGCATTGTTTGCCTTGGCATTGTCTTTCATAACATAAACATTTTATTTGCAATCAAATATTTAAATGTTTCTTCCACCTTGAAAATAGGTACAAATGCCAATGTCGATAACATGTGAACTTGAAGAGCAAATTCAGCATCGGTGTCGTACAGTACATTTCATATTCCCAGTAAATATTGTTGTCAACACCTTTGTCCTTAATTTATAAACAGCCATTTCAACATAATTTCTTCTTTCCTTTTACTCTCTGAACATACGTTGCTTCCATCTTGATGGGTTGAGAACACAAGAACTAAATTAAGGAAAAAATATATTTGGATTAAACAAACGGGATCTTTGGCAGAAATGATGAGCATTTATGAATTGGTCGTTAGTGCTTGTTGAACAATTTTTGGAGAATGCGAGTTGCAATAGTACTCGAGAAATTGACTATCGAGATATATTGCATTCAAGAAATTAAGAAATCTACTATCGAGAGATACAGAATTCGCGAAATTGTTTCATCGAGAAATTATTTTGAGCATTTGGGTTTGAGAAACTTAGTGTCGAGTAATTGCCTTCGATAAATTAACCTGACACCCTTTTGCTCGACCTTGACCTTTGACCTTAACATGTATCAATTGGCGTGTATTTTCATGCACTCAAATATGAACCACGTTATAAGTCTCTGTAACAAAGACGTCCTAATTTGTGGCTGGTTACGTGAACTGGACATTTTGCTTGACTGTGACTCTCTCTCTCTCTCTCTCTCTCTCTCTCTCTCTCTCTCTCTCTCTCTCTCTCTCTCTCTCTCTCTCTCTCTCTCAAAAATGATATATTCACCAAACCTCATGTAGGATTACATCGTTGTCCAAAAGATGAAATATATAAAGACTTTCCTAGTAATTATTATGGGGTGTTAGTAGGAATGAGGGAGGAAGCGTGGGAAGGGATAGGGGTGGGTGGAGGGTAGTCGTAGTAGAAGGAAGTAGTCGGATGTATAACGGCACCTCGTAGTATAGGGGGATATTGAGGAAGGAGAGGACCAACTGGTGAGGGACCTCTGGTCGTGGTTCTAACACGCCCCAGTTACTATACTGACACTTATTAGAGTGAGCGAGCTGGGTTTCTTCCTGGTATTCCATGCATCTTTTTTCTCTGGTATATTTAGCAGTATTTATGCTTTAGAAATGGTGCTATAAGGAGCATTTCACAGAGCGACACAGGTTCCTCGCCCAGAAATAGATTTTTCCTTCGTCAAAATCCCTATTATTATTATTATTATTATTATTATTATTATTATTATTATTATTATTATTATTATTATCAGTGAACCCACAATCCTATCTGGAAAAGCAGGATGCTATAAGCCCAAGGACTCCAACAGCAAGGAAATGAATAAACCATATGAGAACTAATGAATCTTCTTCTTTGTCTCCATCCCTTCCCACTTTTTTGTGGGGTCGATGTTTCTGGCCAGCGTTCTCCATCTACCTCTGTCTCACACTTCATCACCGGTTAATCCCTTTGTTCAAAGGTCATCCTTGATACAGTCCATCCACCTTCGCTTTGGTTTCCCTCTCCTTCTCGTTCGCTGTACCTCCATTTCCATCACTCTCCTCCCAATATACTGTTAATTTCTTCTCATGACATGACCTACTACCTCAGTCTACTTTCTTGGATCCTATCTGATAGTTCTCTAACTCCTGTGGTACTCCTAATTACCTCATTCCGTATCTTATCTCTTCTTGTCACCCCCTATATCCATCTCAACATTCTCATCTCTGCCACATCCAGCTTCAAATAAATTAAGATTATAAAATATCTTAAAATCAACGACAACGTTAAAAGAATTTTATCATACATTATGATGAGATACACATTTCAGCTTGTTCAGCATAAATACATTCGCTGCAAGTTTAAACTTCAAAAGTTCCAGATTTGGATTAAATACTCATAGAATACGGAAGGCCAATAAAACGTAGCGTCTTAAAACAAAACTATCATGTTATCTGGTGTCTTAGGAATTTTTCTCGCAACAGATGGCGCTAGTATTATTATTATTATTATTATTATTATTATTATTATTATTATTACTTTCTAAGCTACTATCCTAGTTGGAAAAGCAAGTTGCTATAAGCCCAGGGGCTCCAACAGGGAAAAATAGCCCAGTGAGGAAAGGAAATAAGGAAATAAATAAATGAAGAGAACAAATTAACAATAAATCATTCTAAAATAAGTAACAACGTCAAAACAGACATGTCATATATAAACTGTTAACAACATCAAAAACAAATATGTCATAAATAAACTATAAAAAGACTCATGTCCGCCTGGTCAACAAAAAAGCATTTGCTCCAACTTTGAACTTTTGAAGTTCTACTGATTCAACCACCCGATTAGGAAGATCATTCCACAACTTGGTAACAGCTGGAATAAAACTTCTAGAGTACTGCGTAGTATTGAGCCTCGTGATGGAGAAGGCCTGGCTATTAGAATTAACTGCCTGCCTAGTATTACGAACAGGATAGAATTTTCTAAGGAGATCTGAATGTAAAGGATGGTCAGAGTTATGAAAAATTTTATGCAACATGCATAATGAACTAATTGAACGACGGTGCCAGAGATTAATATCTAGATCAGGAATAAGAAATTTAATAGACCGTAAGTTTCTGTCCAACAAATTAAGATGAGAATCAGCAGCTGAAGACCAGACAGCAGAACAATACTCAAAACAAGGTAGAATGAAAGAATTAAAACACTTCTTCAGAATAGATTGATCACCGAAAATCTTGAAAGACTTTCTCAATAAGCCTATTTTTTGTGCAATTGAAGAAGACACAGACCTTATATGTTTCTCAAAATTAATTTACTGTCGAGAATCACACCTAAAATTTTGAAAGTGTCATACATATTTAAAGAAACATTATCAATACTGAGATCCGGATGTTGAGGAGCCACTATCCTTGACCTACTTACAATCATACTTTGAGTTTTGTTTGGATTCAACTTCATACCCCATAATTTGCACCATGCACTAATTCTAGCTAAATCTCTATTAAGGGATTCACCAACTCTAGATCTACATTCAGGGGATGGAATTGATGCAAAGAGAGTAGCATCATCTGCATATGCAACAAGCTTGTTTTTTAGGCCAAACCACATGTCATGTGTATATAGTATGAAAAGTAATGGACCAAGAACACTACCCTGTGGAACACCGGATATCACATTCCTATAATCACTATGGTGCCCATCAACAACAACTCTTTGAGATCTATTACTTAAAAAATCAATAATAATGCTAAGAAACGACCCACCCACTCCCAACTATTTCAGTTTGAAAACAAGGGCATGATGATTAACACTGTCAAAGGCAGCACTAAAATCAAGGCCAATCATACGAACTTCCCGACCACAATCAAGGGATTTCTGTACAGCATTGGAGATTGTGAGAAGGGCATCACATGCTCCAAGGCCTTTACGAAAACCAAATTGCAAAGTAGGGAGTAGATGATTACCTTCAGCAAACCTATTAAGACGTTTTGCCAGAAGACGTTCAAAAACTTTAGATAATATGGGAGTTATGGAAACTGGACGGTAATCAGTGGGATTTGAGCTACCACAAACACATTTACATAGAGGAGTAACATTACCAATTCTCCAACTAGTGCTAAAAGCTCCTCTTCTTGCTAACTTGTGCAAAATAACAGATAACTTTGGAGCTAAGAAATCTGCTGTCTTTATAAAAAACAAAGGAAAAATACCATTTGGGTCTACACCTCCATAAGCATCAAGGTTCACCAACAGAGGTTTAATCTCACGAGATCGAAAAGCTAAACTAATAATTATATATATATATATATATATATATATATATATATATATATATATATATATATATATATATATATATATATATACATATACATATATATATATATATAATATATATATATATATATATATATATATATATATATATATATATATATATATATATATATATATATATATATATATAATATATATATATATAATATATATATATATATATATATATATATATATATATATATATATATATATATATATATATATATATATATATATATATATATATATATATATATATATATATATATATATATATATATATATATATATATATATATATATATATATATTTTTCAATCGGAAAGTTCGAAAACAGAAAATGATGTGTCTTCAAATCCATGATATTACGTGGACTACCAGAGTCAGAAAATAACGTAAAGGATTTGTGTTCTAAATATACAGCATATAAGGTTGGTCGTAACTCATTTTGGCTTATTATTGTATGAATTCGTTGCAAATCTACGGGAGCATGCACTGTTTTACTTAATTCGGCCGTGTGTTTCATAGGAAAATCTATTGTCTCACAATTATCTGATAAAACATTAAATTGATTATTTAATACTATTGATGTTGACATGAATGTCCTTGACCCAACATCACTCTCTTCCCCTCTGGAGTTAACTATGTGGTATTTGCTTTGCTCTGCACATTCTGAAAATTAGTCTGACCTTGCGAGGTCTGGTTTGACGACCCAGGCTCAGCGATATTCGAAGAAGTGTTTGTTTGCTTTGGACTCTGAACTACATTGACATTTGGTTGTTTCTTCTTATTGTTAAAATGAGGATTTTTCTTTTTATTTCCATATGGAACTGACTGTGGAATTGACTGCGTATTTCTGGGATTCTGTTGTGTCTTACGCGAGTAACATTGATTGTATGAATGAGTTGAACTATTATGAATCGAGCAGAATTTCGTTCTGCAGTCCGCGCTTAAGTGACCTTGACGTTTGCAATTATAACACGTCATTCCCGCTACTTGACTATTAACTACCTTCACTGTTTGTGGCTTTGTTTCATTCTTTGCAAAAACTTGAGTTAACACGGGATCAAGATCTGGACACTTGGACATGTGTTTCTTTATCTGTTTATATACATCCAATTCCGTACTTGCAGGCGTTAACTTTTTATCAAAACACCGCACTAAAGCTTCGGGCAACATAAGTGTCATGCAAGTTAAATACATTAATCGTAAAAAATCTTTCACGGAGATGTTATCCCTAGTAACCCAAGTGGAATTACCTAAAATGTCCTGATATTCATTAAGCCTATCAGCTATGAGAGCTGCTCTCTCAATAACATTAAGCCGATTCATAGTGGCTTGATTAAGTGTATTTCTTAACGTTAATACTACATCCAAGGCTTCTTCACCCCCATAGACTGCGCGTAACCTAACTTTGAAATCATCCCAGGTAACTGCTTCTTGAAATGAAACACCTCTTAAATACGCACTCGCATCCCCCTTATAAAATCTATAAAACTTTTAGCTTCTTGTAATTGTACAAAAGGGTCTACGATTTGATTGGCATTTAAATGGGCATCGACGGATGGAATCCATGACTCCACATTTTGTGGCAAGAACCCATTGACTCGACCCTGAAAAGGAAGGATTGCTGACCTGGCATTTACAAGCGTCACAATTGGAGGAGGATTAGTCTGGCCTACGCCACTAGGTCCAGGGGTAGGCTTACAGGGGGAGTCATGACTGCTGTATTTCTTTTCCTATCTCTTCGACCCCTTGCAATTCTATCAAAATATCTATATGAATACAGACGTCCACTGCGTAAACGCATATGTATAATAAAATTCCCCAAACAATGTTACTAATCCCAAGACATTTCCCGAGAATTTCTGAAAGGAAACCGAACACAAAGATATTTCCTGTAAATTTCTGAAAGAAAAAGGAATTAGCACAAAGAGAGAAAATTCTAGATGAGAATTCGGAGTTGAACACAGTTTCCTTTAATGAAAGGAAAATAAAAGAATAGCAAATCACTCACCCCAGTAATAATCGACTAATGACTCGTGATAACTACACTTCACTGCCCAAACTGGAATGAATTCAAAAATTTGTACTTAGCTTATATATGGTTCTGTGTGATGTCGACACATCCTCTCTCTCTCTCTCTGTTGATGTTTTGTTAGCGATGTATCGTTGGAGTTTCCATTGAATGTAGTGCTTCCTGGATATGTTTTGTAAACGTTGAACGTCAGTCCTTGGGTTTCCTAGGATGTTGATTGAAGATTCAGTTCATCAGTTTGTATTTAAAACATTCATTAAATGTTATATATTTCGATGGACTATGTTACTTAGTCAAAATTGTAGATACATGTAGATAACGTTGAGTTCTTGAAGATCTTTCTCTGGTTTTACAGCTTTATTTTGATGTCTTGAAGATCTTCCTCTAATTCTTAGAGTTTATTATTTTAATTACTTAAAGATCTTTCTCTGATTCGTAGAGTTTAACCGCTGCCACCATTTATTGGTGTGCTACTTTTATAAGCACACACTGGGTATGTGTTGTTTAAGATGTTAAGGCTGGATAACGAAGTTCATCTTATTAGCTTTAAAAGTATTTACTCTCTAAAAACAACAGAGTTAAACACTCCATCATAGGAGTG
>NC_090743.1:43666687-43671687 GCF_036898095.1 Palaemon carinicauda
GGCCGAACCAGCCCAGCTGGTGCGGCCGTCGAGTAGAAAGGAACGGTTCCCGTTGTCGGGTCAGCCCACCGGGACCGTGACCTCCGCTCCCAGAGCCTTAGGGCAAGCGAGAGCCCCCACTGAGCTGGCGGTACCCGCCTTGTTCCGGGATCCGGAGACGAGCTTGCCCGCTAATGGAGCGCACTACCAGTACAGGACTGCCCCCCTGGACCCAAGAGCTAGACGGCCGGTCTGCTTTGCCAGCAACCCGGCTCCCCCGTTCCAGGCCGAAGCCTCGGCGGACGGAGGAGAAGCTTCCCCGACGGAGGACTCCGCCTATAGAAGAGTAGTGGGGCTCATCAAAAGGCAGCATGGGATAACGGAACCTTCGGCTCCGGGGGGTGATTCCTGGAGGTCAAGCCTCCTGAGGGTTACGCACCACCCCTCCCTTCCGAAGTCTTCCCTGGCTCTTCCTCTTGCCCGAGACCTAGTACTAGGGCAAGAGTACATAGACAACTTGGTGGCCAGCAATGCCGAAGCCCCCAAGTCCCAGAGTGCCTTGAAACTGCTCCAGGGCCTGAGAGCTCAGGGAAAGGTGTATATACCAGAAGGGCGTCGCCCAGGCCCCTGTAAAGTGGACCCGGCCTTGGACGTCCTAGGTCAGGGCGGCTCGGACGAAAGGGCCTCTTCAGCCCCAGTTTGCTTCTCACCTACGGAGGCCTCCATGAAGGAGGAAATGTCACGGGACCTAGTCAACGTCTCCTCATGGCTGGACTGGTGGGCCTCCACGTTAGTAAACGTCCAAGCCTCCGTCGACCCCGAAGATCCTGACCAGCAAAGCCTCCTGAGGGACCTTCTCACCTCCGGGGGGAAAACGCTTAAGTTCCTGTCATATCAGGCACTCGCCCTTACGGCCAACTGGGTCCTTCGTAAACGAGACACAGTACTGGCTAAGTTATCTAGGAAGATCCCAGACAGGGAGGCCCGGGCCATACGTAGCCTTCCCTTGTGGGGTGAGTCGCTGTTCCCTATGAAAGAACTTGAAAGCCTGATGGAGAAAGTGTCAAAGAGGAAGGAGGCCAACGTCCCCAGACCTGCGTCGTCTAAGAGACCTCCCTACAGGAGGGCCGCCTCAGATAGCGCCGTGACATCTCAAGCCTCCCCCAGCACTTCGAGGAGAGAAGCCCCCTCTTCCTCCTGGGCAACAACTCCTCAGCCCTCCCGCAGAGGAGCACCAACTTCATCTAGCTCCTTCAGGTCGGGTTACTCCGCCTCTAGGAGAGGCAGATCAGGCCGCCCCTCCAGAAGAAGGTAGAGGGAGAGGCCCCCTACTCCCTCCCAAGCCTCGGGTTGGGGGATGCCTCGGACCACATTGGCAAGCATGGAAGGCGCAAGGAGCGGAGCCTTGGACAGTATCCGCTCTGAAGGAGGGCTACAGACTTCCCTTCCTAGCGGATCCACCCCCTCTTATTCCGGCCAGCCAGACGGAATGGTTGACCCCCAAGGACCCGATGAAGAGGACCGCCCTTCAAGAGGAGATTTCCTCCATGTTGGAGAAGGGTGCCATGGAAGAGGTCCTTCTCCCAGGACCAGGCTTCTACAGCCGCCTGTTTCTGGTAGAGAAAGCAACGGGGGGGGTGGAGACCCGTGATAGACCTGTCAGCCCTCAACAAGTTCGTCAAGAAGACGGACTTCAAGATGGACACCCCAAAATCTGTCCTGCTGTCCTTGAGGGAGAAAGATTATATGATGACTGTCGACCTCAAGGACGCATACTTCCAGATCCCTGTCCACCCGTTGAGTCGGAAGTTCCTCCGGGTAAAATGGGGTCCCCAGATCCTCCAGTTCAAGACCCTTTGCTTCGGCCTGTCGACGGCCCCTCAGGTGTTCACGAGGGTCTTCGCGACGGTCTCCGTGTGGGCTCACGAACGGGGCATCCGCCTCATCAGGTACCTGGACGACTGGTTGCTACTTTCCAACTCAAGGGCCCTCTTGGAGGAACAAGGGGGAAGCCACCTCCAGTTTTGCAGGAATCTGGGGATTGTAATCAATCTGAAGAAGTCGAACTTAACCCCATCCAACAGAATGGGCTACTTAGGGATGACGTTGGATACCGTGCAGGGGAAAGTTTTTCCCTCGGAGGACAGGATACGGAACCTCAAGCACATCATTCAGCCTTTCCTGTCAGAACACTCCAGGAGAGCGGGAGACTGGCAGAGACTGATAGGTCACCTAGTCTCATTGGAAAAACTGGTCCCCCAAGGGAGGATGAGGCTCAGACCCATTCAATGGAACCTCAAGAGCCTCTGGTCCCAGACGGACTCGCAGAAAACGTTAATTCCAGTCCTTCCAGACACGAGAACCTCCCTGGAATGGTGGCACTGCCAGTCGAACTCCCTCAAGGGGATGCCCCTCGGGTCCAGTCCCCCCGAGTACCTCCTGTTCACAGACGCCTCCAACCAAGGGTGGGGAGCCCACCTTCTAGAAGAGACAGCACGGGGTACCTGGTCGGAAAGAGAGAAGCGTCTACACATCAATGTCCTGGAACTAAGAGCGGTCCAGAAGGCGTGTCTTCACTTTGCAAGTCGTCTAAGGGGAAACACCGTGGCGTTAATGTGCGACAACGCCATGGTAGTGGCCTACATAAAGAAACAAGGGGGCATGAGATCGAAGGAGCTGTGCGACCTCGCCATAGATATCCTGAATTGGGCAGACGAACAGCACGTGGTGCTGCTGGCAAGGTTCATTCCCGGGAAGAAGAACGTTCTGGCCGACGGCCTCAGCAGAATGGGCCAAATAGTGGGGACAGAGTGGTCTCTACACCCAGAAGTGGCCAAACTCATCATTCAACGTTGGGGCTCCCCGGTGATGGACCTCTTTACAACAAAGCTCAATGCCCAACTTCCGGTCTATTGCTCCCCGGTCCCAGACCAGAATGCAGCCCTAGAAGATGCCTTCCAGCACAAGTGGGACAACCTGGATGTGTACGCTTTCCCTCCCTTCACGTTGATAAGACAGGTGCTCAACAGAGTAAGGGCCGCCCGAAACCTAAAGATGACTTTGGTAGCGCCCTGGTGGCCGGAGAGAGAGTGGTTTGCGGACCTAAAGGACCTAGCGAGTCAACCACCTTGGCCTCTGCCCGCCAGGTCAGACCTCCTGCACCAACCGCACTTCGTCAAGCTCCACGACAACCCTCTCTCTCTTTGCCTTCACGCCTGGAAACTATCGAGCGGCTCCTGAAGAAAGAGGGATACTCCGCCACCACAGCTAAGAGAATGTCCCTATACCTGAGGAGATCCTCGACCGCGGTATACCAGGCAAAGTGGGCCTCCTTCACGAAGTGGTGCTCGGAGAAACATATTAGACCTCTTAAAGCTTCGGTCCCGGACATAGCAGATTTTCTGGTGTATCTGAGAGATAAAGTGGGAATGTCAATTCCAGCCATAAAAGGAGTTCGAGCCGCCTTAGGCCAAGTCTTCCTCCTGAAGGGCATCGACCTGGGGGCCTCGAGACACATAGCGATGCTGATCAAGAGTTTCGAGCAGTCCTGCCCCCCTCAAGCGAGTAGAGTGCCCCGGTGGGACTTGGCCAAGGTTTTGAAGATGCTGAGTCGTCCCCCCTTTGAACCCCTGAAAGATATCGGAGACAAGGATCTCACCCTCAAGACCGTTTTCTTGCTAGCCTTAGCTTCCGTTAAGAGGGTGGGAGAGATCCATGGTCTGTCTTACGACGTTTCTCACTCTAAAGGGTGGAAAGAAGTATCCTTCAGGTTCGTGCCTTCCTTTGTGGCTAAGACTCAGAACCCAGCAGTCTGGGACCCGAGGTTTGAGGGTTTCTCAATTCCTGCCATCCCCAAGACGGGCATTACAGAAGATTTGAGATTATGCCCAGTACAGACGCTCAGGAAATACCTGGAAAGGACAGCTCATCTCCGACCAGGCATCAAAAACCTCTTCGTTTCCACAGGTGTTAATAGGAAGCAGGTTTCCAAGAACACCATTTCCTTCTGGCTGAGACAAGTCATCGCTAGAACCTATGAAGAGGATAAAATGGCAGTGCCAGGCACTCCCCAGCCCCATGACATCAGGGGGCTGAGCACCTCCATGGCCTTTGAGAAAAACATGGCGGTGGGACAGATCCTGCGGGCAGGCACTTGGTCGAATCAGTCAACCTTTACTGCCCACTACCTCAAGGATTATTCAAGGAAATCCTTGGACAGGTTCTCCATTGGGACAGTCATTGCCGCCCTCCAAGCAGTGTAGCGGTGAGGCCAGAAGCACTTGCGAGGCTAGCCTCCGATAGGAGCAAGTGCGAGGTCCTCCTTATCTCCTACCCACTCTCTGGCTCTTCTCTTAGGAGATTACAGGCTGTCCCCAAAAGATGAACACATTCTTCACGACTACACTTCGGGGGAAATCGTCAGAAGAATTTTTCAAGAGGTGAGTCTTAGATAATAGCGTAAGGTTGCGCAGTTACCCTCACTTCCGCACTCTGATAGGCCCCCGTATTCCATAGCCCTCTAGGCCCTACGTGCCAAGTCAAGTGTCAGAATAGCACTCCCGCCTCCTAAAGTATAAGTCTCCAAAGAAAGTAGTTCGAGGTAAGTATTCGTGTTGGAACAAATAAAAAATTTTAAGTAATTTTTATTTTTCCTAACATACTTACCGAGAACTACTTTCGGGTAATGGCCCTCCCTTCCTTCCCCGAGTGCCATCCTTCCATTGCCAGGTTGGGCTAATACAATGAACTTAATGAGGAGAATGACCCAGCGAGGCAGTGACCTGCCCTGACCCTGCCCTCGGGGCGCATTCCTTGGCGGCGGGGGTAGGCCTATGTAGAGAGCGGAGTAGGGGGGTAACGGCGCGAAAACCTTGGTCGATAGAGAGGAGATCACAAGTGACTCCAAAGAAAGTAATTCTCGGTAAGTATGTTAGGAAAAATAAAAATTACTTAAAATTTTTGATATTCTGAATATATATATATATATATATATATATATATATATATATATATATATATAT
>NC_090743.1:43679187-43686687 GCF_036898095.1 Palaemon carinicauda
GCAGCTGACGTGAGGTGGGGTCTTGGATTGGGTCATTCATATGAAGAGAATGAGAAGTAGGTTTGGAAGGAAGTGAAGAGAGTAAGGAAGGCTGGCTCAAGAATTGAAGAGATGGTGAAAGATGGAAATGGAAGGTTGTTAAAGGAGAGGAGGCAAGGAAAAGGTGGGCGGAATATTTTGAAAGTTTACGGAATGTTGAGGATAATAGGGAGGTAGATATAATTGCTGTTGCAGGTGTTGAGGTGCCGGTGATGGGAGATGAGAAGAGAGAGAGAGAGAGAGAGATAACAAGAGAGGAAGTGAGGAGAGCACTAGATGAAACGAGAGTAGGAAAAGCATCTAGTATGGATGGTGTGAGAGCTGAGATGTTGAAGGAAGGGGGTGTGACTGTACTTACTTGTTTACTTGTTTTGGGTTTAAATCCAACCCTCCACTGAAGTCGAGTGAACTACTTCTCGGGCAGGTACATATTAATCATCTAACGAAACTTTTTAATTATAACTTATACAATTCTTTGATTGTAGTATCTTCCAAATCATATGATCTTGTGAAAAGTAATGTCTTTAGTTTCTTCTTAAATTCAATTGCTCCCTTTAGGTCCTTCATTTCAGTTGGCAGTTTATTATAATGTCTAGGCGCACAGTAGCTAAAAGACCTTTCACCAAATTTACTATTTGTTCTTGGTTCAGATAGCCTATGTTTGTCACTCATGTGTCTCGTGTTAACATTTGTTTCTAGTTCTAGTTTATTCAGGCATTCTTTTAGATATTTTGGTTTATTTTGATTCAGTATCTTAAACGTTAGTAAGAGTAGATTGTATTCAATTCTCGCTTTTACCGGCAGCCAGTGTAATTTAATTAGTGCAGGGGTAACTCTTTCCCTATTGTGTAGTCCTTTTATTAATCTAGCGGCTCTGTTTTGTACTCTCTGAATTTTCTTCAGCTAATAATTTGGTAAGCCATAGAACAGTGAGTTGCAGTAATCAATTCTTGAAAATATGTGGTGATTAATGAGTATGGCCATAGATTTTTCATCTAAGTATTTACTAATAAATGCTATGTTTCTAATATGATAGTTACAATTTCTTACTATATTATTTACATGTTCATTCATTGTCAGTCTATCATCCATGATTACTCCAAGATTTCTGACAGATTTCTTTAGGTCAATGATCGATTGACTTATTTCAATTCTTTGGAAGCATTCGATTCTTTTTATATCTTTTTCATTTCCAAAAATAATACCTTCACTTTTATCTTCATTGAGCTTGAGATTTTTGTTAACATCCAAGCCTTAATGTCATTCATTATTTCATGTACCTTTCTTTTAGCTTCATCAACTGATTCTATTGGGAAATAGAATTGTGTATGATCAGCGTATATTTTAAACTTAACTCTGTGAGTTTCAAGTATATTTGCCAGTTCAATCATGTAACTTTCAAACAGGAGAGGACCTAGTACACTGCCTTGAGGCACCCCTGTGGTTAGTTTTCTTGTCTCAGGTTCAACATTTGATATTACTACTTTAACTTTACGGTTTTCAAGATAACTCACAAACCAGTCATATGCTCGTTCTAGGATGCTCACAGCTTTAAGGTCTTCCATCAGATATGTATGTTCTACAGTATCAAATGATGCACTTAGATCAAGCATCACAAGAATGCAACACTTGCCATTTGTTATAATTTCTGTTATGTCATTTTTAATCGCTAACACTGCTGTTTCTGTGGAGTAATTTTCTCTGTATGCAGATTGATCATCAGGTATGGCATTAGATTTTTTCAGATGTTTCCAGGTTTGGTCGTGTACAGCAGTTTCAATAATTTTCGAACAATATGACAGATTTGATATTGGCCTATATGAACTTAAATTGTCTGCATCACCTTTTCCTTTATACACAGGCTTGATACACGCAACTTTTTCACAATCAGGGAAAACTGCCTGTGTTAGACTCAGATTTACCATGTTTCGGTAGGTCTCTTGTAGTCTGGTGAAATTTTCTGCATCTTTTACATCGTTAATTGGAAATGGGTCATTTCCGCAGTAGGTTTTTTTTTTACTTTATTATTCTCATATAATCACTCTGACTAAACTCTTTGAATACCCTTAGCTTACTTACACCTGTTGCTGATGTATTCCTTCGCTCTGTTGTGCCGATGTTAGTGAGATTGTTGAATGTGTTTTGTGTTGTCAATGGTACCAGTAGATTGGGTTTGTGCGTGTATTGTACCACTATATAAAGGTAGGGGAGATGTGCATGAGTGTTGTAATTCAAAGGGTATTATATCACAGGGTTACATGAATTATCTCATCGTCATCATAATCACCAATTCTTCCTACGCCTATTGATGCAAAATACCAGTTGTCTCTATCTTCACGCTTCATAACCCCCATTTGTTTTTTATCCGGGGATGCACTAAAATAGGTTCTACTTTTTTTATATCCTATTGATGCAAAACTTATTTGTTACTTCCTTAACATGTTGCATTTGAGTATAGCAGCTGACAATATGAAGTTTTAAAATGCTTCCATAAGGGTGATTCACAGTAATTTTTTCATATAGCCCTTTTTCTAGCTGTTTGTTTTATCAATCTCTAGTTTTATCTTCTAAACATTATAGAAGAATTTATCGTTTTAAATTATTGTTAAAATAATTGAGTCTTGTTTTTCTAAATTCTGATAACCATTAATTCACCGTCACTAATACTGTATAGAATACATGACTTCCTTTTGACTTTGCATCAAACGCTTCTGAAATTGAATATTTGAAGACATTCTTATACGAGTGATTTCAGTGCTTAGATACCATCCATTTTCCAGCCTCCAATTATTATCATCGTCATAGTCATCATCATCGTCATTATTATTATTATTATTATTATTATTATTATTATTATTATTATTATTATTATTATTATTATTATTATTACTATTTATAATATTTGATATATATTAATATTTAATGATATTTGATAATTGACGTTTGATATTTGATATTTAATATTTAATATTTCATATTTGATATTTAACATTTAATATTTAATATTATCTTTTATTATCATCATTATTATTATTATTATTATTATTATTATTATTATTATTATTATTATTATTACCCAAGCTAAATCCCTAGTTAGAAAACCAGGATGCCATAAGCTTAAGGCCTCCTATAGGGGAAAATAGACCAGTGAGGAAAGGAAATAAGGAAATAGATAAACTATATAAGAAGTAATGAAAAATTGAAATGAAACGTCTTGAGAACAGTAACAATATTAAAAAAAATCTTTATATATCATGTATATAAACTATAAAAAAGAGGCTGATGTTAACCTGCTCAACATAAACATTTCCTGCAAGTTTGAACTTTCTTTAGCAACTGTGATAAAATGGAGTATGTCATTTAATAGTGATAAAGGGATGGTGATGATCAAGACAATAAGGACTTATAATAGAGATAAAATTAGTGATGATAGTGACAATTGTGGAAAAAAAATACGTTACTGTGTGTTTAATTTGACAGGAATTTGTTAACTACTGGATTATAGGAGACTGAATCGACCAGTAGTAACTTATATGTAATTAACCTGTTAAAAGTAATCACATGATTGATAATAAAAACCTTTCAGAATATGTTGCCCTAAAATACCATCTTCTATTGATTTTGAATTTTATAAAACCATTATTTTTGTACAACTATTTTTTTTTAAACCAACAACAAGTATATCCCATATAGACTAAAAACAGCTTAAATATATTGTTTTAGTGAATCAAATCATTATATATAATAAAAAATCGGGTAAATATTAAAAGGGTAAGAAAAAAAAAACCATTTGCAATTAATTTCATTCTTTATTGACCAGGAATAAGAAAAAAATAATTTGTCATTTTGTAGATAGATAATTCACAAGATCAAATTTCAGATAAAGAGAATTTGGTGCGAAATAAGTTATAAATATGGTAAAGAATAGAGGTAACCATTATAAGTCTTTTAAGGGATACAGAATTCCTCCAATGCATAACAGAATTATGTAAATGTATGGCATTGTATTGAAGGATAAATAATCAAGTTCCATCTGCAACAGGATACACTCGGTACAGAATATTTCAAATGGATTACAGAACTAGATAAATTCATAATACTACATGGAAGGCTTCATTTGTTTTCTGAAATATCATATGTAACTCGATACAGCTGTACTCAACCATGAAGTAAAATCAGATATATGGTAGATATATAAATTTGGATAATATTAACTACAGAAAACATTGAAATCGTTTTAGATAAATGGCGAGGAAATTAATATTCTCAGTTGGGATTCAAACCTATCTAATGCTATGCCACTGCAGCATTTAGAAATATAGAAAGCAAATACAAAGACAGAAAAAGGTATTCTGAAGTTTAAAAGCTATTATGGCCATATCACTTAATTGAACTAATGGATATGAAAAGCAAATTCTGTATACTTCATGGATTTCAGTTATATTTTCAAAATACTGGTAGTAACTCATTTCATATGACAAAAGTCAATTTCCTTCTGCAAGAGATACACTTATGGCAACATCATTCAAGGTTTTTCTCTGACCTATTCGTATAAATGACAATTTTTCAACAAATAAAAAAGTAAGTATAATGCAAATGCTTTTGAGCTTCCCTGTGAAAAATTTCTAGCAGGTATTTCAATGCTAAACACGGTTCATTCATAGAATCCAGTTTGTATTGCACAGTTATTTTACTATACTACACAAATTAATAATTAAGATTTAATAACCAAAAGCAATGATATATAGATTGAATCCAATGCTTTAATAGCCCAAAATGAGAAAAGGCATAGGTCAAATATCAGAGAGTTGAATAACATGACAAATGATGATGCGTATTTCTTTGTATTGTCTGTCATTCGAATGGTCGAGAAAAATCTATTTAGAAACTCATCCATACCAACTCACAATTCACCTACATTGCATGTGTCCATTCAGATATTTTTAAAAATGTTCTACCACCATTGTGCAAAACCACACACACAACACTAAATCTTGAAATAAATAAGTGCTTAGGCATACCTCACAAATTGGACACATACAAAACTAGGACTTAATTATCAGCTTATTATGACACGAAAAACTTGATCTTGTTCATTTCATCGTAATACTATAATCATTTGGCATATACTTTGGCAAAGATGTGAGTAGTCGGTCTTACAATATGTCTTATCAGTATTACATCTATCTTTATATAATTTCTATAGCTGATTAGAATTTTACAGTTCTACAATCGGATGAAACTTTTACTTTGTAATAGTTAATAATAAAACTAGTTCATAGCAACATCAGAAGCGTCAATCTTATGCGGTTTGTTAAAATGGTTCTGTCATGAAGTAGTAAGCTAGGGTTCAGTTCATCCATTTAATCGCAGATGCAATACGACGGAGGACAGTAAGGAGGCACATGATTGCAGTTCATCATGCACCATTGGTCCACGGTAGTCACTCCTAGCCAGTCACCAATCGCATGACATGATAGTACTGGTGGCTTGGTGGGAGGCAGGGTTTCCAGTGTCCCGGTCGTTGTTGTTTCTGTGAACCCAGTGGTCATCCTGTGGGTTTATTATTATTGTTATTAACAATTGGTATTATTATCTTGATTATGGAATTTCTGCCTCCTATCAGAAAATACCAAAGACACTTGATTAGGGGAAACTTGTATTTCTACCTCATATTGAATTAATCCAAGGACTCTTCAGTGGAAGTGGCATAAGTTTCTACCTCATATCAGGTAAAACCAAGAGCTCTTGAGTAAGGGAAACTTGAAGTTCTGTCTTATATTAGATAAAACCAAGGACCGTTTAGTAAGGGTAACTTGAGTTTCTATCTCCTATAAGGAAAAACCAGGAACTATTGAGTAAAGGAAGCTCAAATCAATTATAAGTATTTGAAGGGTATCGTTCAGGGGCTATTTTTTGTTTATACATATATCTTATCTATTACGCTCATACACATATTAAACCCGCATATACAATATATATATATATATATATATATATATATATATATATATATATATATATATATATATATATATATATATATATATATATATATATATATATATATATATATATATATATATATATATATATATATATATATATATATATATATATATATATATATATATATATATATATATATATATATATATATATATATATATATATATATATATATATATATATATATATATATATATATATATATATATATATATATATATATATATATATATATATATATATATATATATAGGTAGTAGGTTGGCCAGGGCACCGGCTGCCCGTTGATATACTACCACTAGAGAGGTATTGGATTCTTTGACTGGCCAGACAGTAATGCATTGGATCCCTCTCTCTAGTCACGGCTTATTTTTTCTTTTCCTACACTTACACAGAATAGTCTGGCCTATTCTTTACATATTCTTGTCTTTCCTCATACTTCTGACAACAATGAGATATTTAACACTTCTTCACCCAAGGGGTTAATTACTCTACTGCAATTTGTTCAGTGTACTTTCCCCTTGTTAAGGGTAGAAGAGAGACTTAACTATGGTAAGCAGCCCTTCTAGGAGGACACTCGCAAAATTAAACCATTGTTCTCTAGTCTTGGATAGTGCCATAGCCTCTGTACCATGGTCTTCCACTGTCTTGAGTTAGAGTTCTCTTGCTTGAGGGTACACTCGGGCACACTATTCTATCTTATTATTATTTTTTTCTTCCTCTTGTTTTTTTTAAATGGTGTGTTGGGCAGGCTTATTAGAAGGGCCATGGATGCCTGGTGGTTTATCAAGAAGTTGTCTTTTCCTTTTTCTGATTTTTTCTTCTCAAAACCATCCTTACTGTCCTCCCTTCAGTTGAAGTGGCTATCCTGGAGGGTAATTAGCCTTGCATGGTGTATCGGCTCCTCCATGTTGACCAGTTTTTCCGACTTTTTACTATAGTCTATGGGTATCATCAATCACTTTATTTATAATTCTGTACATATTGTTTTTGTTATAATTCTTGTTAATCCAGTTTTTAAGTATGATGTCTCTTATTTCTATTAATTCTTATGCTGTCTTGAGACATTGAGCGAAATCTGGGACCAGTAAGTCATAGATTTCGTCAATGACGTCTTCTGTATAGCAATATTCGTGGTCTTCATGCAAATATCCAAGACCTTGCAGTTGCGTCCAGACAGTATGGTATTCTTTTGTGTTCAGAAACTTTGGTTTCTAATATGAGGCACTCATCTGAGCTCCTTATAACTGGTTTTAAGAAGCCAATAATATTGAAACGTGATGCCATCCCTAGGGCCAGGGGAATGGCGGTGTATATTCGGACCGAATACCCTACTTCTCATAAGTCCTGCTATCTATGTGGATGTAATGAGATTCAGGTAATAAAAGTTTGTGGCAGGCATAACAACTTTTATTTGTGTTCGATATACCGGAATCCAGACATGGATGATTC
>NC_090743.1:43699187-43701687 GCF_036898095.1 Palaemon carinicauda
ATATATATATATATATATATATATATATATATAATATATATATATATATATATATATATATATATATATATATATATATATATATACATATATATATATATATATATATATATATATATATATATAATATAAATATATATATATATATATATATATATATATATATATATATATATATATATATATATATATATATATATATATATATATATATATATATACAAACAAACTTATAAATTTGAATACAAAATCATAACCATTACTCAACACTTACTTTTGTTTTTAATATATAAAAACGGGACAATAAAATCAAGGAAGTTGAATCCCACATCACGTCACTCCCCAGCGTTTAGTTCAAAACATGAATTTGCAGAAACCCTTTTGAGTTAACCATCATACTAACTTGATATAAAAATGTAAATTTTGAATATTTGGTCGTAAATGTATCATCCATAGAAAAGTTAATGAACTATTAAGTTTTGATATCTAGGGCATACTACCAGTCAATATATTATACTGTATTCGCAGCAGAGATTACGGGAGAATTAAGCTCCACCCCCTAATGACGTCATAACCAATAATGTTACCAGTTCAATTCCCTGATCTGGATACTTATACAGTTGTACGTATCTGTATGACCTGCATTACTTAGAGAAATATCAAGCATGATGATATCATTTTGACTAGATTCTTCATACACACTTTAAAGGTTTAAAGACTGCTCATGAATGTCAGAAGCAAGGGACACTGACAATGCTATAAAAGGACAATACCCTAGAGACTGACCATATATACATATGATCAGCGCCCAGGCTCCCTCTCCACCCAAGCAATGACAGGAAGGGCTAGTCAATGGCTGCTGATGACTCAGCAGGTAAACCTATCTCGTTACTCACTGTTATCCCAAAATTAAGGGGTCGGTTGTCTGATACACCCTCTCCTATGCATTCTATCAAAGGCACCCTCTTCCAACAAACCTCTTCTCTCCATATCATCCTTCACCTTATCTCGCCATCTAATTCTCTGCCTACCTCCTGTTCTCCCACTACCCCCTAAAAGATTCATCCTAGTTTAACCTATAGGCTCCCCCAAATCCCCAATTCTTATCTCGCAAAGAATGTGTGGCAGCAGACACTAAAGAAACTATCGTGCTTGAGCAGGCCTCGAACTCCAGTTCGGCGATCGCCGTCAGGGAAGTTTCTAAGAACCCACCACAACCTTGGAATTCCCTGCACACCTCTTTCTGAAGAAGTGCACCCTCTCACACCCTTACTGTACGGCAAGTAACCAAACAGATAGTGTAGGGAAAGATGGCCAAGGTAGTGCGTGGGGCCTCACGCAGGATCTCACCGTGCAGTAAGGGCATGGCAGGGTACACTATCTCAGAGTGAGGTGTGCCACTAATTACTGTGTCCAACTGTACAAAGGGTTTAATGCTTCTGAAAACCCGTCTTGATAATTATGTCATTTTGGAACTAAGGTTTATTTACAGATCTTGATAATGATATTCAGTTTATATGGTTTAATTAGCCCTATGCTTTATTTGTGAACAGATCTTGAGTATGAAGCTAATCATTGAATCATAGTTTGATTACACCTGGTGGTGTAATCCAGCTCAATGTTTTAATTAAAATGAAGGTTTAATTTTGTATAACATAATTCTTTACAATATTGATATTATGGTTTTACAATTAAACAACACCCATGGTTTAATCTTATTTAAAAGAAGATATTCTAATTATATTATTTAGTGCGCTAGTGTTTAATTATGCAAGAGGTTTAACTCTGTTTTAAATAAGTGTGGATTCTGAAAACAGATCTTGTCTATGATTTAGTTTTGCTGAAATCAAGACATTTAAATTATATTAATCACGGCTCTATAGTTTAATCATGTCCGAGGTTTAACTTGGTTTTAAATAAGTTTTGATTCTAAAATCAGATTTCACCCATGGTTTAGTTTTGAGATGAAAACTAACATTTTATTAGTCATGGTTTCATAGTTTGATTATGTCTTAAGGTTTAAATTTATTTCAAATAAATTTGGATTATGAAAACATTAATTTCGCCCTTGATATAGCATTTTCAAAAAGATATTGAAACTCTATTATACAGGGCTCTAAGGGTTAATTGTCTAAGGTTTAACTTTGTTCCAAATAAGTTTGTATTATGAAAATATATATCAGGAAAAACAGAAGGTGACTTAGTAGGCCATAAAATTAGATTTCGGAATTTCATATCACATTATTTCTTGCTTCATAATATCGTACAAAAAAGAAGTAATCTCCGCACTAAATCGAGTTATTCAATAGGAATAGAATAAAAAAAACATACAGATACAAGATGGCGTCTTAACTTACCGTAAAATTAGATTCTAGTACTTCAATGCTTTTTCAATCTTTTATTTTGTTTTATCAATATTTGGTGTATAAAACTCTCCATTACTTACCGTGGTAACAGTTACCATCAACCAGGTGCTCAATCTATCATAAAACGAATTCGT
>NC_090743.1:43709187-43716687 GCF_036898095.1 Palaemon carinicauda
GGTTTCTTACACACTTGACAAGAAACATTGTGATAAAAAATACCATAGATGTAAAAAACAGAGTGAATATGTAGCAAGATTACAAGCTATTAATGATGATATGATTCAAGGAAATCCTTCACTGGATTACCTTCTGCCAAATGATACTCGAAATACTGCCTTGTAAGTTGTAAATGAAATTAAGCAAAGGACTTGTGAAACCGAAGAAGTGACTGGCTGCATAGTATATAATGCAACATGTTATATGCCTTCGAGTGTTGCAGGAGTACTACCCAAAAAAATGTTCTCTATTGAGAACAGTGAATAGGAAAACGTCCGTACATGATGATGAAGACTTAAACGTTACGACAATAGGTTAGAATTTTAAGTTGTCTTTTGACGAAAAAGTTATTATTTATGGAACTGCTAGAAATTTGACTTTTCATCCCAAAACTGTATTTGGTTTTGTGATGGCACATTCGACTGCGCTCCAGTTAATTCACAGTTGTACACTATCTATATTCTAATTGCTAAAAATAAAACCTTACCATTCCTATACTTTTTGTTGGGCTCAAAGGACGAAGAGAATTATGACATAATTTTCACATTTATAAATCAAAGTCGAAGCTTGAATGTTTCATCCATTATGATATACTATGGACAATTCGACCAATTGTCATTTCGACCAATTGTCAGTTCGACGAATTGTCATTCGACGAGTTGTCCTACCAATTGTCTTTCGACCAGTAGTCAGGCTACCAAACAAAGCACTAAATGCACTACCTACAAAAGGTAATAAAGATCTCTTGTTTCTTTGAGGCCTGACATTGTCTTCAATTCTACCTTGTAAGTTTCTTATTAATTTTACAAAGGCAGAATAGCTATGGGTTATAGTAAACACGTTCGTATTTCTTTATCTAACTGTTTCAAATGTTCTTCCCTTTCTAATATTGAATTGACATTGATCTTCACTACAGCAAAATAAGTTAACAGTTCACCTTTTCCATGTGTTTGTATCAAGGCCCCACTTTTAATTATTATTATTACTATCCAAGCTACAACCCTAGTTGGAAAAGCAAGATGCTATAAGCCCAGGGGCTCCAACAGGGAAAAATAGCCCAGTGAGGAAAGGAAATAAGGAAATAAATAAATGAAGAGAACAAATTAACAATAAATCATTCTAAAAAAAAGTAACAACGTCAAAACAGACATGTCACATATAAACTATTAACAACATCAAAATCAAATATGTCATAAATAAACTATAAAAACTCATGTCCGCCTGATCAACAAAAAAGAATTTGTTCCAACTTTGAACTTTTGAAGTTCTACTGATTCAACTACCCGATTAGGAAGATCATTCCACAACTTGGTAACAGCTGGAATAAAACTTCTAGAGTACTGCATAGTATTGAGCCTCAAGATGGAGAAGGCCTGGCTATTAGAATTATCTGCCTGCCTAGTATTACGAACAGGATAGAATTGTCCAGGGAGATCTGAATGTAAAGGATGGTCAGAGTTATGAAAAATCTTACGCAACATGCATAATGAACTAATTGAACGACGGTGCCAGAGATTAATATCTAGATCAGGAATAAGAAATATAATAGACCGTAAGTTTCTGTCCAACAAATTAAGATGAGAATCAGCAGCTGAAGACCAGACAGGAGAACAATACTCAAAACAAGGTAGAATGAAAGAATTAAAACACTTCTTCAGAATAGATTGATCACCGAAAATCTTGAAAGACTCTCTCAGTAAGCCTATTTTTTGTGCAATTGAAGAAGACACAGACCTCATATGTTTCTCAAAAGTAAATTTGCTGTCGAGAATCACACCTAAAATTTTGAAAGAGTCATACAAATTTAAAGAAACATTATCAATACTGAGGTCCGGATGTTGAGGAGCCACCGTCCTTGACCTACTTACAATCATACTTTGAGTTTTGTTAGGATTCAACTTCATACCCCATAATTTGCACCATGCACTAATTCTAGCTAAATCTCTATTAAGGGATTCACCAACCCTAGATCTACATTCAGGGGATGGAATTGATGCAAAGAGAGTAGCATCATCTGCATATGCAACAAGCTTGTTTTCTAGGCCAAACCACATGTCATGTGTATATAGTATGAAAAGTAATGGGCCAAGAACACTACCCTGTCTATTTCGCAAGTGATACCGACCACTAGGGGTAGGATCAGAAGGAAGTTTTTCCACCACCTCCCGTAGAAGTTGAGAGGAAAAGGGATTAGTTTTTACAACTTTTAAATGATTCCAATGGGCACACCTTACATCTAAACTCTGTTCATGTATCAGTTTAAATTTATTATTCTTTTCCCTTTCTAACACTCGATAAGGACCCTCAAATTTGGGAGACACCTTTTCATTTGGTCCTTCTTTTACATGTACCTTTATATATACTTGCGAACCTAACTTCAGGTCAGTATTGGAACTAGTTGTCATAGTATTTCTTATTTACCCGTTGTCCTTTTTCTAGAGATTTTCTGGTCTCTTATGATTTGAAAAGTTCTTTGCAGTTTCCAAGCTACATAGTCCTGGTAAGAATATGTGTGCCTAGGTGGTTTTACGTTATCTATCAATGAGTTAGGCAGTCTTTTCTGATAACCATGAAGCAAAAAGCGTGGGGTTTCTCCTACCGTCTCATTCACTGTGTTATTCAAAGTAAACTGAACATCCTCTAAAGCTATATCCCAATCTTCTCTAGTTGGACTAATGATAGTTCGCAGTACATCCAGTATCTTCTTATTTGCCCTTTCTACTGTCCCATTTGAACTTGGCTTATAAGGAGTTATCTCACATTTCTTAATCTCAAAAAATTCACAAAGCTTCTTCATTACTTCACTAGTAAATTCGGATGCATTGTCCGACAAAAGTACCTCCGGACACGAATGTCTTGTGAGTATTCTGGTCTTTGAAGCTCCTACAACCGAAACAGCAGTTCTATCTCTAACTGGAACAATTTCCATGTACCGTGTCAAATAATCAATGAAAACCAGTACATACTTATTTCCTCTCAAGGTTTTTGGAAAGGGTCCCATATGATCCATCTGAACTACCTCAAAGGGGTTGAAATTATTTTGATATTTTTCTAAAGGAGCTCTGACATTTACATGACCTTTATGCCTATTACAAGTTTGACATTCATTTACAAATTCTTTTGCTTCTTCACTGCACTTAGGCCAAAAGTAATTCCAACTTAATGTTCTCAGAGTCTTTTTGATTCCTGGATGTCCTGCCAACTTGTGGGTATGTGTTATAGCTAATACTTCCTTAGTCAGTGTGTCAGGTACATAAAGTCTAGGACCAGCACTCCTATCCTTAGCTTTCTTATATAATATCCCATTTATTAATTCCAAATCTGACCTAGAATTTTAATCTTGTCGCAAATCTCCTATTATTTTCCTGATATTTGCTTGTCTCCCTTGTTCTATTTTTACTCTCTCCAAATCTAATTCTACGCCCTGACAGCTGAAAGAAAAGGTGTTAGTCGTGATATTTCTTTCAATATCATCTTGTGCTCTAGATAATCCATCTGCTAAAATATTGAACTTACCTGGAATGTATCTAAATCTTGGAGCAAACTCTAGTACATTAATAAACCATCGATTAAACTTCAAGTTATTAGTGAAAGCTCTCTTTTTAAACAGATCACAGATGGGTTTATGATCAGTAAGTACATTTACTTTGTGTCCTAACAGAATGTGCCGAAACTTTCTCAGTGCCCAATAAATGGCTAAGCATTCATTTTCTGTGGTATTGTAATTTCGTTCGGCTGCATTTAAGACTCTACTTGCATAATATACTACCCTCATTCTGGTTTTTGCTTTTTGTAACAAAACTGCTCCTATTCCTGTATTTGAAGCATCACATGCTAAGTAAAACTGCTTTCTAAAGTCTGGATACAGTAAGATAGGATCTCGGATTAATTTCTCCTTCAACTCTTGAAAAGCCTCCTCTTGTTCTGTTTTCCATTCAAACCCTACATCCTTCTTAGTTAATTCTGTCAATGGTTTAGCTATAGTTGCAAAATTTTTGACATGGTCTATAGTATCCTATCATTCCTAAAAATCTTCTTACACCTTTCAGATTCTGTGGAGCAGGATATTCCACAATAGCCTTTATTTTCCCTTCTTGCATGCACAATCCATCAGCACTGATCACATGTCCTAAATATTCTAAAGATTTCCTCAAGAATAGACATTTCTTAATCTTTATCTTTAATCTTGCCTTTCTTAATCGTTCTAAAACGATTTCTATTGTTCTGAAAGGGCTATCCATATCTTTGTTAAATATAATAACACCATCTAAATAGACTGACACATTCTGTCTCCTAAGATCTGTAACATTAATCTTACCAAAGTCAATGGAGTTAATGTTAATCCAAATGGCATTACCTGAAAATCTAAGTGTTCTCTATGTGTGCTGAAGGCAGTTAATGGCTTAGATTCTTCGTCTAAAGGTACTTGCTAATATCCACTTAGTAGATCTAAGGATGAGAAGATCTTTGCGCCTCCTAATTGAGCCAAAACACCATTTATTACAGGCATGGGCATTCTATCAGGAACTGCGTTCGCATTCAAGTTGCGGTAACCAATCACTAATCTATAACTTCCATCTTTCTTTGGAATTAACAACATGGGAGAATTATAAGGCGATTTAGAGGGTACGACCACTCCTTCATTCATTTCTTCTATCATTTTATCTACTATTGGACGTTGGCTGATAAGTAATCTATAATTAGGTATGAAAAAGGGTTTGGCTCCATCATCTAGGATTATCTCATGTCTTAAAACCTCGGTCCTATCTAACCTATCACCCGTAATTGCTATGCCCTGCCTATATTTATTTAAGTTTTCTATTAATCTTTTTCTGTACTCAGGAAAATCTGTGTTATCAACCTCCCTATCTTTTCCTGCATCAACATTTCCTATGGTAAAGAATGCTTCCTCCTCTAACGGAATCATCTTATGTGTAACTTCTATTCCTGTACAAAATTCGGTACCCGCTAACAAATGAAGTCTTTAATCAGAATAATTCATGACATAAGTAGTACAGGCTAATCCCTCCATCTGAACTAATGAATTATCCATTCTGACATATTCTGGCAATCTTTCTGGGGTCAATATTACATCATTATTTGTGTGTAGGTGGGTTATCAAATATACTCTAGTAAGAGTATTGGGCAGTAGTACTACATCTCCAGCTAATCTAAAGCTTATTTTGTTTTCATCTTCTGTGCTGATCAGACTTATTTCCCCAGTTTGTACCTGCAAAAACAGGAATCTACATCTCCTTCGTCATGAGATTCCGTTTCTCTTAAGTGTCTTAACTCTTGTGAGTTCAATTTGCATGGCAGCAAAACCTCTTGGAATTCCTTTTTATCTTTTCTCACAGATTTTTTGTCGACATTTCCTTCCTTAGTATTTATGCTGCCTTCAGAAGAAGTAATTTCTCCCTTTCTATATGTAATTGCTAAATTTTCTTCTTTCTCCTTGTTTTCTGGTTTTACTTTGATTCCCTTTCTCTTTCTGAACCGGAGTGTGTTTAAACTATCGAAGCTGTCCCCTGCAAATTGGCCAAATTTGTAGTGGACTTGTCATCGACGAGTTGGAAACAGACTGCCTGATCATTTCCCTTTAGATTTAGTCTTCTGTCCTGACAATCAAAAACTATGCCAAAATCTTGCATTGTTTCAAAAGAAATCAAAGCTCGAGCGGGAAATGCTACTTCTTGAAAGACTAAAAATGGCACTTGACACTTCTTCTCTAACAATTCAATGTTTAAATCTATGATTCCTACATTGTTAATCTGATTGCCAGTTATTCCCTTAACTAACACATTCTTACTCCTAATCGCGGAAATAGGTATATCTAAATAATCAGTCAAGGTATGGAACTCTATGATATTTACAGTACTACCTGAATCTAACAAACAAAGACATTCTTTACCTTCTATCTGGAAATTTAATGTGGGTAATAGTTGCTGTCGGAAGGATAAATATGTTGCTGGCAACGTGGATGCACCTCCGCTACCTGCAACATCCTTCCATTCTTTGGTTTCCCTATTTCCTGGACTCCTTTAATGCTCTTCTAGTCTCTTTCTGTTATCTTGTCTTTCTTCTGTGTAATTTGTAGGGTTTGAGTTATCCTTTGCTTGTGCCTGAGGAGTAATTTCTGAGGGTTAATTAGACTTCTTATCTTGGTACCAAAATTCTTGGTCTGTGACCTCCTCTTTGACAATACTGGCAATACCTATTCTTTGGTATAGTACCCTTATGATGATAATTTCCTCTAGATTTATATGTATCATTATAATTTCCCTTGCTTTGTTCGTTTGACTTATAAGGGGGCTGGTTATATTGATAATTTCTATGGTAATTCGTATTCTTACTAACTCGTTATTCTTATCTTCCCTGTGATTCTAATACTTCTTTTGTTTGGTAATCACCGAAAAAGTGACCTCGTCAATTTGGGTCTCTTTCTTTTCTGTATTTCTTCCTGAATTTTGTTCAAAGTTTAAGTGAGTTTCTGGGTAAGATCTAACTCTGTCTTTAAAAGCCTTCCTTTCTTTTTCACCAAAGGCTGCATACAATGTACCGTAGGCCATTTAAATCAGAATTTAATCTAAATCTACCAGTTGGTAGCGTCACGGGCTTCTATTGCAGAGGTCCCAAGTTCGGTCCCCGCCAGGGACGCGAATACCGTGAGACCTTCTACCGGGGGATACTCCCAGGGTGGCGCCTGGGGGGGAGGTTAGAGGGGACTAGTGATAGTCCCTGCTGGCTAATGGTCGCCCGAGGAGAACGATGTAAATCGTCTCAGTGGAGACCTAAAACCCGCAACTTTTAACTTTTTTTAACCTCACTAAACTTAGTTCTGTCTCCTACAGTGATCGTGGGTAATAACACAATATCTTCCCTAACTACTCCTAAAAGATTCAGAACCTGGGTATACAAACTAGACATGGAATCACCTTCAAATTTAGCTGAGATAAACCTATACAAGTTCAACAACCGATCGCCACAATAATCTGCATTCCTCCTTGAACTCGTTAAAAGTTGTAATGTTTTCAAAAGCCTTACCTTTAATGTAGTGTGAGCATCCCCCACGTCTACGTTAACTAACAACATGGCCTGTTTAATTTTTGCTACTTCATCTGTTATTTTAAAACTAGCGATCATATTCTCTGTATCAGCTAACCACTTATCTACACTGTATTTCTCTAATCTTTGTTTGTCGGGATTATCCCTGCTTACATTTCCACAAAACCGTGTGGTTTGTGTGATCAGCCCAGCGGAATTCATATCGGCGATATTTGCTCTTAAAGGGTTCAAATTTTGACATCTTCCTACACTAGCACATCACGACCGTCTGTCTGCAGTTAATCTCAAGTCGTACTGGTATTGTGTGAGTCTTTGGAAAATATCATCAAGATTCATAGCCCACTAAGAAAAAGAAAAATTAAAACACACCAAAATTTTCTTATGAGAGACAAATG
>NC_090743.1:43724187-43729187 GCF_036898095.1 Palaemon carinicauda
TCCAGTACGTACCATGCCTATTCCGGGTCGGAGTGTCCTCCATATATCATAGACTAGAGAGGGTGAGTGTGCACCTCCTCCCGGAGTGAGAAGCTTGCGGGAGGGGGGAGGGAAGTAATGTCCTAATCTATTTATGCAAAAATTTGCTTTATATAGTGGGTTTATTAACCCTAAAATCATAAGATATGTTTGACAGTATATTTCCATCACAGTGGAGAATTCTACAAAACCTAACATTTCAGCATGTTGACAGAGTAAGATTGCATCTTGCTTGCTGAGGGTTAGTCACTACCATTAGAGTGATCGTTGGACAAGGTACTCACTGGAGAGTATCGCCCGTGTACAAGTTTATTGACATACTTTTGGTAATAAAGTGAAAAAACCTCATGTTCCGATGTCTCATTATCCGTTGACATGGGACATATATGTATATATACATATATATATATATATATTTATATAATATATATACATATATATATATATATATATATATATATATATATATATATATATATATATATATATATATATATATATATATTATATATATATATATATATATTTATATATATATATATATATTAATAAATATATATATATATATATATATATATATTATATATATATATATATATATATATATATATATATATATATATATATATATATTAATAAATATATATATATATATATATATATATATATATATTAATAAATATATATATATATATATATATATATATATATATATATATATATATATGTATATATATATATATATACATATATATATATATATATATATATATACATTATATGCATATATATATATATATATATATATATATATATATATATATATATATATATATATACATTATATATGCATATATATATATATATATATATATATACATTATATATAATGTATATAAATATATATATATATATATATATATATATATATATATATATATATATATATATATATATATATATATATATATATATGAGAGAGAGAGAGAGAGAGAGAGAGAGAGAGAGAGAGAGAGAGAGAGAGAGAGAGAGAGAGAGAGGGTGGAGAAACGCTTTTATTATAGTTTGTGTAATTATTGATTTTCTTAAATTTAAATATGAACTAGAGAAAACTGTAAACTTGGGGTAACTATAATAATATAATTCTGTTTTTTCCACATTAAATAAGTATATACAATATAAATCTAATCCTTATTTTGGTGAATAGTTATCGGTTGTTTATTTCGCTCTTTTGAATTGATTTAAACAACTTTTTTTTCATTTTGTGTGTTTGTGTGTGTTTTCAACATATTCATATGATTAAGAAAACTAAATATGGTGATATATCTACAAAAATTAAGGTATAAAATACCAAGAGAATGTATTGAATAAAAAAACACTTTTCACATATAAAAAAAAAATCTGTTATATAAATTATCTATTGCTCATGTTACACTTGCCTTTTTGCAGGAAGTTCAAAAGATTCTTTGGTAAAAAGTTTATATTTTATCATTTCCTGCAGAGGTTGGAAATATTCACTTTATTTCGTTATAAATATTTTCATTTACATTATATCCCAGGGTTACATGAATTATTTCATCATCATCATAATCACCATCTTCCCTTTCGCCTACTGATGCAAGAGGCCAGTCGTCTCTATCTTCACGCTTCATAACCCTCATTTGTTTTATATCCGGGGATGCACTAAAATAATTTCTACTTTTTTTATATACTATTGGTGTAAAATTTATTTGTTACTTCCTTAACATGTTGGATTTGAGTATAGCAGCTGACAACATGGAGTTTTAATAATGCTTCCATAAGGGTTATTCACAGTAATATTTTCATATAGCCTTTTTTCTAGCTGTTTGTTTTATCAATCTCTAGTTTTATCTTCTAAACATTATAGAAGAATTTATCGTTTTAAATCATTGTTACAATAATTGAGTCTTGTTTTTCTAAATTTTGATAACCAATAATTCACCGTCACTAATACTGTATAGAATACATGATTTCCTTTTGACTTTGCATCAGACGCTTCTGAAAATGAATATTTGAAGACATTCTTAAACGAGTGATCTCGGTGCTTAGATGCCATCCATTCTCCAGCCTCCAATTATTATCATCGTCATCGTCATCGTCAGTCATCATCATCGTCATTATTATTATTATTATTATTATTATTATTATTATTATTATTATTATTACTATCTAATAATATTTGATAGTTATTAATATTTAATGATATTTGATATTTGACGTTTGATATTTGATATTTAATATTTAATATCTAATATTTTATATTTGATATTTAACATTTAATATTTAATATTATCTTTTATCATCATGTTTTATTGTAATCATTTATTATTTTTATTATTTTTATTATTATTATTATTATTATTATTACACAAGCTAAATCCCTAGTTAGAAAACCAGGATGCTATAAGTCCAAGGGCTCCTAGAAGGTAAAATAGACCAGCAAGGAAAGGAAATAAGGAAATAAATAAACTATATAAGAAATAATGAACAATTGAAATAAAATGTCTTAAGAACAGTAACAATATTAAAAAAAGATCTTTAAATATCATATATAAACTATAAAGAAGAGGCTTATGTCAGCCTGCTCAACATAAACATATCCTGCAAATTTGAACTTCCTTTAGCAACTGTGATAAAATGGAGTATGTCATTTAATAGTGATAAAGTGATAGTGATGATCAAGACAATAAGGACTTATAACAGAGATAAAATTAGTGATGATAGTGACAATAGTGGGAATAAAATACGTTACTGTGTGTTTAATTTGACAGAAATTTGTTACCTGATGGATTATAAGATTTTGCATCGACCAAAAGTGATTCATATATAATTAACCTGTTAAAAGTAATCATATGATTGATAATAAAAACCTTTTTAGAATTTTGCCCTAAAATCACATCATCTATTGATTTTGAATTATAAAAAAAAACATTGTTTTTGTCCATTTATTTATTTTTTTTTTATTTATTTTTTTTTTGTAAAATCAGTAACAAGTAAATTCAAGATAGATGAAAAATAGCTCAAATATATCGTTTTAGTAAATCAAATCATTAGATATAATGAAAAAAATTTCGGGTAAATATTAAGAGGGCAAGAAAACAAACCATTTGTAATTAATTTCATTCTTTATTGACTAGGAATAAGAAAAAAATAATTTATCATTTTGCAGATAAATAGTTCACAAGATCAGATTTCAGATAAATAGAATTTGGTGCGAAATAAGTTATAAATATGGTAAAAAATAGTATAAATATATGTTATGATGGAAGTATACCATTATAAGTCTTTTAAGGGATACAGAATTCCTCCAATGCATAACAGAAATATGTAAATGTATGGCATTGTATTGAAGGATTAATAATCAAGTTCCATCTGCAACAGGATACACACTGTACAGAATATTTCAAATGGATTACAGAACTGGATAAATTCCCAACACTACAAGGAAGGCTTCATTTGTTTTCTGAAATATCATATGTAACTCGATACAGCTGTACTCAACCATGAAGTAAAATCAGATATATGGTAGATATATAAATTTGGATGATATTCACTACAGAAAACATTGAAATCCTTTTAGATAAATGGCGAGGAAATTAATATTCTCAGTTGGGATTCAAACCTATCTAATGCTATGACATTGCAGCAATTAGAAATATATAAAGAAAATACAAAGAATAAAAAAGGTATTCTGAAGTTTAAAAGCTATTAAGGCCATAACACTTAATTGAACTAACTGATATGAAAAGCAAATTCTCTATACTTCATGGATTTCAGTTGTTTTCAAAATACTGGTAGTATGGAACTCATTTCATATGACAAGAGTCAATTTCCTTTTGCAAGAGATACACTTATGGCAACATCATTCAAGGTTTTCTTTTGGCCTATTCGTATAAACGACAATCTTTCAACAAATAAAAAAGTAGGTATAATGCAAATGCTTATGAGCTTTCCTGTGAAATACTTCTAGTAGGTACTTCAAGGCTAAAAACGGTTCACTTATGGAATCCAGTTTGTATTGCACAGTTATTTTACTATACTACACAAATTAATAATTAGGATCTAATAACCAAAAGCAATGATATATAGATTGAATCCAATGCTTTGATAGCCCAAAATGAGAAGGCAGAGGTCAAATATCATCGAGTTGAATAACATGACAAATGATGATGGGCATTTCTTTGTATTGTCCGCCATTCGAATGATCAAGAAAAATCTATTTGAAAACACATTTATACCAACTCACAAATCACCTACATTGCATGTGTCCATTCAGATATTTTTAAAAATGTTCTACCACCATAGTGCAAAACCACACACACAACACTAAATCTTGAAATAAATAAGTGCTTAGGCATACCTCACAAATTGGACACATACAAAACTAGGACTTTATTATGAGCTTATTATGACACAAAAAATTTGATCTTGTTCATTTCATTGTAATACTATCAGCATTTGGCATATACATTGGCAAAGATTTGTGTAGTCGGTCTTACAATATGTCTATCAGTATTATGTCTATCTTTTTATAATTTCTATAGCTGATTAGAATTTTACCGTTTTACAATCGGATGAAACTTTGATTTAGTAATAGTTAATAATAAAACTAGTTCATAGCAACATCAGAAACGTCAATCTTATATGGTTTGTTAAAATGGTTCTGTCATGAAGTAGTAGGCTTGGGTTCAGTTCATCCATTTAATCGCAGATGCAATGCGAAGCAGGACAGAAAGGAGGCACATGATTGCAGTTTCTCATGCACCATTCGTTCATGCCATTCACTACTTGCCACCCATTGGTCCCATGACATGATGGTCCTGGCGGCTTGGTGGGAAGGAGGGTTTCCAATGTGCCGGTACTTGTAGACGGTGGGGTCGGCCGTGTTGTAGTAGTCGTAAGAGGCCTGGGACGTTTAGTGGTGGTAGGACGACGTGTCG
>NC_090743.1:43751687-43754187 GCF_036898095.1 Palaemon carinicauda
GTTCTCCCACTACCCCCCTAAAAGATTCATCCTAGTTTAACCTATAGGCTCCCCCAAATCCCCCATCCTTCTCGCAAAGAATGTGGGGCAGCGGACACTAAAGAAACTATCGTGCTTGAGCAGGCCTCGAACTCCAGTTCGGCGATCGCCGTTAGGGAAGTTTCTAAGAACCCACCACAACCTTGGAATTCCCTGCACACCTCGTTCTGAAGAAGTGCACCCTCTCACACCCTTACTGTACGGCAAGTAACCAAACAGATAGTGTTGGGAAAGATGGCCAAGGTAGTGCGTGGGGCCTCACGCAGGATCTCGCCGTGCAGTAAGGGTATGTCAGGGTATACTACCTCAGTGAGGTGTGCCACTAAATGCTGTGTTCAACTGTACATAGGGTTTAATGCTTCTGAAAACCCGTCTTGATAATTATATCATTTTGGAACTAAGGTTTATGTACAAATCTTGATAATGACATTCAGTTTATATGGTTTAATTAGCCCTATGCTTTATTTGTGAACAGATCTTGAGTATGAGGCTAAACATTGAATCATGGTTTGATTACACCTGGTGGTCTCATTTTCTGAAGATCAAATTTTAATGATAACATTTTTCCCGCTCAATGATTTAATTTAACTTATGGTTTAATTTTGTATAACATAATTCTTTTTATTTATATTCTGGTTTTAAAATTAAACAACACCCACGGTTTAATCTTATTTAAAGGAAGATATTCTAATTTTATTATTTAGTGCGCGTGTTTAATTATGCAAGAGGTTTAACTCTGTTTTAAATAAGTTTGGATTTTGAGAACAGATTTGGTCTATGATTTAGTTTTGTTGAAATCAAGTCATTTAAATTATATTATTCACGGCTCTATAGTTTAATCATGTCCGAGGTTTAACTTGGTTTTAAATAAGTTTTGATTCTAAAATCAGATTTCACCCATGGTTTAGTTTTGAGATGAAAACTAACATTTTATTAGTCATGGTTTCATAGTTTGATTATGTCTTAAGGTTTAAATTTATTTCAAATGATTTTGGATTATGAAAACATTAATTTCGCCCTTGATATAGCATTTTCAAAAAGATATTGAAACTCTATTATACAGGGCTCTAAGGGTTAATTGTCTAAGGTTTAACTTTGTTCCAAATAAGTTTGTATTATGAAAATATATATCAGAAAAAACAGAAGGTGACTTAGTAGGCCATAAAATTAGATTTCGGAATTTCATATCACATTATTTCTTGCTTCATAATATCGTACAAAAAAGAAGTAATCTCCGCACTAAATCGAGTTATTCAATACGAATAGAAAAAAAAAAACCATACAGATACAAGATGGCGTCTTAACTTACCGTAAAATTAGATTCTAGTACTTCAATGCTTTTTCAATCTTTTATTTTGTTTTATTAATATTTGGTGTATAAAACTCTCCATTACTTACCGTAGTAACTGTTACCATCAACCAGGTGCTCAATCCATCATAAAACGAATTCGTTCTAAACTAGAAGGAATATTAGAAGTTCTTATATACCTTGAATAACGATGTCTTAGGTACTAATAATCCAATAATATTAAAAAAAGAAAAGAAAAATAGTAGAATCTCTTTTGCTATGGTAAGCAACTCTTCTAGGAGGACACTCCAAAATCAAACCATTGTTTCCTAGTCTTTGGTAGTATCATAAGCACCGTACCAAGGTCTTCCACTATTTTGGGTTAAAGTACTCTTGCTTGAGTGAACACCCGGACACACTATTCTATCTTATTCCTCTTCATCTTTTTTTTTCTCTTTTTACAGTTTATTCAGGGAATATTTATTTAAATATTGTTACTATTCTTGAAATATTTCATTTTATCTGTTAATTACTTCTCTTGTAGATTATTCAATTTCCTTAGTCGCCTTCTTCACTGGGTTATATTCCCTTTTGGAACCCTTGGGCTTATCGCATCCTGCTGGTCCAACTATGGTTGTAGCTTATCAAGTAATAATAATAATAATAATAATAATAATAATAATAATAATAATACAGAGAACAAAAAATTTGGGTATGGATTTCACAACTCCATTTATTGATCATAAAGACTTAATACAAAAAAAAAAAATCAGAAATAGAAAATATTTACTCGAAATAAATCATCTACATTGAGGTCACTTAAAAATCATATATAAAGAATATTTACTCGAAATAAATCATCTAAATTGACGTCAATTAAAAATAATATTTATTAAACTGGTATATATGTTCCTTAGATATGCAAATCATATGATAATGATTTATCAAAATTATTCATAAAGTTCGCATTAAATGATATGATTAGTATTTTGAAGATAATGAAGCTATTGATGGAATAAAATATTTTTTATATGACCTTTAGTAGTTGAGTGCTTTGGTAATTAGTGACATTCAGTAGAGCGCAGAACTCCGCCACGACAGCTTATTTCTCGATCCTTTGATCGACCTTGACATTTGACCTTAACAAGTATTAATTGGGGTGTATTTTCATGC
>NC_090743.1:43764187-43771904 GCF_036898095.1 Palaemon carinicauda
CCTTTGTTTAGTAGCTGCCCTACTTAGACGGATTTTCCCTTGTGTTAACTTTATCGCTTTGCATCTTCGCTATGTCGTTACCTTCAGCCTCGCCTTCTTCTGGAAAGTTGAGTACAAGGTTCCAGTATTGTTTAATTAAGCTCTGGCCGTAAAGTAAATATTATTTCGCGAAATAATTGATGTTTTGTGGCAGAGCTGTGCCTCTACCGGACCCGCCATTTTATGGCGTCGTTGTTGTTTTGCATGTCTTATTTAGTTAGCCACAACAACGCTTCCGGCATTATATACTAATCGAATACATTAGTTTATTTAGTCTTCATAGCTAGGAACTTTTATATCGTGTTTAGACGCTTTTTATCGGTCATCGATTGACCTCATACCAGTCGGCTACTATAGCCCCCAGGCCAGGAGCCTACATACAAGTGTTCATGCATGATTTATTAGTGATCCTAGACTAAGTTATGAAGATAGTGGCATTATTATTTTACAATACTTTTGACTAGTGATGCAAATGTTTTCGCCTTCAGGGACCATATAGGGGATAGGCTAGTCAGTGATTCTTTCTAGCCTAACCTAACCTTAGGACCCCTATATGCTTCCTTCATCCCCTGCCTTGGCATTCCCTCTATTTAGCCTTGATCCCTTTTCTGAGTAAAGGGATTAATTGTCTAATAGAGTATATATATCGCCTCTCAGTCCTCCCTAAAGGAATGAACCCCCTTTAGGATTGCGTCTGAGAGTGAGGTTAGGCTAGCCTACCTCTATGGCTAGGATAGTCTATGACTTTCCTGCGATAGCGATACGTCTTCTTCCTTGCCTAGTTCAGGACTTTTAGCCCTGATCTAGGTCGGGTTAGGAAGGTTTCTCTGTTCCATGCTGAAAACTGTACTCTTGCACCGTTTTAGCCGATCAGCCTAATCTTAGGTTAGGGAGTGTCCTCCCTTCCCTTAGTGGCCGCTCTGGTACAGAAACCCTTCCTGGGAAGACCTCTCTCTTCTCCCTCCCCACCTATCTCTTGTATAGCCTAGCCTATGCTTAGGTTAGTTTATACTCATCTGTCCCCTGTCCTACAAATCCTCCTTAGGGTGGATGAGTAGGGCTACCCGAGCTTCCCTGTGCTGTCCGCTCTGGTACATATACCTTCATAGTGTCCTATAAGGTTAGTTACTAGTGTAGCTCTGCATAGGGGAGTCTCCCCCCCTCTTGGGTGTTCCCTAGTCCTCCCTTGGGCTACCTGCTCCCCGGTCCCTAGTGACCCCTGCTTATGGATGCTAGAGCCTGTCTCTATCATGGGTACACCCCCTCAGGGAGGGGGAGGGATGTCTGGAACCCTGACGGTACTATCCTGCATCCTTTCCCCCCTCCCCCTGTCTCTCTATCTATCCGGGTGCCGGTCTCTTGCCGCCTCTACTGTCGGCAATACCTGCCTCCCTCTTGGTGACTTCCCTACCCTTGCCGCCAGCCCCCCGTGTATCGAGGGACTGCCGGCTGCCGCCGGCTACTACCGGCAGCTCTCCTACTCCTATCTAATCGTCCGCTTGCCGGTCGATCTCCGGAGTGCCGGCATATACTGCCGGCAACCCGATACTACCTGTACCATCCTTACCCCAGTCACCAATCTGGCATCCTCCGGCTGCCGGAGCCGCCGCTCCCTGCCGGCGTGCCGCCGTTGTGCCGGCGGCCGCCATCCTGGTATCTAACTGACTTTGAAAATTGTCTGTTCTAGTGCCAGAATCTACGCTGGAGCGAGCTCCGGCATGCCGGCGGCTTGCCGGATGCCCCGGAGGCGTCAAGAATACTTGCACCCCCTCTCTGTAGCTATCATAAGACTAAGATAGCCCTACATTGCAAATAGATAAGCTGCTTTGCTTTTAAGATCAGTACCTAGTACTGCTCTATTAGTGATCATGCTGTCTCTTTGCATTCTTCTATTTCCAGCATGCTATGTGCATCTTAGCGCGGCTGGTTGCCAGAAGCAGTTACCCTTAATGAGGCCTTCTGGCTCTTAACTGGGAACCGAATGAATTCGATCCCAACCTTGTCCTTGGCTTTCCATGGAGTTCCAATATAATGGGAATCCTAGGAAACTATATCCAATGATCTCGGTCATTTGGATTATCCCAGGACCAAGCCTATGGTAACCAGCCGGGCGAGATGCATGGAGCGTGTTCTCCTTTACTGTTTCATTCTCTATGCATCACACCTTCTTTAAGTTAAAATTAATGATTAATATTAACTTAATTTAAGAGCCATTCCTATGACTCCCCCATACTCATTTTCTCTTTCTTCCACAGGAGGAGCAGATGAAGTGTGACTTCGCCTACTGTGCTGTGAAACGCTCGCAGTTTTACGGACATACGGCGTGCAGGACTCACGCCCCTTGCTCAGACAAGAAAGGGGATTGGAAGTTCTGGAATCCACTGGAATGTACGGTCTGCCAGGCCTACCTAGTTGAGGCCTTCCATAACCCTCCCTCAGCGGAGGTTAGAGACATTGCTCGTGAAAAACTGCGCAAGTGGGTGCGTGGTTTTCAGAGAAATGCTACTGGACCGTACCTGGCCACCGAAGAACTGAGGTCCCTGTTGTTCCCTAAGGCCTCCCCTGACTCAGTGGTTCCAAAAGAAGCAATCCCCACTGTCCAAATTTCGGTGGAACCTGATGTGGTCATGGCTCAGTCCATGCACGAGTGTCGTTTAGATTCCGAGGATGATGAACAGATCTCTGACGTCTCGGAAGACACGGAGAAGACGCTTATGGCTCAAGGAGCCGAAGAGGACGAAGACAAGGTGGAATACACCGAGTCGGAGCTTGGAGCTACTCCCTCGTCCATCCCTCCGCCTACTCCTACACCGACGGAAATGTCCATTCCGTCTACCTCCTCGACCCCGGATCCTTCCTCTTCTACCCAAGAACTGATCCGACTGATTAGAGCTGTCATGGACGACAGACTGAAGGAGAACCAGGAGTCCATCAGGTCTATGATTGGATCCAGAGACCCGAAGAAGATCTCGGTCAAGGATCTCCCAGCTTGCTCTCATGCCAACCCGTGGAGGTATGCAGAGCATATGGTTATTGCGACCGGCAGGATCTTTGTTAGTGACAAAATCGGCACGGTCCCGCTGGAAGATGTGGAGTTCTTCCCAAGCTTCGAGGCCTACCCGGACTGTTACGTCCGGCTTCGTTCCGAACCTGCCTCGAAGGAGGAGACCGAACCTAAAGAAGAGATAGTGTTCGATCTCGCAAAGGCCCAGGCTATGCTAGCCTCCGCATTTAAGAGCAGGGGCTTTACCTGCTCTAAGCTTCCTGCCTTGAGCAAGAAGCATCCTACATATGTCGCACCTGACACTGCGATTCTTCCTTTTTTGGAAAAGGCCTTGGCTGCATGCCTTAAAGCGGCGGAAGAAGGAAAACCCTGCCCTGCACTGGAGGAGTGCAGACCCTTCTCCATCGTGACACCCCCTGACACTAGACAATGGAAAGATGTCCAACATACTTTCGTCGTGGGTAGGCTCGATCCTGACGTCGCCGGACGTCAGTTTAATGAAGACCTCCCTAAGCTCAATGATCACCTCCTTCGCCGGGAACAAGACACGAAGGAGAGGCTTGCGGCATCTCTTTCTCATCAAGTCCAACTTGAAGTTATGGCCTGTGACACAGCAGTACCTGATCACTACATGGTACTAGCCAAATCCCACTTACTCACAGTAATGAAGGACTTGTACCATTTCATAAAGGCTCGTAGAGCCTGTCGTGAATTCGTGTTTGTCGGTGCCACCGTGAAACACGAACCCCGGAGGCTGATTTCCTCCAACATCTGGGGAAAGCACCTGTTTCCTTCTGACCTTGTCAAGGAAATAACTGACAGAGCCGCCACGGAGAATAGGAACCTTCTCCACAAGTGGGGCATGTCCAGAAAAAGGAAAACCTCTCAGGACGATGGACCTCAGCCTAAGAGGAAACCTCAGAAGCCAAAACCCCAGCAACGTCAACAACGACGTCAGTTTCCGGGACCCCGCTACCTCCCAAGTGGTTGCCCAACCACAACAGACCTTTCAATTGGTCCCCCAACCGGTGTTGTCACAGTCACCGGTCTTCACCCCCTGCCTTTGAGCAGCCATCCACTACCTTTCATGCCAGAGGTAGAGGCTCGTCCAGGGGTGCAAGCAGAGACGCCTCTCGTCGTCCCTCCAGAGGTAGAGGAGGAAAGGGAGCTAGCGGCCGAGGCAACAAGTTCCTCGGGACACCAGAAGCAATGAAGTGCTTCCGGTGGGAGAGAAGACTCCGCCAATTCCAGGATCGTTGGACCTTCGATCCTTGGGCACACAGCATCATCAAGAACGGTCTAGGCTGGAGTTGGGTGCAACCACCCCCAATCTTCCAGCGGTTCTTTCAACAATCGACCCCCATTCTGGAAGAATATGTTCTAGACCTCTTGAACAAGAAGGTGATAAGGAAGGTAAAGTCCACCAGGTTCCAAGGGAGACTGTTTTGCGTTCCCAAGAAGGACTCAGACAAGCTCAGAGTCATTCTGGACTTATCCCCCCTCAACAAGTTCATAGAGAACAACAAATTCAAGATGCTGACAGCTTCAACAAATAAGGACCCTTCTGCCTCAAGGTTCCTACACGGTCTCTATAGACCTGGCGGATGCCTATTGGCACATTCCAATGAACCATCACGCTTCCTCCTACCTAGGATTTCGACTCCAAAGAAAAAAGCTACGCCTTCCGGGCCATGCCATTCGGCCTCAATGTGGCCCCTCGGATCTTCACAAAGCTGGCGGATGCCATAGTACAACAGCTCCGCCTAAGAAACGTCCAGGTGATGGCCTACCTCGACGACTGGCTAGTCTGGGCTCCATCGCCCGAAGAGTGTACAAAGTCTTGCGACGAAGTTACCCAGTACCTAGAACACCTGGGATTCAAGATCAACGAGAAGAAATCTCGCCTCTCTCCGGCTCAGAAGTTTCAGTGGCTGGGAATCCACTGGAATCTTCAGTCACACCGCCTTTCCATCCCCCAGAAGAAAAGGAAGGAAAATAGCAGGGTCCTGTCAAGCGACTACTGAAATCCAAACGCATTTCAAGACGACAGCAGGAACGAGTTCTAGGCTCTCTACAATTCGCCTCAGTGACAAACCCAGTGCTTCGTGCACAGCTAAAGGATGCCGCGGGAGTCTGGAGACGATCGGCATCCATCGCTCGAAAGAGACCTCAAGAGACGGCTTCCAAACAGACTTCGACGCCTCCTAAAGCCGTGGTCGGAAGCAATGGCCCTGAAAAGGTCCATTCCTCTCTCCAACACCCTCCTCCATCACTCAACATCCACACGGATGCCTCACTGGAGGGCTGGGGAGGTCACTCCCACCTGAAACAAGCTCAAGGGACCTGGTCTCCACTATTCAAGACGTTCCACATAAACATCTTGGAGGCCATGGCGGTCCTTCTTACTCTGAAGAAGCTATCCCCGCCGCCCTCGATCCACATCCGTCTAACCCTAGACAACTCGGTGGTAGTTCGTTGTCTCAATCGCCAAGGCTCAAGATCGCCCCAGATAAATCAGGTGCTTCTCCCAATCTTCCGTCTGGCGGAGAAGAAGAAGTGGCACCTGTCTGCAGTTCACCTACAAGGATTCCGCAACGTGACAGCGGATTGCTCTATCTCGGACAAACCCGATAGAGTCGGAATGGTCTCTAGACGCAAGATCATTCTCCTTCATCTCTCATCAAGTCCCAGAACTTCAGATAGATCTCTTTGCAACGAGCGACAACAATCAACTTCCTCTGTACGTAGCCCCGTACGAGGACCCCAAAGCAGAAGCGGTGGACGCCATGTCACTGGACTGGAACAGATGGTCGAAGATATACCTGTTCCCTCCCACCAACCTTCTGTTGAAAGTCCTCTCCAAAACTGAGAACCTTCAAAGGGACAGCGGCCCTAGTGGCTCCCAAGTGGCCCCGGAGCAACTGGTACCACCCTGGTCCTGGAGCTGCAGCCCAAGCTGATCCCTCTCCCGGGCCCAGTTCTCTCTCAACAAGTACAGAAGTCGACTGTCTTCGCATCATCATCGAAAATCAAGGACCTTTCATCTCATGATTTTCTCTCCCTTGCCGCAAAGAAGAGGTTTGGGATCTCGAAGAAAAGTCTAGACTTCCTAGAGGAATACAAGACCGAATCCACGAGACGGCAATATGAATCATCCTGGAGGAAATGGGTCTCCTTTGTTAAAGCAAAAAATCCTAAAGAAATCACCATTGATTTCTGTATGTCCTTCTCTTCATTCACCTTCATGGACAAGGATTAGCAGCCAATACGATTTCAACCTGCAAATCGGCTTTGACTAGACCAATTCTATATGCTTTCCAAATTGATCTGTCCAACGACATCTTTAACAAACTGCCGAAAGCATGTGCTCGCCTACGCCCAGCACCCCCTCCGAAACCGATCTCCTAATCACTAGACAAGGTGCTCCATTTCGCCTCCAACTTGGACAATGATTCATGCCCCCTCAAGGATCTGACTCAGAAAGTTATATTTTTATTTGCTCTCGCCTCGGGAGCTTGAGTCAGCGAAATAGTGGCATTATCAAGAGAAGAGGGACACATCCTGTTTGCTGATTCAGGAGAAGTGACCCTCTCCCCTGATCCGACGTTTCTCGCCAAAAATGAATTACCCACCAAAAGATGGGGCCCTTGGAGAATATGCCCCCTGAAGGAGGATGTCTCTCTATGTCCAGTAGAGAGTCTCAAGGTCTATCTTCGCAGAACTTCAAACTTTGGTGGAGGCCAACTCTTCAAAGGAGAAACATCGGGCAGCGACCTGTCACTGAAACAATTAAGAGCGAAAATCACCTACTTCATTCGCAGAGCGGATCCGAACAGTACACCCGCTGGTCATGATCCTAGAAAAGTGGCATCTTCTCTGAACTTCTTTCAGAGCATGGACTTTGAGAGCCTTAAAAACTTTACGGGCTGGAAGTCCTCGCGAGTTTTCTTTAAAACATTATGCGAAACAAGTGCACGAAATCAAACATTTTGTGGTAGCCGCAGGTAGTGTTATGAAACCTGCACCTAACTCTGCGTAGAACAGTGAGTTACTTGGGACTCTAACTCTTCGGGTGCCTATGTTGACCCTCGAGTGATTCATAGTGATGTCTAAAAACACTTAGTGCTTTTATAACTGTTCTTATCCCAGGTGAAATGTCATAGTGTCACACAAGTGCCGCATGCCTTGAGCATGATGTGTTATTTAAAGACTTACGTTCCTCGAGAACGAGTACCTACTAATCCTGAAATTCCCTTTCAGATTCAAGAGCAAGCCTTTATTTCTATGTACATTTATTATTACTGTAAATGAACTTTACTTTTGCTGTAAATTATTTAATTTCTGCATTGTGAAATAAAATTTCTATTTTATTACTTATGCGTCTCTTTCAGCTCCTACTTACTATGAAATACATACTGTCATAGTTTTATTTATTCCTCCTTTCTTATGGTCATGAAGAATTTAAGATGTCTAATCCTAAATTATATTCACCTTGTCTCAGTAAGGTTCCTACACGAATACTTACTTCTGATAATCAGGAGATGAACTCTACACACAGTGCCCAACCACCACTGGCCTACTTCAGAATGTTCCTATACAAATATCAAACATTCTGCTTCATCTCTAAGCTCTTAAAAGTTCTTCTGTCAAGATGAATAGCCCTTCAATACCACT
>NC_090743.1:43782404-43784904 GCF_036898095.1 Palaemon carinicauda
ATCTAATTTTTCGGTAAGTTAAGACGCCATCTTGTATCTGTATGGTTTTTTTTTCTATTCGTATTGAATAACTTGATTTAGTGCGGAGATTACTTCTTTTTTGTACGATATTATGAGGCAAGAAATAATGTGAAATTCCGAAATCTAATTTTATGGCCTACTAAGTCAGCTTCTGTTTTTCCTGATATATATTTTCATAATACAAACTTATTTGGAACAAAGTTAAACCTTAGACAATTAACCCTTAGAGCCCTGTATAATAGAGTTTCAATATCTTTTTGAAAATGCTATATCATGGGCGAAATTAATGTTTTCATAATCCAAATTTATTTGAAATAAATTTAAACCTTAAGACATAATCAAACTATGAAGCCATGACTAATAAAATGTTAGTTTTCATTTCCAAACTAAACCATGGGTGAAATCTGATTTTAGAATCAAAACTTATTTAAAATCAAGTTAAACCTCGGACATAATTGAACTATAGAGCCGTGATTAATATAATTTAAATGTCTTGATTTCAGCAAAACTAAATCATAGACAAAATCTGTTTTCAGAATCCACACTTATTTAAAACAGAGTTAAACCTCTTGCATAATTAAACACTAGCGCACTAAATAATATGATTAGAATATCTTCTTTTAAATAAGATTAAACAATGGGTGTTGTTTAATTTTAAAACCAGAATATCAATATTATAAAGAATTATGTTATACAAAATTAAACCTTCATTTTAATTAAAACATTGAGCTGGAATAAAGTAATCATCAAAATTTGATCTCTAGAAAATGAGACCACCAGGTGTAATCAAACCATGATTCAATGATTAGCTTCATACTCAAGATCTGTTCACAAATAAAGCATAGGGCTAATTAAACCATATAAACTGAATATCATTATCAAGATTTGTAAATAAACCTTAGTTCCAAAATGATATATTTATCAAGACCTATTTTCAGAAGCAATTAAACCCTTTGTACAGTTGGACACAGCAATTTGTGGCACACCTCACTCTGAGAGTGTACCCTGCCATACCCTTACTGCACGGTGAGATCCTGCGTGAGGCCCCACGCACTACCTTGGCCATCTTTCCCTACACTATCTGTTTGGTTACATGCCGTACAGTAAGGGTGTGAGAGGGTGCACTTCTTCAGAACGAGGTGTGCAGGGAATTCCAAGGTTGTGGTGGGTTCTTAGAAACTTCCCTTACGGCGATCGCCGAACTGGAGTTCGAGGCCTGCTCAAGCACGATAGTTTCTTTAGTGTCTGCTGCCACACATTCTTTGCGAGATAAGGATGGGGGATTTGGGGGAGCCTATAGGTTAAACTAGGATGAATCTTTTAGGGGGGTAGTGGGAGAACAAGAGGTAGGCAGAGAATTAGATGGTGAGATAAGGTGAAGGAAGATATGGAGAGAAGAGGTTTGTTGGAAGAGGATGCTTTTGATATAATGCATAGGAGAGGGTGCATCAGGCAACCGACCCCTTAATTTTGGGATAACAGTGAGTAACGAGATAGGTTTACCTGCTGAGTCATCAGCAGACCATTCCTGGTCATTGCTTGGGTGGAGAGGGTCCCTGGGCGCTGATCATATGTATATATGGTCAGTCTTTAGGGTATTGTCCTTTTATAGCATTGTCAGTGTCCACTGCTTCTGACATTCACGAGCAGTCTTTAAACCTTTAAACTGTGCATGAAGAATCTAATCAAAATGATATCATCATGCTTGATATTTCTCTAAGTAATGCAGGTCCTACAGATACGTACAACTGTATAAGTATCCAGATCAGGGAATTGAACTGGTAATTACATTCAGTATAGTCGCTGCAGAGATTCAAGGCGAAATAAGTTCCACCCATAATGATGTCATAGCTAATCACGTTGTCTATCCAAACAGGGGAGATAACATGATTGGTTATGACGTCATTAAGGGGTGGAGCTTAATTCTCCCGGAATCTCTGCTGCGAATACAGTATAATATATTGACTGGTAGTATGCCCTAGATATCAAAACTTAATAGTTCGTTAACTTTTCTATGGATGATACATTTACGACCAAATATTCAAAATTTACATTATTATATCAATTTAGTAGGATGGTTAACTCAAAAAGGTTTATGCAAATTCATGTTTTTAACCAAACACTGGAGAGTGACGTGATGAGGGATTCAACTTCCTTGATTTTACTGTCCCGTTTTTTATATATTACAAACAAAATGAAGTGTTGAGTAGTGGCAATGATATTGTATATATATATATATATATATATATATATATATATATATATATATATATATATATATATATATATATATATATATATATATATATGATATATAATATATATATAATACATACAATATATATATATACATATATATTTATTTATATTTATAATTATATATATATATATTTATAATATACTTATATATATATATATATATATATATATATATATATATATATATATGTGTGTATATATATATATATATATATATATA
>NC_090743.1:43797404-43801524 GCF_036898095.1 Palaemon carinicauda
CTCTAACCTGAACTCTTTAGGCGCTTGACCTTCCAGTGTTAGTTCTGGAGGTCTATGCCCTACCTCATGAGCCCTTTTTATTTTACGTAGCTTAGTCAAGTAGGTTAGAGGGTTATGGGCTGTTAGAACTGTCTGTGGGAACACATGGTCAGCACGATAGGATCCAAGACGCTCAAGAGGTAAGCCCATGCCTGAGAGCTCATTCTTTTGAGTTTGGAGTTTATCCCATGTCTGGAAGAAATTTACACTCCCATTTAAGTAAACCCCACAGTTAGGAATTCCTGCTTGCACCTGGTGAAGCCAAAAATTAATTATGAGTATGGTCAGAGGTCGTGACTCCTCTGTCATGAAGTGGAAACCCTCATCCCTCTGAAATGTGGCTAGGAAACCAAATCAATAGAAGAATTGTGTTAGTTCTGTGACAATTATGGATGGGATGAGTTGGAGCGATGCCCTCGAAACTATTTGCTTAGAGTTACTGGAGACTTGGCAAGGATGGCAGGATGCTAAGTAAGCCTTAACAATCTCGTGCAAGCCCATCCAGAACCAATGCTGGATAAGCTGTGTGGTAAATATTACCGCAACTTGTCATCCCAGTCCCTCATGGACCATGCGTAGCAACAACAAGCAGAGATTATGGGGAACAACTACTTGTCGGCACAAGACCTTAACAGGATTGTGAGAACCTCTGGTGATCTTGAGGGGCACCTCATCCCTTAGCGGGAAGTCCTCCTTAGAAGGAGCACTTATTCCAGCCTCATTCGAGTAGGCAGATGCAGTGTAGTCTTCCAGCCTCTTGTTCAATTGCTGGCACCTGATGAGCTCTTCCTGGCTCCCTAGGGTCTTTGGGCTGATGGGTGCTTCCCCTTTAGCCTCCTCTGAGGCTTCTGGCCTGGTGTTTGAGGTAGCCCTATGGCCAGTGGTGGTGACTAGCACAGCTTCATCCGAAGAGAATTTGCAGGAACTAGGCTCAGACTCATGGCTGGAAGAGGGAGATTCCTGCCCCTCCTCTGAGACCTCTTGTATGGTGCTTGAAGTAGCCCTATCCCCAGTGGTGGAAAGCAGCATACCTTTACCAGAATTAACTTCTGGTGTATAAGGCTCAGACTCATTGCTGGAGGAGGAAAACACTTGGGCCTCCTCACTTAGCCAAGCTACCTCACCAAGGTCAATGTCACCGAGCCATTCGTCTTCCCCTGCAGGAAGCATCCTCACTGTTTTGGGCTCCGGCTTGGCAGCCTTCATGTACCTGAGGGGCAATCGCTGTAAGCCCTTCACGGGTTTTTGACCCAAGAGCAGGTCGTAGCCCTCATGTCCGATGTTGCTCATTACCCCTAGTCCGCACTTCTTACTAAGCTTGGGTGTGGTTGCCTTGAACTCCGCTGTAGGGAGTTCCTTGGTAAACCCTTCAATGAAACGGATCCTCCTGCGATTGTCCTCCTGGACTTTAGCAGCATTGGGTTACAGGGGCGAGTGATTGAGCTCTGCCAATCGGGTCCATCTCCTGCATTTTTAATTAATGCACCTTCTCTCTCTCTCTCTCTCTCTCTCTCTCTCTCTCTCTCTCTCTCTCTCTCTCTCTCCTCTCTCTCTCTCTCGCATACCGCAACCTTTCTTGCTCCGTTCTTCTCCGTGGATTGGCTTCATGCTTTAGTTTTCGCACAAACCTTCGCAATGCCTCTCCCTCATAGCCTTGTCATTCTGCCTAATCCACAAATGCACTGACCTCAGCAGCAGTCATTTTGCTAAAATCTTGTAGAGACAGCGACCAGATTAAACTCAACAGCACAAAGTACGATGTTGACCATGCAAGAAATTACACGGAGGGGAAAGACGCTGAATCTTACGCCAGAGTCTCATGGAAGGAAGGATGAAGATGGAGCTGAGCAAAATGCACAATGGCTGTAAAAAATGCCTCTCGAGAAAGAACTATCACCAAATAGTAAGCCTCGCAAGTAATTGATCAGGAGTCCAACTTGAGAACCAGGGGACACGACAATGGGTGAGCTAAACTTCCAAAAAATAATGGAATCACGACTATGGGTGACCCCTCTATGCTAGACATGAAAATAATGGAATCACAACTATGGGTGACCTATGCTAGACATAAAATAAATGGAATCACAATGATGGTGAACCTCTCTGCTAGTCATATAAAATGGGAACACAACTATGGGTGAACCTTTATGCTAGTCATAAAAAACTTGGAATCACAACAATGGATGACCCTCTATGCTATTCATAAAAAAAAATTTGAAATCACAACAATGGATGACCCTTTACGCTAGTCTTAGAAAAAAATAGAATCACAACAATGGGTGAACCTCTATGCTAGTCATAAGAAAAAATGGAATCACAACTATGGGTCAACCTCTATGCTAGTCATAAAAATAATGGAGTCATAACTATGGGTGACCCTCTATGCTAGTCATAAAAAAAATGGAATCTCCACGATGTGTGACCCTCTATGCTAGTCATAAAAAAAATGGAATCTCCACGATGTGTTAGCCTCTATGCTAGTCATAATAAAATGTTACCCTCCCCAATGTGTGACCCTCTATGCTAGCCATAAAAAAATCTCCACGATGTGTGACCCTCTATGCTAGTCATAAAAAAATGGAATCTCCACAATGTGTGACCCTCTATGCTAGACATAAAAAAAAATGATTTTGTAAAAATGTGTGGGTGTGTTTCTGGCAACACCATCTCTTGCAACTCTGACTTAAAGCAAAGTTTATATTTATACTTAAAGTATAAGAAATTAAATCAAACAAAATGTCACTGCTTCGTTAAGAAAATCAGCCCCCTTTACATATTTTCCCCTTTCGTAAACAAAAATGAATTTAAGAAATTACACTTCCCAAATATTCTATCTAAATGATCGTATAGCCTGACTGAAAAAATGAAATTGAATGTGATATCGTAAATCCTTTATCTTTAGGTTAACAATTTTAACATAATCGTATGAAAATTATCCCTTTCAAAAAATGTACATAAAAAGTTATATCAAACGGAAAGTTACAGAAACGAAATTATATGCCCCCTAACAATTAAGAAAAATTCTAAATAACGAGGAAATGCAACGTGTTCTAACAGAAATTATGCCTCACTGCTGTAAAACGTTTACGTGAATTGTAAGCCAAGAGTTTCGATATGAGATCAGCCTGTATCCTAGCACTATAGATAAATGAAAATTTATTTCATGCACAAAAATGAATGATTGATATGTGCGTGACCCACTTACCAACGTACAATAATTCGGCTAAAATCTCGGGTCTGCGTAGAGTTCGTAAACAATAATTAAGCAAACAACAACAAACCTTGGCTACGTTCAGAAATACGGCAGTAGGTCGAGATATATCAGGTTGGCCACGTTTTAAACGAACATGGGCTTAGCCTATTACGTTTACGGGGAATTTCTTGAATTTCACTTCATTTACTTTTTAACACTAAATAAACATTCCCTTAATGCACAATTAATTTAATAAATCTTCACCACTTTGATAACCACCCTCAAAATGAACACAAGGCAGACTCATTACAGACAGTTGGCTACCCTGCTGAATAACGGGATTAAAGCCTACCACATGGGTTTTTAAAAACAAAAGGTTCCACGGTGCACACACGCACAAATAAATACAAAATTTTGACAATAAAAATAAAATGCTTTGGCTGTTTTCTTCCACGGTTCCAACTCCAGTGATAAAAGAATTTACTTGAAATGAAATCGCGATTCATCAAGTCGCTAAAGACAGAAAAGGGGAAATTTTACGTCGATGACATTAGATTGAAATTATTATCTTAGCGAATCCTGGCAAGGTCGCTAATTTATGTTACGCGCCCGTATGCTTGTGAGTCCGGCCTTGCTTAAGGAACTCTGCACGTACACAAAAGGAAAAAAATGGAAAGGTCACCAGCCGGCAATAAGACAAGGAATACCGACAAAATAGATATATTTACAATATTTAAGTGAAAATTAATAGAAGGGGAGCACAACAGATAACTGCTTCGCATTTCAAGTAAGCTACAAAGTACTTCGCGGGGAGTTGGGCCCAGACTCATGGCTGGAAGAGGGAAATAAATTAAATTATTAACCGCTTACTTACTTCTACAGGCTGGA
>NC_090743.1:43802024-43804524 GCF_036898095.1 Palaemon carinicauda
ACTATATATATATATATATATATATTATATATCATATATATGTGGTGTATATATATACACATATAATAGTATATATATATATATATATATATATATATGTGTTATATATACACACATATATATATTATATATATATTAATACTATATATTATATATATATATATATATATATATATATATCTATATATATATATATATATATATATATTGTTATATATATACACACAATATATATATACATATATATATATATATACATATATATATATATATATATATATATATATATATATATATATATATATATATATACACATATATATATATATACACACACACATATTATATATATATATATATATATATATATATATATATATATATATATATATATATATATATATATATATATATATATAACTATATATATATATATATATATATATATATATATATATATGTATATATATAGTATGATAGTATATATATGCATATATATATGTGTTGTGTGTGTGTATTTTATATAGATTATATGATCAATAAATGGAAAGGTGTTGATTTAAAAGCTCAAGATAGAGACTACTGATGAAATTTATCAGATGCCCTTTGCCCCAATAGGCGTAGGAGATGATGATGAGGATGATGATGATGATGATTATTTATTTTACATATATACACATATATTCATCATCATCTATGCTATTGACGCAAAGATTATCTGTTAGATTTTGCTTGTCGTCTCTATCTTGAGCTTTTAAGTAAATACTTTTCTAATCCTCATCTACCTCACGCTTCATACTTCTCGGCCATGTAAGCAGGGGTTTTTCAAATCTTCTAGTGCCTTGTAGAGCTAAGCATATAAGCCTACAACATATCCTTATCATCTAACAAAGAAAAATACAAAAACCCTAATATGTATCTTTTTTCAAAAGTGTCTGAACTACATCACATCTGATTTATATCTCCTGGTAATACAGCTGTTTTGTTCTATTTAGTGTCTTAGCAATATAAGATAGATATGCCTATTCTGGTTTCCTAGGTATCATAGCAATATCAAATGAATAGAACTCTTTGTACTTGCCTGGAACACGCACTGAGAACAAGTCAGACCCCTAGGAAGCTGTAGTTTTACCGGAAATACTCCGGTACCCACTGGTATCTCACTCTGGAAGCCGCCCTCAGCCAGAAACAGGGGGTTTCTGTCAAAAGATGAAAATTCTTAAATATCTTGAGTGAGTTCAGTCACTACACAGAGAAATAAGGAAGGTTAACTAAAAAGAGCTTTGGTTAAACTTCAAAACCTGATTGATATTATCATAGTAATTGTAAATGTTTAACTTAAAGATAAGAGTATAATCTTAATCTGAAAGGTTAACAGATTTTTGCAATTACTTATTTTCCTTATTTCTGTATTTTGTATGATCTTAGTACAGTATATACAAACAAAATCAAAACCCTAAGTCTGAAATTGAAACCTATGTGATATCATAGAAATGGTGAATTTGAATTTGAAGATGATAATCTAATCTTATTTCAAAACTTTTATCAAACCTTTCCAATTACTTATTTTCCATATTTTTATACTGTTTGATTTTTCACGAATATAGATAATAATTCAAAATTCCAAAAGTCCTGTTGAGGGACTATAAATTCAGAGATTAGTATAAAATCATTTGATATAAATAGATAAGAGTATTTTTTACAAGTAATCGTTTTCCAATTTGATTGTATTTCATATTGTTAAAAAAAAACATTTCTTTTAATGTATTTGAGTTTATCTAAAATATATAGAATCTAGGTATATGTGTAGATCGTTGGGTCACTAGGCCTACTGCTCGCATAGAAAATGAGAATCCTTGCCATCCGTGTCCATAACCACCCACAGTAATAATTGTATTTACAATTACATGGATAAACTTGTTAGCCTTTGCTCTACCATGGCTTGTTTCACTCGCAATCAAACGTTACTTCCTTGCTCCACTGTTCTAGGGAGCGTTGCATTTTGTGGTAACGCTGTTAGCCGAATGGGCAAGTATATTGGTGGACTAAAATTTGGTGATCCAAATACCTACATACTACCCAAAATTTGAAACGTCCTAAATCAATTTATTCAAAACAGTACTCATAAATCTGAACTCTTACGCATCCAGGCAAGCCTGCGAAGCCTCAACTGCTGGATTATTATTCGGACAAATCCTAAACTCAAAGTGCCCCATGTGGTTGCTGGTAATTTCGACCTTGACCTTGATGACCTGGCCTTCGGTGTAGTTTTTGACGATGGTCCCCGTGGCGTATTTTCCTCCAGCTTCGTGTGGACGGGGATTTTCATCCCAGGCGTCTCCGCAGATGCGCATTTCCCTCCATTGGTGTTGTATTGATGCTGCAGTATGAAAAATGATTGTGAGTTATCAAAAAGCTGTTTGTTCATTTTGTTAAATGGAATATCTATTTCTATTTACCTATGCCGTTCCCCCAATTATGGAGGGTAGCCGACACCAAA
>NC_090743.1:43812024-43819524 GCF_036898095.1 Palaemon carinicauda
TAGTGCTGTACCCGACCCGGCTGCCGGCCTATGAGGCCGGCAGCCGGGCAGGTGTAGTCCTCTGGTTTTTTTGCTGCCGGCTGGCATCGGTCTTGTACCTTTGCCGGCCGGCTAATGTCAGCCCTTGTCTGCCGGTCACCAAGAGTGTGGACGGCAGCTGGGTACTACCTTGTGTAGTTGCCGGCCGGCAGCCATTGCCAGCCGACATTGGCTGTTGCCGGCCGGCAGTTGCTGCCGGCCGGCACATGCATTTGAACCAGAGTTCTGCCGCCTTATAGCTGTTAAGTAGTATACTTTAAAGCTAGTTATGGTGTGTGCCGGCCGGCACGTATCCTCCTATACTGTACTAGTATTCTTCAGTATAACATATACAGTAAGAAGAAAACTATGGTATGGGTTTTGGTACAGCACTGTGTGTTCTAACACTTTTGTGTTTTCTTGCACATTCCTTTGCTGTTGCCCTACAGATAGGAAAGTGAGTTCTTTCCTGTCTATTATCCAGGATTTCAAAATCATTGCTTAGGTGTGAGCTTCACCTGTTTCCTCTGGAAACCTTGCATTGGTTACTCTAGAAGAGATTAACCATTTGATTTTATTATCTGGAAGGCTGCAACAATGGGTTGTGAGGGAAACACAAGTGTGTGTCTTTCCTTTATGAATTGTTATGCTATACTATGCATATCCAGTGATACATAGTTCACTTGATACTCATGGAAATTTCTTCTCTTTACAGGAGGACCCTCCGAAGTGCGGAAATGTTTCTGCAACGTCCGCAGCAAGTACCTCTGCGGACATGAGTTTTGTAGGAGACACGCAGCATGCGCTGTCTCCAAGGATGATCTCCAGTATTGGGACCCTCAGGTATGTACTGTGTACACTAATCTGATTACTGAGGCTTTTGATTCCCCTAGGACGGCGGAATCAAGGGATATAGCAAGGGAGAAGCTTCGTACCTGGGTAAGGGGCTTCCAAAAGAACACCTCTGGCCCTTATCTTCCAAGTGAGAAGATGAGGGCGTATCTTTTCCCTAAGGCATCAGCTGATGCAGTGATTCCCCAGCCTCAAGAGGAGATCCCCCAAGGTCAGATCCAGGTGGATGCTGAAGTCGCGGTCGCGATGCAAGACATCCAGTTAGATGACAGGATGTCTGACGTGGACGAGCGTTTGGAAGAAGACCTCCTGGCAGAAGGTCAGGATGAAGTTCAAGCCCCGGACGTCGTAGAGGAAGAGGTCGACGAGGTGTCGGCTACTCCGGTTCAGATTCCGGAGCCTATTCCCTCAACATCGGCCGGTCTCCCAATAGAGCTGGGACAGGCCCTCTCTTCGATTGTTGGAATGATCCAACAAATGCAGAAGGAGAATCAGGAGAAGGCGGCTGCTATGGAACTGCGGATGCAGTGCCTTGCAGAATCACATGGGCCCGGAAAAGGCTCAATGTGAAAGACCTTCCCTTGTGCTCAGATGCTAACCCATGGAGGTATGCTGAGCACATGCCGATGACGACTGGTAAGATCGTCATCTCGGATAAGCTGGGTTCAGTTCCCCTAGAGGAGGTGGAATTCTGGCCCAGCAAGGCATCATATCCGGACTGCTATGTCCGGCTGAGAAAAGAACCAACTTCAAGGGAGGAGACAGAGCCGAAGGAGGTCATAGTCATGGACCACGCTAAGGCTCAAGCTCTACTTTCATCCTCGATGAAGGAGAGGGGCTTCTCTAACTCGAAGGTAGCTGCATTGAGCAAGAAGCTCCCTTCCTTTGTGTCCTCTCCTGCTAGAGCCTTTCCCTTTTTACAGAAAGGGTTTGCGGCTGTCCTAAAGGCAGTCGAGGCCGGCAAGCCTTGCCCCTCCCTGGAGGGGTGTAAACCCATGTCGCTGGCCCTGCCTATGGACCACAAAGACTGGAAGGACGTCCATCTGACGTTCTCAGTAAGAAAGTTGGAGGCTGATATTGCCGGACGGCAATTCGGCGAGGACCTCCCCAAGCTGTCTGACTTTCTTTTACGAAGAGAGTTCGAGACAAAAGAAAGATTGGCTGCCTCAATGTCTCATCAGACTACTCTTGAGACGATGGCAAGTGACCCCAAGGTCCATGAAATGTTCATGGTGGTGGCTAAGACTCACCTAGCCACAGTGACGAAGGACCTTTATGGCTTCTTCAAGGCGAGGAGAGCTTGTAGGGAGTTCGTGTTCACCGGGGCTACGGTGAGGCACGAGCCAAGGAAGTTAATCTCCTCCAACATTTGGGGAAAAGACCTTTTCCCTACCGATGTGGTCAAAGAAGTTGTTGATAAGGCCGCCGTGGAGAATAGAAACCTTCTCCAGAAGTGGGGCCTGGCTATCAAAAGAAAGTCTTCCCCGGATGAGGGTCCTCAACCAAAGAGGAAGAATATGAGGACTAGGCTACCGTCTCGGCCAGCCAAGCCCTCTAGACAGCAACAGCAACTGCAATTGCCATTGCCTCCAGTGCCCCAGATGGTGGCACAAACCCCGACCACTTTTCAGTGGGTACCCCAGACTGTGCCGGGTCAGTCCACGGCATTCACCCCAACGTTTGAAGGACAGTCTTCTTCCTTTCGAGCAAAGCCTAAAGGAGCAGCCAGAGGCTCGTCTAGGCGCCCCTCAAGGGGAAGGGGATTCAGGGGTGGTCGTGGTCAGGGAGGCAAGACCTCAGGACGGCAGTCCAAGTGAAATGATACCGGTAGGAGGGAGACTGATGAAATTTTGGGATCGTTGGACCTTCGATCCCTGGGCTCACAGCCTACTCAAGAATGTACTGGGCTGGAGCTGGTACAGCACTCCACCCCCGTGCCTTCGATTTTTCCAACACTCCACCCCCGTTCTGGAGGAGTACGTTCAAGAACTGTTGGAGAAAAAGGTGATCCGAAAGGTGAAGTCCATCAAATTCCAAGGGAGGCTGTTTTGTGTTCCCAAGAAAGACTCGGAAAAGCTCAGAGTCATTCTGGACTTGTCGCCACTCAACAAGTTCATAGTGAATTGCAAATTCAAAATGCTAACACTGCAACACATAAGGACCTTACTGCCCAAGAGGGCATACTCAGTCTCTATAGACTTGTCAGACGCCTATTGGCACATTCCAATCAGCCGTCGACTCTCCCCGTACCTAGGGTTCAGGCTACAACGGAGACTATACGCCTTCAGAGCCATGCCATTCGGGCTAAACATAGCCCCAAGGATTTTCACGAAGCTGGCGAGCGCAGCTCTCAAACAATTACGCCTAAAGGGAATTCAGGTAGTAGCCTACCTGGACGACTGGCTGGTGTGGGCAGCATCCGAGACAGAATGCTTGCAAGCTTCCAGTCAGGTGATCCAGTTCCTAGAGTACCTAGGCTTCACGATCAACAGAAAAATGTCTCGACTTTCTCCATCTCAAAAGTTCCAGTGGCTGGGAATCCAATGTGACCTTTTGTCACACTGTTTCTCCATCCCGGCGAAGAAAAGGAAGGAGATAGCGGGTTCTGTCAAGAGACTTCTAGATTCCGGAAGGATGTCAAGACGCGAACAGGAGAGGGTACTAGGCTCCCTCCAGTTTGCTTCGGGGACAGACCTAGTGCTAAGAGCACAGCTAAAGGATGCAACCGGAGTTTGGAGAAGGTATGCATCAAACGCGCGAAGAGATCTGAGAAGACCAGTGCCGCCTCGGCTACGTACTCTTCTCAGGCCTTGGTCCCAAGCCAGACATCTAAAGAAGTCGGTTCTTCTTCAGCCACCTCCCCCGTCGATGACGATTCACTGAGACGCCTCAAAGGAGGGATGGGGAGGTCACTCTCATCGGAAAAAAGTCCAGGGGACTTGGTCCAAGCTATTCAGGACCTTTCACATAAACTTTCTAGAAGCTATGGCAGTGCTCCTTACCTTAAAGAAAGTCTCCCCGCGTCACTCAATCCACATAAGATTGGTGATGGACAGCGAGGTGGTTGTGAGATGCTTGAATCGAGAAGGGTCGAGGTCACCACCTCTCAACCAGGTGATGTTGGCCATTTTCCGATTGGCGGAAAAGAAGAAGTGGTACCTGTCGGCAGTTCACCTTCAAGGAGTCCGCAACTTGACAGCAGACGCTCTATCCAGGTTCACCCCGATAGAGTCGGAATGGTCCTTACACGCAGGATCATTCTCCTTCATTCTGAATCAAGTCCCAAAACTGCAGATAGACCTCTTTGCGACGAAAGACAACAAGAAGTTGCCCCTGTACGTGTCCCCGTACGAGGACCCCTTAGCGGAAGCAGTGGACGCGATGTCCCTCGACTGGAACAGATGGTCCAGGATTTATCTGTTCCCCCCTCACAACCTTCTGTTGAGGGTCCTCAACAAACTGAGATCCTTCAAGGGGGTAGCAGCAATAGTGGCCCACAAGTGGCCGAACAGCATGTGGTTCCCCTTGGCATTGGAACTACAGCTGAAGTTTGTGCCGCTACCACATCCAGTTCTGACCCAGCGAGTCCAGAAGTCGACTGTCTGCGCTTCATTACAGAAAACCCGGACCCTGCAGCTCATGATTTTCTCTCCCTTGCGGTGAGAAAGCGTTTCGGGATTTCGAAAGCCAGCATAGACTTCCTAGAGGAATATAAGTGCAAATCGACTAGAAGGCAATATGAGTCATCTTGGAGAAAATGGGTGGCCTTTGTAAAGGTGAAGAATCCGCAGGAGATCTCGACAGACTTCTGCTTATCTTTCTTCATCCACCTCCATGGTCAAGGGTTGGCAGCTAACACGATTTCAGTGTGTAAGTCTGCTTTGATGAGACCCATTTTATATGCCTTCCAGATTGACCTAGGTAACGAGATCTTTAATAAAGTTCCGAAAGCCTGCGCTAGGCTCAGACCTTCAGCACCTCCAAAGCCCATTTCATAGTCTTTAGACAAAGTTCTTCATTTCGCCTCCCTGTTGAGCAATGAAGAATGTGCGTTAAAGGATTTGAGACAAAACGTTATTTTCCTATTTGCACTCGCGTCCGGGGCCAGGGTTAGTGAGATTGTAGCCCTCTCGAGAGAGGCAGGTAGTGTTCAGTTCCTGGATGGGGGGGAACTGAACCTGTTTCCGGATCCTACGTTTCTCGCCAAGAATGAGTTACCCACCAACAGGTGGGGTCCCTGGAGAATCTGCCCTCTGAAAGAAGATGCATCTCTATGTCCAGTAGAATGCCTAAAGGTCTATCTTCGTAGAACTTCAGACTTCAAGGGTGGTCAACTATTCAGGGGAGAAACATCAGGCTCAAATTTATCTCTGAATCAACTCAGAGCGAAAATCACATATTTTATTCGCAGAGCGGATCCTGACAGTACACCCGCAGGTCACGATCCGAGGAAAGTTGCCTCATCCCTAAATTTCTTTAATTGTATGGATTTTGAACATCTCCGTTCATACACTGGCTGGAAGTCTTCCAGAGTGTTCTTTCGCCACTATGCGAAGCAAGTAGAGGAACTAAAGAGATCTGTGGTAGCAGTGGGTCGTGTGGTTAACCCTACTGTTTAACTCTGCGAGGAACAGTGGTCTTAATTGGGACGATTAAGTCCAGGGTGAGTGTGTAGGTACATACTGTACTACAAACTAAATGAGGGCACCGAGTGCCCACATAGACTGTTCCTTTTTCAAAGGTGAACCTAGCATAAGTGCAGACATGTGTGCCGAGCGTTTCTAACGCTAATGTGATTGATTTGTAATACAGACTTTTATGACTTGATACCTCGGTATCTTAAAAAAGTGGCATTTAATGTTTTTTCTTTCAGATAAACAAGTTCTGTTTACTATCATACTTATGCTTAAAGTTTTGGGTTATTCTCTCTCTCTCTCTCTCTCTCTCTCTCTCTCTCTCTCTCTCTCTCTCTCTCTCTCTCTCTCTCTCTCTCTCTCTCTCTATATATATATATATATATATATATATATATATATATATATATATATATATATATATATATATATATATATATATAATTGTTGTTAACCTGTCTATTTATTGTCTGTCAATAAACTTGTTCTTGAGAACCTTGCGTCTCTTTCACCTGTGTCAATTTATTGGTATAATTGAGCATTTATTCTATGTACCTTATCTGGGATAATTCTAATAGAATTGTTCTTTTATGCAAGCTATGTTGCATTGGTTTATGTAGTCCCCTAATGGGAGGACTCTGTCCCATAAAGGGACGAGGGCGGTTTTATTAGTTTCTTCCTATGCGGATATAAACCTTTGTCCAATACAAGTATTGTGCGGATTACTGGTCAATATTTCATATTGACGCAGTGGTTCTTTACAAACTATGCTTTACTTAATATAGGGCGAGATCACTATATTAGCTTGCCTGGTATTCATACATAGGTATATGTACTCTTCGAGACTTTTCCAGAGTCTAGTAGGACTCTTCCCTGTAGGGGGCAGGAAGCTCTAACATAGTTTATAGTTAGTTGAAAAGATGTATAACGGTAACATCTTAGGTCTCTAGGTCTAGTCGACCGGGAAAAATTACCTCCAGGGAGTACGGCATGTTCTGAGAATCCACAGATACAGTAATGCTCTGGTATACTTCCATCAGGACGACATGGCTTGAGCCCAAAAAACGGATTTTGAGCGAAGCAAAAAATCTATTTTTGGGTGAGATGGCCATGTCGTCCTGATGGACCCGCCCTTGCCTTTCTAAGAAAGGGCTGTAGGACCCCTCCCTACATACAGTATCTGTAGCACCTCGTGTACGCTACAAGGAATACAGATGGCGCCAGGATTGGCGCCAGGCACGCATACGAATCGGGAGATAGGGAGCCTTGGGAGCAGCTCCCCCTTTTTCTTTCCCGAATTCGTTTCTTGCCAATCGCCCCCTGCGAGATGAAATCTCTGTTCGGGATGCAGATTGCCATGTGGCGTGTCAAGAATACGTCCTCTGATATGTCGCGATATCCCTTTTAGGAGGGATATTCGCTCCAGGAGTTAGAATTCTGGTACCTTAAGGTAAATTCTCTGGGAATATCGCCGTAGTTGTAATATACCCTAGGAAGCTACCCTATAGGAACTTCCATCAGGACGACATGGCCATCTCACCCAAAAATAGATTTTTCGCTTCGCTCAAAATTCGTTATATATATATATATATATATATATATATATATATATATATATATATATATATATATATATATGTATATCATACATATATATGTATATATATATATATCATACATATATATGTATATATATATATATCATACATATATATGTATATATATATATCATACATATATATGTATATATATATATATATATATATATATATATATATATCATACATATATATGTATATATATATCATACATATATATGTATATATATATATATATATATATCATACATATATTTGTATATATATGTATATCATACATATATATGTATGTATATGTATATCATACATATATATGTATATATATGTATATCATACATATATATATATATATATATATATATATATATATATATATATATATATATATATATATATAT
>NC_090743.1:43845523-43848023 GCF_036898095.1 Palaemon carinicauda
TTGGCACCATTAGGTTGAGGTAACGAGTTACTGAGCTGGGCTAATCGAGCGTCTATTTCCCGCTTCTTTAATTCATACGCTCTCGCTCTTTCATAACGCATCCTTTCTTGCTCTGTCCTTCTCCGGGCTTTGTCTTCATTCATGAGCTCTCGCACATACCTTCGCAATGCTTCTCCCTCATAGCCTTGTCGCTCTGCAAGGGCCACAAAGTCCTGAATTTCCGCAGCAGTCATTTTGCTAATTTTATGGGTGGACCTCTATGCTAGACAAAACAAGCTGGAATCACAACTATACAGTAGGTGACCCTCTAGGCTAGTCAAAAAAAAAAATGGAATCTCCACGATGTGTGACCCTCCTATGCTAGTCTTAAGGAACAAAAAAATGGAATCTCCACGATGTGTGACCCTCCTATGCTAGTCTTAAGGAAAAAAAATGGAATCTCCACGATGTGTGACCCTCCTATGCTAGTCTTAAGGAAAAAAAAATGGAATCTCCACGATGTGTGACCCTCCTATGCTAGTCTTAAGGAAAAAAAATGGAATCTCCACGATGTGTGACCTTCCTGTGCTAGTCTTAAGGAAAAAAAATGGAATCTCCACGATGTGTGACCCTCCTATGCTAGTCTTAAGGAAAAAAAATGGAATCTCCACGATGTGTGACCCTCCTGTGCTAGTCTTAAGGAAAAAATGGAATCTCCACGATGTGTGACCCTCCTATGCTAATCTTCAGGAAAAAAAAATGGAATCTCCACGATGTGTGACCCTCCTATGCTAGTCTTAAGGAAAAAAATGGAATCTCCACGATGTGTGACCCTCCTATGCTAGTCTTAAGGAAAAAAAATGGAATCTCCACGATGTGTGACCCTCCTCTGCTAGTCTTAAGAAAAAAAAATGGATTTGTAAAAATGTGTGGGTGCGTTCTTGCAACACCACCACTTGCAACTCTGTGGCTTTAAAGCAAGTTTGTATTTGTACTTAAAGTATAACAAATTAAAATAAAACAGACAATGTCACTGAGATTGCTTAATGCTTCGTTAAAACATCAGCCCCTTTACATACTCTCCCTTTAGAAAAAAATGAATTTAATAAATTACACTCCCAAATATTTTATCTTAATGATCCTATACCCTGACTGAAAAAATTTAAATTAAATGTGACATCATAAGTCCTTTATCTTTAGGTTAACCATATTACACAGTCTAACGAAAATTATCCCCTTCAAAAAAATGTACATAAAGATAATATCCCACGAGAAAGTAATAAAAAGAAATTACATACCCTTACTTGTCAAACGGGAAAATTGAAAAAATGAATGCCACGTGTGCTTATGGTTACCAACACAGGAAATTAACACGTGTTTTAGTCTACCACGGTTTCTTCCTAAAATTTTGTAAATTTCAATTCACTTAGTTTTAACACGAAATTAAACAGTCACTCACTGCACAATATATATGAATGAAAAATTTATCCCTATCAATAATGTACATGAAAATATCCCACGAAAGTAATAAAATGAAATTAAGAACCCTTACTATGGAAAGGAAAAGAAAATTGAAATAAGGAACACCACGTGGTCTTACCGTTACTCTACAGAATGATGCCTCACTGCCGTAAAACGTTTACGTGAATCGTAAGCCAAAGGTTCCGATATGAGACTAGTCTGTATCCTAGCACTAAAGATAAATGATAATATATTCCGTGCACAAAATTAAACGATTGATGTGCGTGGATACAACGAAATTAGACTAAAATCTCGGGTCTGCATAGAATTGGTGAACAATTAACAAAGATAATAATAACAGACAATATACCTTGGCTTCGTTCGGAAACACGGCGATGGGCTGAGTTACATCAGGTTGGCCATGTTTTGAAATGAACACGTGCTCAGCCTGCCACGCTTTTTGTCCTAATATTTCGTAAGTTTCACTTCACTTATTTTCTGTTTTAAACACAAAATTACACAATAAGACATTCACCTACTGCACAATGTTTTAATAAATGGAAAATTTTAACCACTGTGACAATAAACATTCAGAAAAAGAACACAAATTCTTCTCACGCGGTTGGCTATCCTGCTACACAATAGGACTAGACTTCTTCCATGTGGGTTTAAAACAAAAAGGTTCGCGGCGCGAACACACACACTAATAAACACAAAACTTTAACAATGAGAATAGAAGGCTTTTGCTGTGTTCTTCCACGGTTCCAACTCCAGTGATAATATAATTTACTTGAAATGAAATTGAGGTTCGTCAAGTCGCTAAAGACAGAAAAAGGGGGAATTTGACTTTGATAAAATTAATTTTAAATTACTGTCTTAGCGAATCCTGGCATTTGGTCGCCAATATGTTACGGGCCACTGGTTCGAGTCCGGCCTTGCTTAAGGGACTCAAGGGCCATAACAAAACAAATAACAATGGTAGGTCGCCAGTCAGAAATGATACAAGGAATACTGACAAAAATATGTATTTACAATAACAATTAAATAAAAATTAATAAAA
>NC_090743.1:43853023-43858023 GCF_036898095.1 Palaemon carinicauda
CCTAGATATCTTAAGGAGAGTAATGAACACCACTGAAAAGATTTTGAAAAGAGCTAATGAAAAACGCAGCTCAAAGTATGATGGTCGGTTCAAAACCGCACTGGTAAAAGTATTTGTAGGCGATCGTGTGTATTTCAAACGATTACAACCTTGGAAACACAAACTAGAGCCAGCGTATTTGGGTCCGTATCGAGTAAAGATGGTTAAATCTTAAAGATTTTTAATACAAAGCATTATTAATGGCGCAGTGTCTAAACATCATCGGGCATACATACACGTGGTACCGGAAGAGGTAGTTTTCAAAAGTGTCAATAAGAGTGTACCTCCTTACTTCTGCATATGTGACATTCCTCGAGTTGATGAGTAGTTTTTTTTTTCTCTGCTGTTGCTTTTGTTTGAACAGACCTCATTTCTTCTTTGATTTGTTTTAAATAAACTTGATGACAACAATGTGTTCTTATGTTGGTGCTTAATGTATACGTAAAGTGTTGTGGTAATTTTGCTGAGTGTAGTAATACATATGACATACTGCTGAGTGAACTTAAAACCAGAGAGAGGTTGAATATACCAGGTGAGATCGATCCGGCGAATGTTGTAATATTCATGTATTTTTATGATTCCTGGTTGCTGGGGCCGAGACAGTTCCCGAAGGGCTAGTGACTGCGGGATTAATGTTCAGCCTTGAGGAAAGGCAGTGTTAGAAAATGTATAAATTTGTATACCTTATACTTTTAAGTTATAAGAGAAGGGCGGGAAGATGAATGATTTTCTCGGGAAAATGGCTAGTGGCCACCGATTGATAGTCACAAGTGCAAGTGTAGTAGTGATTTTAAAAATGGCGAAATGGTGGAGGTGAGTTGTGTTGCGAAATTGTGCCGTAACTCGGACATGTAAAATCGAGGGATGAAGGAATATCTATTCCTACCCCTGTCCCGCCCAAAATGCCCGTAATTCCCGCAACCAGAGGTAGGTCATTGATGAGGCTGTGTAATACTGATATTGATATGATTTTTTTTCACTTTGGGTATTCTGTACTTTAGTTGCTGAGGACATAGGAAGAAATGAGTTAAATCATTTTATATCATATTGTGTAAAAGTTTACATGCAATATTTCTTTTTTTAATTATTTTGTGGAAGACGAGTTATTTTTTGGGGGGGGTGATTAATATGTATGTATTTTATGTTGCATTTCTGTCCAGTACGTACCATGCCTATTCCGGGTCGGAGTGTCCTCCATATATCATGGACTAGAGATGGTGAGTGTGCACCTCCTCCCGGAGTGAGGAGCTTGCGGGGGGGGGGGGGGGGAGGAGGGGGAGTAATGTCCTAATCTATTTATGCAAAATATGTGCTTTATATAGTGGGTTTAATAACCTTAGAATCATAAGATGGTGTGTTCGACAGTATATTTCCATCACAGTGGAGAATTCCACAAAAACCTAACAATTCAGCATGTTGATAGAGTAAGCTTGCATCTTGCTTGCTGAGGGTTAGTCACTACCATTAGAGTGATCGTTGGACAAGGTACTCACTTGAGAGTATCGCCTGTGTACAAGTTTATTGACATACTTTTGGTAATAAAGTGAAAAAACCTCATGTTCCGATGTCTCATTATCCGTTGACATGGGACATATATGTATATATACATACATACTGTATATATATATATATATATATATACAGTTTATATATATACAGTATATATATATATATATATATATAATATATATATATAATATATATATATGTATATATAATATATATATGTATATATATATATATATGAGAGAGAGAGAGAGAGAGAGAGAGAGAGAGAGAGAGAGGGAGGGGGGTGGAGACACGCTTTTATTATAGTTTGTGTAATTATTCATTTTCTTCAATTTAAACATGAACTAGAGAAAACTGTAAACTTGGGGTAACTATAATAATATAATTCTGTTTTATCCACATTAAATAAGTATATACAATATAAATCTAATCCTTATTTTGGTGAATAGTTATCGATTGTTTATTTCGCTCTTTTGAATTGATTTAAACAACTTTTTTTTCATTTTGTGTGTTTGTGTGTGTTTTCAACATATTCATATGATTAAGAAAACTAAATATGGTGATGTATCTACAAAAATTACGGTATAAAATACCCAGAGAATGTATTGAATAAAAAAACACTTTTCATATATAAAAAAATCTGTTATATAAATTATCTATTGCGCATGTTACGTTTGCCATTTTGCAGGAAGTTCAAAAGATTCTTTGGTAAAAAGTTTATATTTTATCATTTCCTGCCGAGGTTGGAAATATTTACTTTATTTCGTTATAAATATTCTCATTCACATTATATCCCAGGGTTATATGAATTATCTCATCATCATCATAATCACCATCTCCTCCTACGCCTATTGATGCAAGAGGCCAGTCTTCTCTATCTTCACGCTTCATAACCCTCATTTGCTCTATATCCGGGGATGCACTAAAATAGTTTATACTTTCTTTTTATACTATTGGTGCAAAATTTATTTGTTACTTCCTTAACATGTTGGATTTGAGTATAGCAGCTGACAATATGAAGTTTTAATAATGCTTCCATAAGGGTTATTCACAGTAATATTTTCATATAGCCCTTTTTCTAGCTGTTTGTTTTATCAATCTCTAGTTTTATCTTCTAAACATTATACGAGAATTTATCTTTTAAATCATTGTTACAATAATTGAGTCTTGTTTTACTAAATTTTGATAATTAATAATTCACTGTTACTAATACTGAATAGAATACATGATTTCCTTTTGACTTTGCATCACACGCTTCTGAAAATGACTATTTGAAGACATTCTTATACGAGTGATTTCAGTGCTTAGATACCATCCATTCTCTTATCTACATCATTGTCATCGTCATTGTCATCGCCATCGTCAATTATTATTATTATTATTATTATTATCATTATTATTATTATTATTATTATTATTATTATTATTTTTATTATTATTAATATTATTATAGTTATAGTTATTTATCATTCTAAGCTAAAACCCCAGTTGGCAAAGCAGGATGCTATAAGTCCAAGGGCTCTTAAAAGGGAAAATAGACCAGTGAGGAAAGGAAATAAGGAAATGAATACACTATATAAGAAATAATGAACAATTGAAATAAAAGGTCTTAAGAACGGTAACAATATAAAAAAAAAGATCTTTATATATCATATATAAACTATAAAAAAGAGGCTTATGTTAACCTGCTCAACATAAACATTTCCTGCAAGTTTGAACTTTCTTTAGCAACTGTGATAAAATTGAGTGTGTCATTTAATAGTGATACAGTGATAGTGATGATCAAGATAATAAAGATTTATCCTAGTGATAAAAGTAGTGATGATAGTGACAATTGTGGGAAAAGAATAAGTTACTGTGTGATTAATATGACAGGAATTTGTTACCTGATGTATTATAAGAAACTGAATCGATCAGTAGTAATTTATATGTAATTAATCTGTTAAAAGTAATCATATGATTGATAATAAAAACCTTCTAGAATATTTTGCCCTAAAATCACATCATCCATTGATTTTGAATTATAAAAAAAACATTATTTTTGTCCATTCTTTTATTACTATAATTTTTTTTTTTTGGTAAAATCAGTAACAAGTATATTCCAGATATATGAAATATAGCTCGAATAAATAGTTTTAGTAAATCAAATCATTAAATATAATGAAAAAAAATATTAAAAAGGCAAAAAAAAACAAACCATTTGTAATTAATTTCATTCTTTATTGACCAGGAATAAGAAAAAAATAATTTATCATTTTGTAGATAGATAGTTCACAAAATCAAATTTCAGATAAATAGAATTTGATGCAAAACAAGTTATAAATATGATAAAGAATATGATAAATATATGTTATAATGGAGGTTACCATTATAAGTCTTTTAAGGGATACAGAATTCCTCCAATGTATAACAGAATTATGTAAATGTATTGCATTGTATTGAAGGATAAATAATCAAGTTCCATCTGCAACAGGATACACACTGTACAGAATATTTCAAATGGATTACAGAACCGGATAAATTCCCAACACTACAAGGAAGGCTTCATTTGTTTTCTGAAATATCATATGTAACTCGATACAGCTGTATTCAACCATGAAGTAAAATCAGATATATGGTAGATATATAAATTTGGATGATATTCACTACAGAAAACATTGAAATCGTTTTAGATAAATGACGAGGAAATTAATATTCTCAGTTGGGATTCAAACCTATCTAATGCTATGACATTGCAGCAATTAGAAATATATAAAGAAAATACAAAGAATAAAAAAGGTATTCTGAAGTTTAAAAGCTAATAAGGCCATAACACTTAATTGAACTAACTGATATGAAAAGCAAATTCTCTATACTTCATGGATTTCAGTTGTTTTCAAAATACTGGTAGTATGGAACTCATTTCATATGACAAGAGTCAATTTCCTTTTGCAAGAGATACACTTATGGCAACATCATTCAAGGTTTTCTTTTGGCCTATTCGTATAAACGACAATCTTTCAACAAATAAAAAAGTAGGTATAATGCAAATGCTTATGAGCTTTCCTGTGAAATACTTCTAGTAGGTACTTCAAGGCTAAAAACGGTTCACTTATAGAATCCAGTTTGTATTGCACAGTTATTTTACTATACTACACAAATTAATAATTAGGATCTAATAACCAAAAGCAATGATATATAGATTGAATCCAATGCTTTGATAGCCCAAAATGAGAAGGCAGAGGTCAAATATCATCGAGTTGAATAACATGACAAATGATGATGGGTATTTCTTTGTATTGTCCGCCATTCGAATGATCAAGAAAAATCTATTTGAAAACACATTTATACCAACTCACAAATCACCTACATTGCATGTGTCCATTCAGATATTTTTAAAAATGTTCTACCACCATAGTGCAAAACCACACACACAACACTAAATCTTGAAATGAATAAGTGCTTAGGCATAC
>NC_090743.1:43865523-43870349 GCF_036898095.1 Palaemon carinicauda
GGGTCAGAACTGGATGTGGTAGCGGCACGAACTTCATCTGTAGTTCCAACGCCAAGGGGAACCACATGCTGTTCGCCCACTTGTGGGCCACTATTGCCGCTACCCCCTTGAAGGATCTCAGTTTGTTGAGGACCCTCAACAGAAGGTTGTGAGGAGGGAACAGATAAATCCTGGACCATCTGTTCCAGTCGAGGGACATTGCGTCCACTGCTTCCGCTAAGGGGTCCTCGTACGGGGACACGTACAGGGGCAACTTCTTGTTGTCTTTCGTCGCAAAGAGGTCTATTTGCAGTTCTGGGACTTGATTCAGAATGAAGGAAAATGATCCTGCGTCTAAGGACCATTCCGACTCTATCGGTGTGAACCTGGATAGAGCGTCCGCTGTCACATTGCGGACTCCTTGAAGGTGAACTGCCGACAGGTACCACTTCTTCTTTTCCGCCAATCGGAAAATGGCTAACATCACTTGGTTGAGAGGTGGTGACCTCGACCCTTGTCGATTCAAGCATCTCACAACCACCTCGCTGTCTGTCACCAATCTTATGTGGATCGAGTGACGCGGGGAGACTTTCTTTAAGGTAAGGAGCACTGCCATAGCTTCTAGAAAGTTTATATGAAAGGTCCTGAATAGCTTGGACCAAGTCCCCTGGACTTTTTTCCGATGAGAGTGACCTCCCCATCCCTCCTTTGAGGCGTCTGAGTGAATCGTCAACGACGGGGGAGGTGGCTGAAGAAGAACAGACTTCTTTAGATGTCTGGCTTGGGACCAAGGTCTGAGAAGAGTACGTAGCCGAGGCGGCACTGGTCTTCTCAGGTCTCTTCGCGCGTTTGATGCATACCTTCTCCAAACTCCGGTTGCATCCTTTAGCTGTGCTCTTAGCACTGGGTCTGTCACTGAAGCAAACTGGAGAGAGCCTAGTACCCTCTCCTGTTCGCGTCTTGATATCCTTTTGGAATCTAGAAGTCTCTTGACAGAGCCCGCTATCTCCTTCCTTTTCTTCATTGGGATGGAGAAACTATGTGACAAAAGGTCCCAGTGGATTCCCAGCCACTGGAACTTTTGGGATGGAGAAAGTCGAGACTTTTTCTTGTTGATCTTGAAGCCTAGGTACTCTAGGAACTGGATCACCTGACTGGAAGCTTGCAAGCATTCGGTCTCGGATGCTGCCCACACCAGCCAGTCGTCCAGGTAGGCTACTACCTGAATTCCCTTTAGGCGTAATTGTTTGAGAGCTGCGCTCGCAAGCTTCGTGAAAATCCTTGGGGCTATGTTTAGCCCGAATGGCATGGCTCTGAAGGCGTACAGTTTTCGTTGTAGCCTGAACCCTAGGTAGGGGGAGAGTCGACGGCTGATTGGAATGTGCCAATAGGCGTCTGACAAGTCTATAGAGACTGAGTATGCCCTCTTGGGCAGTAAGGTCCTTATGTGTTGCAGTGTTAGCATCTTGAATTTGCAATTCACTATGAACTTGTTGAGTGGTGACAAGTCCAGAATGACTCTGAGCTTTTCCGAGTCTTTCTTGGGAACACAAAACAGCCTCCCTTGGAATTTGATGGACTTCACCTTTCGGATCACATTTTTCTCCAACAGTTCTTGAACGTACTCCTCCAAAATGGGGGTGGAGTGTTGGAAAAACCGAAGGCATGGGGGTGGAGTGCTGTACCAGCTCCAACCCAGTCCATTCTTGAGTAGGCTTTGGGCCCAGGGATCGAAGGTCCAGCGATCCCAAAATTTCATCAGTCTCCCTCCTACCGGTATCATTTCACTTGGACTGCCGTCCTGAGGTCTTGCCTCCCTGACCACGACCACCTCTGAATCCCCTTCCCCTTGAGGGGCGCCTAGACGAGCCTCTGGCTGCTCCTCTAGGTTTTGCACGAAAGGAAGAAGACTGTCCTTCGAACGTTGGGGCGAATGTGGTTGACTGACCTGGCACCGCCTGGGGTACCCACTGAAAGGCAGTCGGGGTTTGTGCCACCAACTGGGGCACTGGAGGCAAAGGCAATTGCAGTTGCTGTTGCTGTCTATAAGGCTTGGCTGGCCGAGATGGTAGCCTAGTCTTCATATTCTTCCTCTTTGGTTGAGGACCCTCATCCGGGGAAGATTTTTCTTTTGATAGCCAGGCCCCACTTCTGGAGAAGATTTCTATTCTCCACGGCGGCCATATCAACAACCTCTTTGACCACATCGGTAGGGAAAAGGTCTTTTCCCCAAATGTTGGAGGAGATTAACTTCCTTGGCTCGTGTCTCACCGAAGCCCCGGTGAACACGAACTCCCTGCAAGCTCTCCTTGCTTTGACGAAGTTATAAAGGTCCTTCGTCACTGTGGCTAAGTGAGACTTAGCCACTACCATGAACATTTCATGGACCTTGGGGTCACTTGCCATCGTCTCGAGAGTAGTCTGATGAGACATTGAGGCAGCCAGTCTTTCTTTTGTCTCGAACTCTCTTCGTAAAAGAGATTCGGACAGCTTGGGGAGGTCCTCGCCGAATTGCCGTCCGGCAATATCAGCCTCCAACTTTCCCACTGAGAATGTTAGATGGACATCCTTCCAGTCTTTGTGGTCCATAGGTAGAGCCAGCGACAAGGGTTTACACTCCTCCAGGGAGGGGCAAGGCTTGCCGGCCTCGACTGCCTTTAGGACAGCCGTAAACCCTTTCTGTAAAAAGGGGAAGGCTCTATCAGGAGAGGACACAAACGAAGGGAGCTTCTTGCTCAATGCAGCTACCTTCGAATTCGAGAAGCCCCTCTCTTTCATCGAGGATGAAAGTAGGGCTTGAGCCTTAGCGTGGTCCATAACAATGACCTCCTTCGGCTCTGTCTCCTCCCTTGAAGCTGGTTCTTTTCTCAGCCGGACATAGCAGTCCGGATATGATGCCTTGCTGGGACAGAATTCTACCTCCTCTAGGGGAACTGAACCCAGCTTATCCGAAATGACGATCTTTCCAGTCGTCATCGGCATGTGCTCAGCATACCTCCATGGGTTAGCATCTGAGCATATGGGAAGGTCTTTCACATTGAGCCTTTTCCGGGGCCCATGTGATTCTGCCAGGGACTGCATACGCAGTTCCATTGCAGCCGCCTTCTCCTGATTCTCCTTCTGCATTTGTTGGATCATTCCAACAATCGAAGAGAGGGCCTGTCCCAGTTCTACTGGGAGGCCAGCCGATGTTGAGGGGATAGGCTCCGGCATCTGAACCGGAGTAGCCGACACCTCGTCGACCTCATCCTCTACGACATCCGGGGTTTGGACTTGATCCTGACATTCTGCCAGGAGGTCTTCTTCCAAACGATCGTCCAGGTCAGACATCCTGTCACACAACTGGATGTCTTGCATCGCATCTGCGACTTCCTCGTCCACCTGGACTTGATCTTGAAGGATCTCCTCTTGAGGCTGGGGAATCACTGCCTCAGCTGATGCCTGGGGAAAAAGATACGCCCTCATCTTCTCACTTGGAAGATAAGGGCCAGAGGTGTTCTTCTTGAAGCCCCTTACCCAAGTACGAAGCTTTTCCTAGCTATATCCCTTGATTCCGCCGTTCTAGGGGAATCAAAAGCCTCAGTAATCAGGTTAGTGCATACAGTACATACCTGAGGGTCCCAATACTGGAGATCATCCTTGGAGACAGCGCATGCTGCGTGTCTCCTACAACACTCATGTCCGCAGAGGTTTTTGCTGCGGACATTGCAGAAAACATTTCCGCACTTCGGAGGGTCCTCCTGTAAAGAGAAGAAATTTCCATGAGTATCAAGTGAACTATGTATCACTGGATATGCATATTATAGCATAACAATTCATAAATGAAAGACACACACTTGTGTTTCCCTCACAACCCATTGTTGCAGCCTTCCGGATAATAAAATCAAAAATGGTTTATCTCTACTAGAGTAACCAATGCAAGGTTTCCAGAGGAAACAGGTGGAGCTCACACCTAGGCAATGATTTTTAAAAATCCTGGATAATAGACGGGGAAGAACTCTGCTTCCTGTCTGAGGGCAACAGCAAAGGGCTGTGTAAGAAAACACAATAGTGTTAGAAGATACAGTGCTGTACCTAAACTTTTACTATAGTTTTCTTCTTACTGTATATGCTATACAGAAGAATACTAGTACAGTATAGGAGGATGTGTGCCGGCCTGCCTTTGCCGGCCGGCACACACCACAATTAGCTTTAAAGTATACTACTTAACAGCTATAGGGCGGCAGCCCTCTGGTTCAAATGCCTGTGCCGGCGGCAGCAGCTGCCGGCCAGTAACAGCCAGTGTTGGCCGGCAATGATTGCCGGCCAGCAACTACACAAGGTAGTACCCAGCTGCCGGCCACACTCTTGGTGACCGGCAGACAAGGACTGACATAAGCCGGCCGGCAAAGGTACAAGACCGATGCCAGCCGGCAGCAAAAGAACCAGAAGACTACCCCTGCCCGGCTGCCGGCCTCACAGGCCGGCAGCCGGCCTCATAGGCCGGCTGCCGGGACAGGTACAGCACTAGAAGAAAATAGAATGGATGCCGGGATAAGAGTGTACACAACCCCCCAAGCCCGGCAACCGAAAGAGTGCATATAAGGAAGGGGAGAAACTTAATTCAGGCTTCCTTGACCAATGCCGTCCGGCTCTGCCGGCAGGCATGGATGAGGGACCAAGAGAGGTCCGGGCAGCACTCGAAAACATAAGACCCTTGCCGTCCAGCGTCTCTGCCGGCCGGCAATGGGCTTAGTCAATCCATATCCCAACCTATACTAGGTCCAGAAGTAGAATGACATATGGTACAGTAATACCCCTGCCGGCCAGCTCTGCCGGCCGGCAAGGTACAGTACAGTAATGGCTAG
>NC_090743.1:43880849-43885849 GCF_036898095.1 Palaemon carinicauda
GGAAACCCTCCTTCCCACCAAGCCGCCAGGACCATCATGTCATGGGACCAATGGGTGGCAAGTAGTGAATGGCATGAACGAATGGTGCATGAGAAACTGCAATCATGTGCCTCCTTTCTGTCCTGCTTCGCATTGCATCTGCGATTAAATGGATGAACTGAACCCAAGCCTACTACTTCATGACAGAACCATTTTAACAAACCATATAAGATTGACGTTTCTGATGTTGCTATGAACTAGTTTTATTATTAACTATTACTAAATCAAAGTTTCATCCGATTGTAAAACGGTAAAATTCTAATCAGCTATAGAAATTATAAAAAGATAGACATAATACTGATAGACATATTGTAAGACCGACTACACAAATCTTTGCCAATGTATATGCCAAATGCTGATAGTATTACAATGAAATGAACAAAATCAAATTTTTTGTGTCATAATAAGCTCATAATAAAGTCCTAGTTTTGTATGTGTCCAATTTGTGAGGTATGCCTAAGCACTTATTTATTTCAAGATTTAGTGTTGTGTGTGTGGTTTTGCACTATGGTGGTAGAACATTTTTAAAAATATCTGAATGGACACATGTAATGTAGGTGATTTGTGAGTTGGTATGAATGTGTTTTTAAATAGATTTTTCTTGATCATTCGAATGGCGGACAATATAAAGAAATACCCATCATCATTTGTCATGTTATTCAACTCGATGATATTTGACCTCTGCCTTCTCATTTTGGGCTATCAAAGCATTGGATTCAATCTATATATCATTGCTTTTGGTTATTAGATCCTAATTATTTATTTGTGTAGTATAGTAAAATAACTGTGCAATACAAACTGGATTCTATAAGTGAACCGTTTTTAGCCTTGAAGTACCTACTAGAAGTATTTCATAGGAAAGCTCATAAGCATTTGCATTATACCTACTTTTTTATTTGTTGAAAGATTGTCGTTTATACGAATAGGCCAAAAGAAAACCTTGAATGATGTTGCCATAAGTGTATCTCTTGCAGAAGGAAATTGACTCTTGTCATATGAAATGAGTTCCATACTACCAGTATTTTGAAAACAACTGAAATCCATGAAGTATAGAGAATTTGCTTTTCATATCAGTTAGTTCAATTAAGTGTTATGGCCTTAATAGCTTTTAAACTTCAGAATACCTTTTTTATTCTTTGTATTTTCTTTATATATTTCTGATTGCTGCAATGTCATAGCATTAGATAGGTTTGAATCCCAACTGAGAATATTAATTTCCTCGCCATTTATCTAAAAGGATTTCAATGTTTTCTGTAGTGAATATCATCCAAATTTATATATCTACCATATATCTGATTTTACTTCATGGTTGAGTACAGCTGTATCGAGTTACATATGATATTTCAGAAAACAAATGAAGCCTTCCTTGTAGTGTTGGGAATTTATCCGGTTCTGTAATCCATTTGAAATATTCTGTACAGTGTGTATCCTGTTGCAGATGGAACTTGATTATTTATCCTTCAATACAATGCAATACATTTACATAATTCTGTTATACATTGGAGGAATTCTGTATCCCTTAAAAGACTTATAATGGTAACCTCCATTATAACATATATTTATCATATTCTTTACCATATTTATAACTTGTTTTGCATCAAATTCTATTTATCTGAAATTTGATTTTGTGAACTATCTATCTACAAAATGATAAATTATTTTTTTCTTATTCCTGGTCAATAAAGAATGAAATTTATTACAAATGGTTTGTTTTTTTTGCCTTTTTAATATTTTTTTTCATTATATTTAATGATTTGATTTACTAAAACTATTTATTCGAGCTATATTTCATATATCTGGAATATACTTGTTACTGATTTTACCCCAAAAAAAAATTATAGTAATAAAAGAATGGACAAAAATAATGGTTTTTTTTATAATTCAAAATCAATGGATGATGTGATTTTAGGGCAAAATATTCTAGAAGGTTTTTATTATCATTCATATGATTACTTTTAACAGATTAATTACATATAAATTACTACTGATCGATTCAGTTTCTTATAATACATCAGGTAACAAATTCCTGTCATATTAATCACACAGTAACTTATTCTTTTCCCACAATTGTCACTATCATCACTACTTTTATCACTAGGATAAATCTTTATTATCTTGATCATCACTATCACTGTATCACTATTAAATGACACACTCAATTTTATCACAGTTGCTAAAGAAAGTTCAAACTTGCAGGAAATGTTTATGTTGAGCAGGTTAACATAAGCCTCTTTTTTATAGTTTATATATGATATATAAAGATCTTTTTTTTTATATTGTTACCGTTCTTAAGACCTTTTATTTCAATTGTTCATTATTTCTTATATAGTGTATTCATTTCCTTATTTCCTTTCCTCACTGGTCTATTTTCCCTTTTAAGAGCCCTTGGACTTATAGCATCCTGCTTTGCCAACTGGGGTTTTAGCTTAGAATGATAATAACTATAACTATAATAATATTAATAATAATAAAAATAATAATAATAATAATAATAATAATAATAATAATAATAATAATAATAATAATTGACGATGGCGATGACAATGACGATGACAATGATGTAGATAAGAGAATGGATGGTATCTAAGCACTGAAATCACTCGTATAAGAATGTCTTCAAATAGTCATTTTCAGAAGCGTGTGATGCAAAGTCAAAAGGAAATCATGTATTCTATTCAGTATTAGTAACAGTGAATTATTAATTATCAAAATTTAGTAAAACAAGACTCAATTATTGTAACAATGATTTAAAAGATAAATTCTCGTATAATGTTTAGAAGATAAAACTAGAGATTGATAAAACAAACAGCTAGAAAAAGGGCTAGGCTATATGAAAATATTACTGTGAATAACCCTTATGGAAGCATTATTAAAACTTCATATTGTCAGCTGCTATACTCAAATCCAACATGTTAAGGAAGTAACAAATAAATTTTGCACCAATAGTATAAAAAGAAAGTATAAACTATTTTAGTGCATCCCCGGATATAGAGCAAATGAGGGTTATGAAGCGTGAAGATAGAGAAGACTGGCCTCTTGCATCAATAGGCGTAGGAGGAGATGGTGATTATGATGATGATAAGATAATTCATGTAACCCTGGGATATAATGTGAATGAGAATATTTATAACGAAATAAAGTAAATATTTCCAACCTCGGCAGGAAATGATAAAATATAAACTTTTTACCAAAGAATCTTTTGAACTTCCTGCAAAATGGCAAACGTAACATGTGCAATAGATAATTTATATAACAGATTTTTTTATATATGAAAAGTGTTTTTTATTCAATACATTCTCTGGGTATTTTATACCGTAATTTTTGTAGATACATCACCATATTTAGTTTTCTTAATCATATGAATATGTTGAAAACACACACAAACACACAAAATGAAAAAAAAGTTGTTTAAATCAATTCAAAAGAGCGAAATAAACAATCGATAACTATTCACCAAAATAAGGATTAGATTTATATTGTATATACTTATTTAATGTGGATAAAACAGAATTATATTATTATAGTTACCCCAAGTTTACAGTTTTCTCTAGTTCATGTTTAAATTCAAGAAAATGAATAATTACACAAACTATAATAAAAGCGTGTCTCCACCCCCCTCCCCCTCTCTCTCTCTCTCTCTCTCTCTCATATATATATATATATATATATATATATATATATATATATATATATATACATATATATTATATATATATATATTATATATATATATACTGTATATATATAAACTGTATATATATATATATATATATATATACAGTATGTATGTATATATACATATATGTCCCATGTCAACGGATAATGAGACATCGGAACATGAGGTTTTTTCACTTTATTACCAAAAGTATGTCAATAAACTTGTACACAGGCGATACTCTCAAGTGAGTACCTTGTCCAACGATCACTCTAATGGTAGTGACTAACCCTCAGCAAGCAAGATGCAATCTTACTCTATCAACATGCTGAATTGTTAGGTTTTTGTGGAATTCTCCACTGTGATGGAAATATACTGTCGAACACACCATCTTATGATTTTAAGGTTATTAAACCCACTATATAAAGCACATATTTTGCATAAATAGATTAGGACATTACTCCCCCTCCCCCCCCCCCCCCGCAAGCTCCTCACTCCGGGAGGAGGTGCACACTCACCATCTCTAGTCCATGATATATGGAGGACACTCCGACCCGGAATAGGCATGGTACGTACTGGACAGAAATGCAACATAAAATACATACATATTAATCACCCCCCCAAAAAAAATAACTCGTCTTCCAAAAAATAATTAAAAAAAGAAATATTGCATGTAAACTTTTACACAATATGATATAAAATGATTTAACTCATTTCTTCCTATGTCCTCAGCAACTAAAGTACAGAATACCCAAAGTGAAAAAAAATCATATCAATATCAGTATTACACAGCCTCATCAATGACCTACCTCTGGTTGCGGGAATTACGGGCATTTTGGGCGGGACAGGGGTAGGAATAGATATTCCTTCATCCCTCGATTTTACATGTCCGAGTTACGGCACAATTTCGCAACACAACTCACCTCCACCATTTCGCCATTTTTAAAATCACTACTACACTTGCACTTGTGACTATCAATCGGTGGCCACTAGCCATTTTCCCGAGAAAATCATTCATCTTCCCGCCCTTCTCTTATAACTTAAAAGTATAAGGTATAGAAATTTATACATTTTCTAACACTGCCTTTCCTCAAGGCTGAACATTAATCCCGCAGTCACTAGCCCTTCGGGAACTGTCTCGGCCCCAGCAACAAGGAATCATAAAAATACATGAATATTACAACATTCGCCGGATCGATCTCACCTGGTATATTCAACCTCTCTCTGGTTTTAAGTTCACTCAGCAGTATGTCATATGTATTACTACACTCGGCAAAATTACCACAACACTTTACGTATACATTAA
>NC_090743.1:43909969-43912469 GCF_036898095.1 Palaemon carinicauda
AAAGTGGTTCCCCTGTCAGAAGTAATATGCTCAGGGATACCGAATCTTGAAATCCATCCAGAGAGTAAGGCAGATGTACATGAGGCGGACGTTGCAGTTTCCATGGGAATGGCTTCAGGCCAACGAGTGGAGCGGTCGATGACGGTAAACAGGTAACGATGTCCTTGCGATGTGGGTAGGGGGCCTACAACATCGACGTGAATGTGTGCGAAACGACGCTGAGGTTGAGGAAAGGTGCCCACTCCTGAATCCGTGTGTCGATGTACTTTGGAAGTTTGGCAAGAATTACAGGCACGGACCCAATCCTTAGCATCCTTAGAAATGCCGTGCCAAATGAACTTTGCCTTCAGCAGCTGTGCAGTAGAACGGCACGAGGGATGTGAAAGGCCGTGGATGAAATCAAACACCTGTCGGCGCATGGGAGCAGGAATCCAAGGTCGCGGTCTACCAGTACTGACGTCACAGAGGAGGGTGGTGTTGGAGTTTTCGAGAGGAAAATCCTCCCAACGGAGGGACGTGCAGGATGTCCTACAAGCTTGATACTCTGGATCCTGTTGTTGGGCTTCAGCCAGGGCGTTGTAATCCAATCCCAGTTGAACGGCAGCCAACGTGTTTCTTGACAGGGCATCGGCAACGGGATTCATTTTCCCAGGGACGTATTGGAGGGTGCAATTGTATTCAGCCACGGCGAAGAGATGTCGGCGTTGACGGGCGGACCAGGCGTCAGACTGTCGAGTGAAGGCGTGCACCAGAGGCATGTGGTCTGTGCGAATGACGAAGGGCGTACCTTCTAAGAAATGGCGAAAGTGACGGACAGCCAAGTGCACCGCCAGCAATTCTCGATCGAAGGTAAAATAACCCGATTCTGCCTTGGACAGTTTTCTGCTGAAGAAGGCCAATGGGCGGGGCGAGCCTTTGACCACTTGCTCGAGTACTGCACTAATAGCGACGTCGCTGGCATCGGTGGAGAGAAGGAGAGGGGCGTGTGGGATAGGAAAAGTGAGAGCCGCAGCAGTTGATAGGCCCTTCTTTGCATTGCAGAAGGCCGCTTCTTGAAGGGGACCCCACTTCAAGTCCTTTGGCTTGCCCTTGAGGGAGGCGTAGAGGGGAGCAAGAGTGGCGGCAATGGCTGGCAGAAAGCGGTGATAATAGTTGATCATGCCCAAGAATTCCTGCAGAGCTCTGACGGTCGAGGGCGTGGGGAAATTCTGAACGGCTGCTACCTTCTCAGGGAGGGGATGGACTCCTTCAGGAGTGATACGGTGCCCTAAGAACGACACTTCGTTGGCGCCAAAGGTACACTTGTCGTACCGGACTACAAGGCCGTTTTGTTGCAGGCGGTCGAGCACGATGCGCAGGTGACAGAGGTGTTCCTCTTTTGAGGAGGAGAACACAAGTATGTCGTCCACATAACATACACAGAAAGGGAGGTCCCCTAATATGCCATCCATGAGACGTTGAAACGTTGCCCTAGCATTACGAAGGCCAAAACAGGAGTAATTGAAGGTGTATGTGCCAAACGGAGTGGTGATGGCGGTCTTGGGGATGTCTTCTGGGTTCATAGGCGCCTGATAATACCCCTTCAGGAGGTAGAGTCTAGAGAAAACCTTTGCTTTGTGCAGGTAGGAGGTTACATCGGCAATGTTTGGGAGGGGGTAGTGATCCGGTTCTGTTTGCATGTTCAGGCGCCTGTAATCCCCGCACGGACGGAGGGAGCCGTCTTTCTTCAGAACGATGTGTAAGGGTGACGACCATGTGCTGGAGGCCTTTTGGCAAAGGCCCATTTTCTCCATGTCGGCGAACGTCTGTTTGGCGGCTGCCAATCGTTCCGGTGCCAGACGTCTGAATTTTGCGAAGACTGGGGGTCCCGTCGTCTTGATATGGTGATAAATACCGTGCTTGGCAGGAACCGTGGGCGTTTGGCGAAGTTCTGGACGGAAAACTTCCAGGTACGACGTGAGGAGGTGGGCGTAGGCATCCGTGGGTGCGCTGATGTGGAGAGCGAGGTTAGAGGGGGCGGGTTGAAGAGGTGTCGACAAGTACGAGTCTGCGTTGACCAATCGTCGGTGGACGACATCGACCAGAAGGTGGAAATGAGAGAGGAAATCCGCACCGAGGATTGGCATTGTGACGTCAGCAACGAGAAACTTCCAATTGAATTTACCGTTTCCGAACGATAATGCGAGGCTCTCGTAACCGTAGGTGGGTATCGCAGATCCGTTGGCAGCTACCAAGCGGACGTCGGCAGATGTAGACAGACTACGTTGTGCCTTGAAGAGTTTCCTTGGCAAAAGAGAACGACAAGCACCCGTGTCTACCAAAAATCGCGCGCCCGTTCCTGCATCCTGTAAAAAGAAAAGATTAGAAACATGGGAGGCCACCGCCACAAGCGATGGCCTACTTACACGTTTTTTGGCCACTGACAATCTTTGGCACATTTCTTCGTGGTTGCCCCGAATCTGAAGTGGTAGTAGCAAAACTGTGGTGGATGGGAGGTAGT
>NC_090743.1:43917469-43927469 GCF_036898095.1 Palaemon carinicauda
CGATTCCATTTAGAATTCATGAAAATAAATTTTCGATTTATTTAGATATATCTATGAAATATAATCACATCAAAAACTACATCACAATTTAAAAAAAAAAAAAAAAAAAAAAAAAAAAAAAAAAAAAAAGCGATATCCGTTTGAATTCGTTGAAAGAAATCCTCAATTTATTTATCTATTTATTTATTTATTTATTATTATTATTATTATTATTATTATTATTATTATTATTATTATTATTATTATTATTATTATTATTATTATTATTATTATTATTATTATTTGCTAAGCTACAACCCTACTTGGAAAAGTAGAAAGCTATAAGCCCAGGGGCTCCAACAGGGAGAGTAGCCCAGTGAGGAAAGTAAACAAGAAAAAAATAAAATCTTTTAAGAAGAGTAACAACATTGAAATAAATATTTCCGATACAAACTGTAAAAGCTATAACAAAACAAGAGAAAGGGAAACAAGATAGAATAGTATGCCTGAGTGTACCCTCAAACAAGAGAACTCTAACTCAAGATTGTGAAAGACCATGGGACAGAGGCTATGGTACTACCCAAGACTAGAGAACAATGGCTTGATTTTGGAGTTCTCTTAGAGGAGCTGCTTACCATAGCTAGAGAGTCTCTTCTACCCTTACCAAGAAGAAAGTGGCCACTGAACTATTACATTACAGTAGTTAACCCCTTGGGTGAAGAGGAATTGTTTGGTAATCTCATTGTTATCACGTGTATGAGGACAAAGGGGAATGTGTAAAAAATATGCCAGACTTTTCGGTGTATATGTAGGCAAAGGGAAAATGAACCGTAACCAGAGAGAAGCATCCAATGTAGTACTCTCTAGCTAGTGCCCTGGCCAACATACTACCTATTAATATATCTAACAAAAAATTACATAAAAAGCTACCCCACAACTCAAAACAAAATTAGAGATTCCTGTATGAATTCGTCAAAGTAAATCCTCGTTTTATTTCCATATATATCTAACAAAAAAAAATCACATAAAAACTACCCCGCAACTCCAAAAAAAAAAAAAAAAAAAAAACGATACCCTTTTGAATTAATTAAAATAAATCAACGTTTTATTTTTATATATACATCTAACAAAAAATCATATAAAAAAGCTACCCCACAACTCGAAAAAAATAGTTATTCCCTTCTCCAATTCCTCAAAACTAACCCTCCAGCAATCGTACACCTGAGACTTTGCCGACAGAAATACGAGATGCACTCGTGGTGTCTATAATCTGAAAGTCTGATCGCCAATCATCGGCCTTTGGCCGTTCCACAAATCGTGTCTGGACTCTGACAGCTTGTCTTGCCAGCGTAGATGAACCGACAGTGGGTCGCGTAATGGCTGGACGACTGAGAGAGAGAATTAGAGAATGTGCAGAATTATTGAAGGCTGTTGGAGTGGTTTTGGCTCCTGATTTGCATTGATAGCTTAAGAGTGGATGTATATATATATATATATATATATATATATATATATATATATATATATATATATATATATATATATATATATATATATATATATATATATATATATATATATATATATATATATATATATATATTTACATATATATAGATATATATATATATATATATATATATATATATATATATATATATATATATATATATATATATATATATATATTTATATATATAGTATATACTGTATATATATATATATATATATATATATATATATATATATATATATATATATATATATATATATATATATATATATATATATATATATATATATATATATATAACGGATTTTGAGCGAAGCGAAAAATCTATTTTTAGGTGAGATAGCCATGTCGTCCTGATGGAAGTTCCTATAGGGTAGCTTCCTAGGGTATATTACAACTACGGCGATATTCCCAGAGAATTTACCTTAAGGTACCAGAATTCTAACTCCTGGAGCGAGTATCCCTCGTGAAAGGGATATCGCGACATATCAGAGGACGTATTCTAGACACGTCACATGGCAATCTACTACCTGAACAGAGATTCGTCTCGTAGGAGGGAGATTGACGAGATACGAATTCGGGAAAGAAAAAAGGGGGGAGCCGCTCCCAAGGCTTCCCAATCCCCCGATTCGTATGCGTGCCTGGCGCCAATCCTGGCGCCATCTGTATTCCTTGTAGCCTACACGAGGTGCTACAGATACTGTATGTAGGGAGGGGTCCTACAGCCCTTTCTTAGAAAGGCAAGGGCGGGTCCATCAGGACGACATGGCTATCTCACCCAAAAATAGATTTTTCGCTTCGCTCAAAATCCGTTTTTTGGGCTCAAGCCATGTCGTCCTGATGGAAGTGTACCAGAGCATTACTGTATCTGTGGATTCTCAGAACGTGCCGTACTCCCCGGAGATATTTATTCCCGGTCGACTAGACCTAGAGACCTAAGATGTTACCGTTATACATCTTTTCAACTAACTATAAACTATGTTAGAGCTTCCTGCCCCCTACAGGGAAGAGTCCTACTAGACTCTGGAAAGTCTCGAAGAGTACATATATCTATGTATGAATATCAGGCAAGCTAATATAGTGGTCTCGCCCTATATTAAGTAAAGCATAGTTTGTATAGAACCACTGCGTCAATATATTGACCAGTCATCCGCACAATACTTGTATTGGACAAAGGTTTATATCCGCATAGGAAGAAACTAATAAAACCGCCCTCGTCCCTTTATGGGACGGAGTCCTCCCATTAGGGGACTTACATAAACCAATGCAACATAGCTTGCAAAACAGAACAATTCTATCAGAATTATCCCAGATAAGATACATAGAATTAAAATGCTCAATTATACCAATAAATTGACACAGGTGAAAGAGACGCAAGGTTCTCAAGAACAAGTTTATTGACAGATAATAAACAGACAGGTTAACAACAAATATATATATTTATATAAAAGAGGGTAACCCAAAACTTTAAGCATAAGTATGATAGTAAACAGAACTTGTTTATCTGAAAGAAAAACCATTAAACACCACTTTAATGAGATACCAAGGTATCAAGTCATAAAAAATCTGTATTACAAATCAATCACATTAGCGTTAGAAACGCTTGGCACACATGTCTGAACTTATGCAAGGTTCACCTTTGAAGGAAGGAACAGTCTATATGGGCACTTGGTGCCCTCATTTAGTTTGTAGTACAGTATGTACTACACACTCACCCTGGACTTAATCGTCCCAATTAAGACCACTGTTCCTCGCAGAGTTAAACAGTAGGGTTAACTACACGACCCACTGCTACCACAGATCTCTTAAGTTCCTCTACTTGCTTCGCATAGTGGCGAAAGAACACCCTGGAAGATTTCCAGCCCGTGTATGAACGGAGATGTTCAAAATCCATACAATTAAAGAAATTTAGGGATGAGGCAACTTTCCTCGGATCGTGACCTGCGGGTGTACTGTCAGGATCCGCTCTGCGAATAAAATATGTCATTTTCGCTCTGAGTTGATTCAGAGATAAATTTGAGCCTGATGTTTCTCCCCTGAATAGTTGACTACCCTTGAAGTCTGAAGTTCTACGAAGATAGACCTTTGGGCATTCTACTGGACATAGAGATGCATCTTCTTTCAGAGGGCAGATTCTCCAGGGACCCCACCTGTTGGTGGGTAACTCATTCTTGGCGAGAAACGTAGGATCCGGAAACAGGTTCAGCTCCCCCCCATCCAGGAACTGAACACGACCTGCCTCTCTCGAGAGGGCTACGATCTCACTAACCCTGGCCCCGGACGCGAGTGCAAATAGGAAAATAACTTTTTGCGTTAAATCCTTTAACGCACATTCTTCATTGCTCAACAGGGAGGCGAAATGAAGAACTTTGTCTAAAGACCATGAAATGGGCTTTGGAGGTGCTGAAGGTCTGAGCCTAGCGCAGGCTTTCGGAACTTTATTAAAGATCTCGTTACCTAGGTCGATCTGGAAGGCAAATAAAATGGGTCTCATCAAAGCCGATTTACACACTGAAATCGTGTTAGCTGCCAATCCTTGGCCATGGAGGTGGATGAAGAAAGATAAGCAGAAGTCTGTTGAGATCTCCTGCGGATTCTTTGCCTTTACAAAGGCCACCCACTTTCTCCAAGATGACTCATATTGCCTTCTAGTCGATTTGCACTTGTATTCCTCTAGGAAGTCTATGCTGGCTCTCGAAATCCCGAAACGCTTTCTCACCGCTAGGGCGAAAAAATCATGAGCTGCAGGGTCTGGGTTTTCTGTAATGAAGCGCAGACAGTCGACTTCTGGACTCGCTGGGTCAGAACTGGATGTGGTAGCGGCACGAACTTCATCTGTAGTTCCAACGCCAAGGGGAACCACATACTGTTCGCCCACTTGTGGGCCACTATTGCCGCTACCCCCTTGAAGGATCTCAGTTTGTTGAGGACCCTCAACAGAAGGTTGTGAGGAGGGAACAGATAAATCCTGGACCACCTGTTCCAGTCGAGGGACATTGCGTCCACTGCTTCCGCTAAGGGGTCCTCGTACGGGGACACGTACAGGGGCAACTTCTTGTTGTCTTTCGTCGCAAAGAGGTCTATTTGCAGTTCTGGGACTTGATTCAGAATGAAGGAAAATGATCCTGCGTCTAAGGACCATTCCGACTCTATCGGTGTGAACCTGGATAGAGCGTCCGCTGTCACATTGCGGACTCCTTGAAGGTGAACTGCCGACAGGTACCACTTCTTCTTTTCTGCCAATCGGAAAATGGCTAACATCACTTGGTTGAGAGGTGGTGACCTCGACCCTTGTCGATTCAAGCATCTCACAACCACCTCGCTGTCTGTCACCAATCTTATGTGGATCGAGTGACGCGGGGAGACTTTCTTTAAGGTAAGGAGCACTGCCATAGCTTCTAGAAAGTTTATATGAAAGGTCCTGAATAGCTTGGACCAAGTCCCCTGGACTTTTTTCCGATGAGAGTGACCTCCCCATCCCTCCTTTGAGGCGTCTGAGTGAATCGTCATCGACGGGGGAGGTGGCTGAAGAAGAACCGACTTCTTTAGATGTCTGGCTTGGGACCAAGGTCTGAGAAGAGTACGTAGCCGAGGCGGCACTGGTCTTCTCAGGTCTCTTCGCGCTTTTGATGCATACCTTCTCCAAACTCCGGTTGCATCCTTTAGCTGTGCTCTTAGCACTGGGTCTGTCACTGAAGCAAACTGGAGAGAGCCTAGTACCCTCTCCTGTTCGCGTCTTGATATCCTCTTGGAATCTAGAAGTCTCTTGACAGAGCCCGCTATCTCCTTCCTTTTCTTCATTGGGATGGAGAAACTGTGTGACAAAAGGTCCCAGTGGATTCCCAGCCACTGGAACTTTTGGGATGGAGAAAGTCGAGACTTTTTCTTGTTGATCTTGAAGCCTAGGTACTCTAGGAACTGGATCACCTGACTGGAAGCTTGCAAGCATTCGGTCTCGGATGCTGCCCACACCAGCCAGTCGTCCAGGTAGGCTACTACCTGAATTCCCTTTAGGCGTAATTGTTTGAGAGCTGCGCTCGCAAGCTTCGTGAAAATCCTTGGGGCTATGTTTAGCCCGAATGGCATGGCTCTGAAGGCGTACAGTTTCCGTTGTAGCCTGAACCCTAGGTAGGGGGAGAGTCGACGGCTGATTGGGATGTGCCAATAGGCGTCTGACAAGTCTATAGAGACTGAGTATGCCCTCTTGGGCAGTAAGGTCCTTATGTGTTGCAGTGTTAGCATCTTGAATTTGCAATTCACTATGAACTTGTTGAGTGGTGACAAGTCCAGAATGACTCTGAGCTTTTCCGAGTCTTTCTTGGGAACACAAAACAGCCTCCCTTAGAATTTGATGGACTTCACCTTTCGGATCACATTTTTCTCCAACAGTTCTTGAACGTACTCCTCCAAAATGGGGGTGGAGTGTTGGAAAAACCGAAGGCATGGGGGTGGAGTGCTGTACCAGCTCCAACCCAGTCCATTCTTGAGTAGGCTTTGGGCCCAGGGATCGAAGGTCCAGCGATCCCAAAATTTCATTAGTCTCCCTCCTACCGGTATCGTTTCACTTGGACTGCCGTCCTGAGGTCTTGCCTCCCTGACCACGACCACCTCTGAATCCCCTTCCCCTTGAGGGGCGCCTAGACGAGCCTCTGGCTGCTCCTCTAGGTTTTGCACGAAAGGAAGAAGACTGTCCTTCGAACGTTGGGGTGAATGTGGTTGACTGACCTGGCACAGCCTGGGGTACCCACTGAAAAGTAGTCGGGGTTTGTGCCACCATCTGGGGCACTGGAGGCAAAGGCAATTGCAGTTGCTGTTGCTGTCTATAAGGCTTGGCTGGCCGAGACGGTAGCCTAGTCCTCATATTCTTCCTCTTTGGTTGAGGACCCTCATCCGGGGAAGATTTTCTTTTGATAGCCAGGCCCCACTTCTGGAGAAGGTTTCTATTCTCCACGGCGGCCTTATCAACTACCTCTTTGACCACATCGGTAGGGAAAAGGTCTTTTCCCCAAATGTTGGAGGATATTAACTTCCTTGGCTCGTGTCTCACCGAAGCCCCGGTGAACCCGAACTCCCTGCAAGCTCTCCTTGCCTTGACGAAGCCATAAAGGTCTTTCGTCACTGTGGCTAGGTGAGACTTAGCCACTACCATGAACATTTCATGGACCTTAGGGTCACTTGCCATCGTCTCAAGAGTAGTCTGATGAGACATTGAGGCAGCCAGTCTTTCTTTTGTCTCGAACTCTCTTCGTAAAAGAAATTCGGACAACTTGGGGAGGTCCTCGCCGAATTGCCGTCCGGCAATATCAGCCTCCAACTTTCCCACTGAGAATGTCAGATGGACATCCTTCCAGTCCTTGTGGTCCATAGGCAGAGCCAGCGACAAGGGTTTACACTCCTCCAGGGAGGGGCAAGGCTTGCCGGCCTCGATTGCCTTTAGGACAGCCGCAAACCCTTTTTGTAAAAAGGGGAAGGCTCTATCAGAAAAGGACACAAAAGAAGGGAGCTTCTTGCTCAATGCTGCTACCTTCGAATTCGAGAAGCCCCTCTCTTTCATCGAGGATGAAAGTAGGGCTTGAGCCTTAGCGTGGTCCATAATAATGACCTCTTTCGGCTCTGTCTCCTCCCTTGAAGCTGGTTCTTTTCTCAGCCGGACATAGCAGTCCGGATATGATGCCTTGCTGGGCCAGAATTCTACCTCCTCTAGGAGAACTGAACCCAGCTTATCCGAAATGACGATCTTACCAGTCGTCATTGGCATGTGCTCAGCATACCTCCATGGGTTAGCATCTGAGCATATGGGAAGGTCTTTCACATTGAGCCTTTTCCGGGGCCCATGTGATTCTGCTAGGGACTGCATACGCAGTTCCATTGCAGCCGCCTTCTCCTGATTCTCCTTCTGCATTTGTTGGATCATTCCAACAATCGAAGAGAGGGCCTGTCCCAGTTCTACTGGGAGACCAGCGGATGTTGAGGGGATGGGCTCCGGCATCTGAACCGGAGTAGCCGACACCTCGTCGACCCCATCCTCTGCGACATCCGGGGTTTGAACTTGATCCTGACCTTCTGCCAGGAGGTCTTCTTCCAAACCTTCGTCCACTTCAGACATCCTGTCACACAACTGGATGTCTTGCATCGCATCTGCGACTTCCTCGTCCACCTGGACTAGGTCTTGGGGGATCTCCTCTTGAGGCTGGGGAATTACTGCTTCAGCTGATGCCTGGGGAAAAAGATACGCCCTCATCTTCTCACTAGGAAGATAAGGGCCAGAGGTGTTCTTCTTGAAGCCCCTTACCCAAGTACGGAGCTTTTCCCTAGCTATATCCCTTGATTCCGCCGTTCTAGGGGAATCAAAAGCCTCAGTAATCAGGTTAGTGCATACAGTACATACCTGAGGGTCCCAATACTGGAGATCATCCTTGGAGACAGCGCATGCTGCGTGTCTCCTACAACACTCATGTCCGCAGAGGTTCCTGCTACGGACATTGCAGAAAACATTTCCGCACTTCGGAGGGTCCTCCTGTAAAGAGAAAAAATTTCCATGAGTATCAAGTGAACTATGTATCACTTGGATATGCATAGTATAGCATAACAATTCATAAAGGAAAGACACACACTTGTGTTTCCCTCACAACCCATTGTTGCAGCTTTCCAGATAATAAAATCAAAATGGTTTATCTCTACTAGAGTAACCAATGCAAGGTTTCCAGAGGAAACAGGTGGAGCTCACACCTAGGCAATGATTTTAAAATCCTGGATAATAGACGGGGAAGAACTCTGCTTCCTGTCTGAGGGCAACAGCAAAGGGCTGTGCAAGAAAACACAATAGTGTTAGAAGATACAGTGCTGTACCTAAACTTTTACTATAGTTTTCTTCTTACTGTATATGCTATACAGAAGAATACTAGTACAGTATAGGAGGATGTGTGCCGGCCTGCCTTTGCAGGCCGGCACACACCACAATTAGCTTTAAAGTATACTACTTAACAGCTATAGGGCGGCAGCCCTCTGGTTCAAATGCCTGTGCCGGCGGCAGTAGCTGCCGGCCAGCAACAGCCAGTGTTGGCCGGCAATGACTGCCGGCCAGTAACTACACAAGGTAGTACCTAGCTGCCGGCCACACTCTTGGTGACCGGCAGACAAGGACTGACATAAGCCGGCCGGCAAAGGTACAAGACCGATGCCAGCCGGCAGCAAAAGAACCAGAAGACTACACCTGCCCGGCTGTCTGCCTCATAGGCCGGCAGCCGGGACAGGTACAGCACTAGAAGAAAAAAAAATAGAATGGATGCCGGGATAAGAGTGTACACAACCCCCCAAGCCCGGCAACCGAAAGAGTGCATATAAGGAAGGGGAGAAACTTAATTCAGGCTTCCTTGACCAATGCCGTCCGGCTCTGTCGGCAGGCATGGATGAGGGACCAAGAGAGGTCCGGGCAGCACTCGAAAACATAAGACCCTTGCCGGCCAGCATCTCAGCCGGCCGGCAATGGCCTTAGTCAATTCCACATCCCAACCTATACTAGGTCTAGAAGTAGAATGACGTACAGTACAGTAATACCCCTGCCGGCCAGCTCTGCCGGCCGGCAAGGTACAGTACAGTAATGGCAAGGCCATTACGGAGATAGAGGGGGAAGGGACAAAAGGGTCCTGCCAACCTTGCTTTAGTGACAGATCACCCGCAGCCAAGAACTCTGTCTTAGCCTAAGGGAGATCTAAGGGAAAGGGCCAGCAATACTTGCCAGCTTCCAAAGCACCAAAGCAAGGAAGGCGTTGCTACTCCCAAGGGAAGATTTTATCCTCCCCAAGAACAGCAACAGGACTTAGTCTGGTCGATCACAAAAAGGAGGAATCATAACTACAGAAACCTTCGATAGTGACCTAAGGGAGCTAAGCTCCCTTTATAAGTGTTAGGTCAGCGAGGGGAACTCTGCCCCAAGCCAGGCAACACGGACTCAGACTAAAAACTCTGTTGTTCTGTCCCTCTTTGAACCAGACTTTGCTGGAACAGGAAGGTACAGTAACACCCTAGTATAGTTTTATCGAAAATAAATTCGGAAAAAACCACTTAGGGATAAGCCCAAGGCTTAAACAGAGGGAAAGGGATTGCATACCTTCTCCGAAGAAAAGAAAGCAACCGGGGAGAATAATAAAGTATACTAAGGCTCCATAAGCAATTAGCCTAGGCACCAAGAGAATCGATTACCTAATTCACCGAAACTCTCACGTATACAATCTTGGAAATATTCCACACAGTCTAAAATGTATAAAATATAGCCTAAAGCTTTAATAAACTTTTAATTACACTCGGAAAAACCAAAATCATGCATTAAGTACTAGGACCAAACGACTAGGCTACATGGCCTAGCGTAGGCCAGAATGGCGAATACTTCGCCAAATAATACTAAGCACGAAAGGAAATCCTATGTAAAGCTAAATAGCTAAAATTTATTAAGCAAAACAACCAGGAATGTCACTCTGACTAACTAATTTATACCTAGCGAGTGACAGT
>NC_090743.1:43932469-43937698 GCF_036898095.1 Palaemon carinicauda
TTTCCCTGTTGGAACCCTTTGGCTTATAGCATCGTTTTTTTTTTCTAACTATGGTTTTAGCCTAGCTAATAATAATAATAATAATAATAATAGTGCATTTATGTATGTATTCATGCATGTATTATTTGATATTTTGAGATAGTTATAATAACTATAATGTATGTATTATGTTATGATACATATACAGTATTTATGTATATGTGTATGAATAAGTGTATATATGCATTATTTTCACATAAATTAGTATATGATAAAATCTGATAGTAATCCAGTAACTGTGTTTATACATCCATTTGTATATATGTATGTACGCGTATCTGAGACTATACCTCATTATGTCTCCAGGAAATTAGGGAGAAAAAAAAATCTCATGATGCATTTATGAATAATGTAAGATGTGGATTTTTCTTGCATTCATATATACATGTACATACACTTACACACACACACACACACACACACACGGGTGAAATAGGTATACCCACTGTTTACTTCCAAGTTCTGCCCCGACCTACCTGTCTAGAAATTTCTGGCATCTTTTCCGCCCAATAATTCTAGGCAGAGTTACTTAACACTTCTATGTCATTTGATGAATTACATCGATATTCTCTTAATTTTCTGCTCAATTTGACAATTAATTAATACTTAATGATCTCTTTCCATTGAAGGGGCAAAGAGAATGGCATTCTTTTTTTTTTTCTTTTTTTGTTAATTGATAAAATTATTTTCTATTGGATACGGGAATTCATACGAATAATATAAGTCAATATCAGATATTTTTATATCGTTAATATTCTCTCTCTCTCTCTCTCTCTCTCTCTCTCAACAACCTAATTTTACGTTGGCCAAACTCTCTCTCTCTCTCATCAACCTAATTTTACGTTGGCCAAACTCTCTCTCTCTCTCTCTCTCTCTCTCTCCCCCTTAATAACCTAATTTTACGTTTGCCAAACACTCTCTCTCTCTCTCTCTCTCTCTCTCTCTCTCTCAAAGATTCCATTATACAATGAAGACAAAGCATCCTTAAAGTTTATCTCGGCTTTAATGTGCTTTTAAGAGAGAGAGAGAGAGAGAGAGAGAGAGAGAGAGAGAGAGAGAGAGAGAGAGTGATGGGAAGCATAATGAAAGTTAATGGACATCCTATCTAAGGTGACTACAGCTAACAGAAAGTACGCGCATAATAGATCCAATGGGAGCTGGGGACCGAGTACCTAGTCCCTGCCTTCCTCCTCTTCTATCCCCCTCCTTTACCCCTCCCAAATTACCCCTCTCCTTACCACTTACCTTCCCTCTTTCAACATCCTCTTCTTGAGTCTATTTCAGTCTTATTGACACCATTAGTTCCTTTTGTCCCGTCTAATGTATAATTTAGGCGTTCTTGAGCTTGAGCTCCATCTCAGCTGGTTTGAAGCTCTATGTTAGCTGGCCTCAGGCTCTGTTTCAACTGCTTTTGAGCTCTATTTATGCTGGTCTCAAGCTCTGTCTTAGCTGGTCTTAAAATCCTTCTTAGATGGCCTCGATCTCTATCTATGCTGGTCTCAATCTTTGTCTCAGCTGGTCTTAAGCTCTATCTTATCTGGTCTTAATTTCTATCTTTGCTGGCCTCGAGCTCTATCTATGCTGGTCTCAAGCACTATCTTACCTGGTCTTAGGTTCTATTTTAGCTGGTCTCGAACTCTATCTACGCTGGTCTCAAGCTCTGTCTTTGATGGTTTCGAGCTCTATCTATCCTAGTCTCAGGGAGGAGGAGGGGAGTTGCAGGGAGGGAGTGGGGTGAATGACAGGAGGGGATGGACAAGTTGCAAAGAGGGGAAGGGGGGTTACAGGAAGAGGAGGGGGAGTTTCATGGAGGGGGAGGGGGAATTGCAGGGAGTGAAAATAGCAGGGAGGGTTAGTTGCAGGAAGGAGGAGTTGCAGGGAGGGGGAGGGAGAGTTGCAGGGAGGGGGAGGAGGAGTTGCAGGGAGGGAAAGGGAATTACAGATTGGGGTGGGGTTGCAGGGAGGGGGAGGGAAATTGCAAGGAAAGGGAATTGCAGGGTGGGGGAGTTGCAGGAAGAGGGGGACTGTATTTCAACATATCATTAAAAGGGATTATTCTAATGGCATTGGCGGAGCTTTATCGCAGGAGAAGATGTCTGTTCCATTTGGGAGATTATTTCTGTTATTCTTCCTCCAGAATTTTATACAAAATTTATTACATCCCCCAACGAAGTTAGAAGGAGGTTTTGTTTTACCCCCTGTTTGTGTGTTTGTTTGTGAACAGCTTCCAGGCTACAATTTTCATTGTAGATAAATGAAACTTGCAAGGATTAACTGTTATGTAAAAAGCTGGAAATGATTAAAGTTTGGACATCGTTGTCACAGAGACTTCAAACTTGGTTCATATTTCAGTGTATGAAAATCCGTGACAATCAATACAGGGTAAGGTCAAAGGTCAAGGTCAAGATCAAGCAAAAGGTCGAGAAATAAGCTGCTGCGTTGGAGGTCTGCGCTCTACTGGGTGCCCCTCTAGTTGTAACTATTTTGCCATATTTTGTTTTTAAAATCAAAATTAATTTTGATTTTGCTTAACGAATTAGGTTGTTATCAATAATCATTTTTAGTTACCAAAGACTTTATTGTAAGAAATATAATTTTTTTATGAATACTGTCAAAATATGTTTCAAGTGTTTTTCTTTTATTTCTATTTAGTTTTAATATGGTTAATAACTAATATGGGTAGTTATTTTGAATAATTATTATTAGATAAAAATAAATTAACACTTCAATTCCCATCAATGCCTCTTGTGTGCGTTAAAACTATTAATGTTTCGCTACCAGAAACTGTTATCAATTCCTGTTATCAATTCATTCGTAGGTAGGTAGGTATTAGAGTGACTTTAACATAAAATCTAATCAATTTATGCAAGCCATGGGCTCATGCGCTAATGCCAGCCCGTAAGCGGGACTAACGTTCGTGTAACATTTAATAATAAATTGTGATCTCTTAGGACCTTGCAAAATGCCATAAATAATTTCGTATATACCAGGGCTTAAGTCTGATAGTTCCCACCCAAGAGACATTAATATTTTGGTTGACTATTGAAAACGTTTCTGTTTCGCAATCTGTTGGACGGGAGTTCGAGATAACAATCAAACATGAGAGTTTCTAGTAATGTCTAGGGATGGGTGATTTGAGGGAGCCTATAGGTCTACCTGCTGAGTTAGCAGCAGCCATTGCCTCGGCCTCCGGCTCCTAGCTTGATGATTGATTGATTGATTGACTGATTTAAAGTTTTCAGGCATCCTGACATCTAAGGTCATTGACGCCGATATCATTTAGTTTATATATATAAAAAATTAAAGAATATTCAATTAAAGCCATAAAAGTTGAATGTCATTATAAAAGTTAGATAGTTTTCAAAAGACCCGCTTCTAAAATAAATCTAAAAATGCCGCTTGCATTGTAGGATACATCATGTCCAAGAATCTTGGCAAGGATGAACCTGCCACCTCTCACCTCGAGACTCAAACAAATATCAATTCCCCAAGTTATTATAATTGGGACATTCGGTCAATAGATGCCTCACTGTTAGCCTAGCTTGATGAAGAGAGGCTCGGTCATATTCATGAGACATTTTTAAACCTTCAAGCTGCAACAAACGTTATGTGCTGTGCTCCCAAACGTCTATTCTTGTGAAGAGAAACTTGAGCTTTCAAAGTGACTGAGCTGAAATCCAGAAAATAATATAAACAAAAGTAGAGGGGCACTCAGTAGAGCACAGACCTCCGCTTATTTCTCGACCTTTTGCTTGACCGTGACCTTGACCTTTGATCTTCACAAATTTAATTATTTCCAGCTTTACAACAGTGAATTCGTGCAACTTTCATTAGTCTGTGATTGAAATTATGGCCAGTAAGCTGTTCACAAACAAACAAACACACACACACATACACAAAAAGGGTGTAAAACATAACCTCCTTCTAACTCCGTTGGCGGAGGTAAAAATAATCATAAGTGAAATATCAAGTTATTCTCGGTAGCAAATCCTTGACCAACCTCGCATGCAATAATTCTATTCATAGTATTTTGGTTGAATTGTTTATTCATCTGGTGATCTAGAAATAGGTAATGGATTCTCAAAACTGCAGCAAGTGGTTATTCTGGCTTGGTGTCTACTGGATTGTCAAGTGCTCGGCTCTAATGGATATATATACATATATATATATATATATATATATGTATATATATATATATATATACATGATATATATATATATATATATATACATATATATATATATATATATATATACATATATATATATATATATATATATCATCTCCTCCTACGCCTATTGACACAAAGGGCTTCGGTTAGATTTTGCCGGTCGTCTCTATCTTGAGCTTTTAATTCAATACTTCTCCATTCGTCATCTCCTACTTCACGCTTCATAGTCCTCAGCTATTAAGTCTGGGTCTTCCAACTCTTCTAGTGCCTTGTGGACCACAGTTAAAAGTTTAGTAAACTAATCTCTCTTGGGGAGTGCGAAGAGTATGTCCAAACCATCTCCATCTATCTCTCACCATGATCTCATCCACACATGTCACTCGAGTAATCTCTCTTACAGTTCCATCTTTAATCATTTCCTGCACTTTCATTAAACATACCAAAAGTATAAGTAATATTATCTATATAATTGAATTAGAGCTACCAGACCTTTGTCCACTAACTAATTAACAATTTACCAGACTATGCCATTACATTATTCAGCTCATCGGGCTAAAAGATAATTGCTGTGGCCCCATCTATTGTCTGTTATTATCTTAAATATTTAGGCATCAGGTTTGTTCAAAATGCATTATCCATTAGAAAATTCTTAATATATAGTGAATAAGTTGAAATGATTAAGGATATTACACACACACACACACACATATATATATATATATATATATGTGTGTGTGTGTGACTGTGTGTGTACATATATATATATATATATATATGTGTGTGTGTGTGTGTGTGTCTGTGTGTGCACATATATATATATATATATATATATACATATTTATTTATAGATATATACAGAGAGAGAGAGAGAGAGAGAGAGAGAGAGAGGTAGTTCCCTTTACAAGGTGTTAATGCTAAGACTGACTTATTATTATTATTATTATTATTATTATTATCATTATTATTATTTCTAACTACAGTTAGAGAAGCAGAATGTTACAAGACTAAGAGCTCCATA
>NC_090743.1:43938198-43940698 GCF_036898095.1 Palaemon carinicauda
ATAACTGCAACCAATAGCATCCCGGACTCTTGGTTTCAGTTATCCGCTGAAAAAAAGAGCATCCGGATGCTCTTTATTTTTGCGGATAACTGAAACCAAGAGCATCCGGATGCTCTTTGTTTTCGCGGATAACTGAAACCAAGAGCATTCTTGGTTTCAGTTATCGCGGAAAACAAAAGTCCAAGAGCATCCCGGACTTTTGTTTTCGCTGAAAGCTGAAAACGAGAGCATCCCGGACTTTTAGTTTTCGCGGATAACTGAAACCAAGAGCATCCGGGATGCTCTTGGTTTCAGTGGATAACTGATACCAAGAGCATCCTGGATTTTTGTTTTTGCGGATAACTGAAACCAAGAGCATCCGGGATGCTCTTGGTTTCAGTTATCCGCGAAAACAAAAGTCCCGGATGCTCTTTGTTTTCGCAGATAACTGAAACAAAAGTCCGGATGCTCTTGTTTTTGCGGATAACTGAAAACAAAAGTCCGGGATGCTTTTGTTTTCGCGGATAACTGAAACCAAGAGCATCCCGGACTCTTTGTTTTCAGCTGATAGCTGAAAACAAAGCATCCCGGACTCTTGGTTTTCAGTTATAACTGAAAACAAAAGTCCGGATGCTCTTGGTTTCAGTTATCCGCGAAAATAAAAGTCCGGGATGCTCTTTGTTTTCGCGGATAACTGAAACCAAGAGCATCCGGGATGCTCTTGGTTTCACGGATAACTGAAACCAAGAGCATCCCGGACTCTTGTTTTCAGCTGATAGCGAAAACAAAAGTCCGGGATGCTCTTTGTTTCGCAGATAACTGAAACCAAGAGCATCCCGGATGCTCTTTGTTTTCGCGGATAACTGAAACCAAGAGCATCCGGGATGCTTTGGTATTTTCGCGGATAACTGAAACCAAGAGCATCCGGACTTTTGTTTTCGCGGATAACTGAAACCAAGAGAATCCCGGACTTTTGTTTTCGCTGATAGCTGAAAACGAGAGCATCCTGGACTTTTATTTTCGCGGATAACTGAAACCAAGTGCATCCCGGACTTTTGTTTTCGCTGATAGCTGAAAACAAGAGCATCCGGACTTTTGTTTTCGCTGATAGCTGAAAACGAGAGCATCCTGGACTTTTATTTTCGCGGATAACTGAAACCAAGAGCATCCCGGACTTTTGTTTTCGCGGATAACTGAAACCAAGAGCATCCTGGACTTTTGTTTTCGCGGATAACTGAAACCAAGAGCATCCCGGACTTTTGTTTTCGCTGATAACTGAAACCAATAGCATCCCGGACTTTTGTTTTCGCTGATAGCTGAAAACAAGAGCATCCCGGACTTTTATTTTCGCGGATGACTGAAACCAAGAGCATCATGGACTTTTGTTTTCGCGGATAACTGAAACCAAGAGCATTCTGGACTTTTGTTTTCGCGGATAACTGAAACCAAGAGCATCACGGACTTTTGTTTTCGCTGATAGCTGAAAACAAGAGCATCTCGGACTTTTGTTTCACGGATAACTGAAACCAAGAGCAACGCAGGTCTGTCTTTTTGCTGATAATTGAAAGGTAAATATTGCTCTCGAGAGCTGAAAATTCCTGTGGTGTTCTATCTACTGTGTATACGTCTAAGTATCTGTATACAAACATCCTTTAGTTTTCTGTTGTGGTTATAACTATATCATTAATAATAATAATAATAATAATAATAATAATAATAATAATAATAATAATAATAATAATGATAATAAAGATAATAATAATAAGGATAATGATGATGATGATGATGATGGTGATGATGATAAATTTCAAATCATTGCTCTATTCCTTATCGACACTGTTAGAATTTCCATCATCATTGAAATATAATAGTAAAACGAGAAAGAAAAAAAAAAGAAATATCATCCAAATGTCTGCAAATAGAAATTGTATTGGATATGGAAATTTGCATCTTTTTAATAAAACAGGATCATTATTCTATGAGCAAATAATCTCTCTCATTATCTCATATGAACCATTAAACAAAAACAGTCTTATTACATGAATACCAAATAAAGGAAAGCATAATAAAAAATTGTTACAGCATTGTTACAAATAGTTTGTCACAGTAAAGAAAAAAACAGTTCTATAAATAACTAACTGTCCATTGTTTATGAAAATGAGTCGGGTAAATAAATTGCTTGAAACAATTAGGTTTTTATGATTAAATGTCATTATGATATTGTGAATATGGCGACCTAGTTTCAGGATAATGGGCTCTTACTAGCATGGCGTTAAATTATGTAGAGTGGCAATAATAATAATAATAATAATAATAATAATAATAATAATAATAACAATAATAATAATAATAATAATAATAATAATAATAATAATATGAGAGATATTTACTAAGGCCATTCCAGAGAGTTTACGATGTTGAGATAATGGAAGAAGCTAAGAACGTGTTGATATATATATATATATATATATATATATATATATATATATATACATATATATATATATATATATATATATAT
>NC_090743.1:43950698-43953198 GCF_036898095.1 Palaemon carinicauda
AGCTTTTTTTTTAATCCTTGCAAGTTTCATTAATCTACAATTAAAATTGTAGCCTGGAAGCTGTTCACAAACAAACACACAAACGGGGGGTAAAACAAAACCTCCTGCCATCTTCGTTGGGGGATGTAATAAATTTTTTATAAAATTCTGGAAGAAGAATAACAGAAATAATCTCACAAATGGAACAGACATCTTCTCCTGCGATAAAGCTAATCCAATGCCATTAGAATAATCCCTTTTAATGATATGTTGAAATGCAGTTCCCCTCTTCCTGCAACTCCCCCACCCTGCAATTCCCTCTCCCTCCCTGCAACTCCCCCCCTCCCTGCAACTCCTCCCTCCTGCAACTACCCCTCCCTGCTATTTTCCCTCCCTGCAATTCACCCTCCCCCTCCATGAAACTCCCCCTCCATGAAACTCCCCCTCCTCTTCCTGTAACCCCCCTTCCCCTCTTTGCAACTTGTCCATCCCCTCCTGTCATTCACCCCACTCCCTCCCTGCAACCACCTCCTCCTCCCTGAGACCAGGATAGATAGAGCTCGAAACCATCAAAGACAGAGCTTGAGACCAGCGTAGATAGAGTTCGAGACCAGCTAAAATAGATCCTAAGACCAGGTAAGATAGTGCTTGAGACCAGCATATATAGAGCTCGAGGCCAGCAAAGATAGAAATTAAGACCAGATAAGATAGAGCTTAAGACCAGCTAAGACAAAGCTTGAGACCAGCATAGATAGAGCTCGAGGCCATCTAAGAAGGATTTTAAGACCAGCTAAGACAGAGCTTGAGACCAGCATAAATAGAGCTCAAAAGCAGTTGAAACAGAGCCTTAGGCCAGCTAACGCAGAGCTTCAAACCAGCGGAGATAGAGCTCAAGAACACCTAAAATATACATTAGAAGGGACAAAAGGAATTTTTTTTAAGACGACTAATGGTGTCAATAAGACTGAAATAGACTCCGGAAGAGGATGTTGGAAAAGGGAAGGTAAGTGGGAAGGATAGGGGGGTTTTGGGAGGGGTAGGGGGGGGGGGTAGAGGAGGGGGTTTGAAGGGGAGGAAGGGAGGGACTAGGTACTCGGTCCCCAGCTCTCATTGGATCTATTATGCGCGTACTTTCTGTTAGCTGTAGTCACCTTAGATAGGATGTCCATTAACTTTCATTATGCTTCCCATCTCTCTCTCTCTCTCTCTCTCTCTCTCTCTCTCTCTCTTATAAGCACATTGAAGCCGAGATAAACTTTAAGGATGCTTTGTCTTCATCGTATAATGGAATCTTTGAGAGAGAGAGAGAGAGAGAGAGAGAGAGAGAGAGAGAGAGAGAGAGAGAGAGAGGAGAGAGAGAGAGAGAGAGAGAGAGAGTTACTAGAATTTTGGATGTATCTCAGTCTTTGTAGTCCATTGGGGAAACTCCATTTGCTTTTGGAGAGAGAGAGAGAGAGAGAGAGAGAGAGAGAGAGAGAGAGAGAGAGAGAGTTTGGTCAACGTAGTATTAGGTTCTTGAGAGAGAGAGAGAAGAGAGAGAGAGAGAGAGAGAGAGAGAGAGAGAGAGAGAGAGAGACCATACATCCACTTTAGCCAGAATAAAATTAGGTTGTTGAGAGAGAGAGAGAGAGAGAGAGAGAGAGAGAGAGAGAGAGAGAGAGAGAGAGAGTTTGGCCAACGTAAAATTAGGCTGTTGAGAGAGAGAGAGAGAGAGAGAGAGAGAGAGAGAGAGAGAGAGAGAGAGAGAGAGAGAGAGAGAGAGAGAGAGAATATTAACGATATAAAAATATCTGATATTGACTTGTACTATTCGTATGAATTCCCGTATCCAATAGAAAATAATTTAATCAATTAACAACAACAAAAATGAAAATAAAAAGAATGCCATTTTCTTTGCCCCTTCAATGGAGAGAGATCATTCAGTATTAATTAATTGCCAAATTGAGCAGAAAATTGAGAGTATATCGATGTAATTCATCAAATGATATAGAAGTGTTAACTCTGCTTAGCATTATTGGGCGGAAAAGATGCCAGAAATGTCTAGACAGCTAGGTCGGGGCAGAACTTTGAAGTAAACAGTGGGTATACCTATTTCACCCGTGTGTGTGTGTGTGTGTGTGTGTGTGTGTGTGTGTGTGTAAGTCTATGTACATGTATATATGAATGCAAGAAAAATCCACATCTTACATTACATCATAAGATGTTTTTTTCTCCTTAATTTCCTGGAGACGTAATGAGGTATAGTCTCAGATATGCGTACATACATATATACATATGGATGTATAAACACAGTTACTGGATTGCTATCAGATTTTATCATATGCGTATTGACGTGAAAATATTGCATATATACACTTATTCATACACGTATACATAAATATATGTATTATAACATTTTACATACATTATGGTTATTATATCGATCTCAAAATAATAAATTGTACATGCATGAATATTTACATAAATAGAGTATTATTATTATTATTATTATTATTATTATTATTATTATTATTATTATTAT
>NC_090743.1:43958198-43965698 GCF_036898095.1 Palaemon carinicauda
TTTTTGTTAGATGTATATTTGAAAAGAAAACGTTGATTTATTTTAATTAATTCAAAAGGGTATTTTTTTTTTTGAGTTGCGGGGTAGTTTTTATGTGATTTTTTTTTGTTAGATATACATCGAAATAAAACGAGGATTTACTTTGATGAATTCAAAAGAGAATCTTTAATTTTGTTTTGAGTCGTGGGGTAGCTTTTCATGTAATTTTTTGTTAGATATATTAATAGCTAGAGAGTTATGGGGTCGTTTGACTAGCTAGACAGTACTACATTGGATCCTTCTCTCTGGTTACGGTTCATTTTCCCTTTACCTACATATACACCGAAAAGTATGGCATATTTTTTACACATTCCCCTTTGTCCTCATACACGTGATAACAATGAGATTACCAAACAATTCCTCTTCACCCAAGGGGTTAACTACTGTAATGTAATTGTTCAGTGGCCACTTTCCTCTTGGTAAGGTTAGATGAGACTCTTTAGCTATGGTAAGCAGCTCTTCTAAGAGAACTCCAAAATCAAGCCATTGTTCTCTAGTCTTGGGTAGTACCATAGCCTCTGTACCATGGTCTTTCACAGTCTTGAGTTAGAGTTCTCTTGTTTGATGGTACACTCAGGCATACTATTCTATCTTGTTTCCCTTTCTCTTGTTTTGTTAAAGTTTTTATAGTTTGTATCGGAAATATTTATTTCAATGTTGTTACTGTTCTTAAAAGATTTTATTTTTTTCTTGTTTATTTTCCTTACTGGGCTACTCTCCCTGTTGGAGCCCCTGGGCTTATAGCTTTCTACTTTTCCAAGAAGGGTTGTAGCTTAGCAAATTATAATAATAATAATAATAATGATAATAATAATAATAATGATAATAATAATAATAATAATAATAATAATAATAATAATAATAATAATAATAATAATAATAATAATAATAATAATAAATAAATAAATCGAGCATTTCTTTTAATGAATTCAAACGGATATCGCTTTTTTTTCAAATTGTGATGTAGTTTTTAATGTGATTATATTTCATAGATATATCTAAATAAATCCAGAATTTATTTTCATGAATTCAAAAGGGAATCAGTAATTTTTTCCTGTGAAAATATGGGATATTTTCATTTTCATTATATGTGATTTTTTGTTTATATCTATATAAAACCAACTTACTTTTAATGAAATGAAACAGAAACCTCTATATTTTTATTATCATTATTATTGTTATTATTATTATTATTATTATTATTATTATTATTATTATTATTATTGCATAAGGTACAACCTATGGTGGGAAAAACCGGATGCTATAAACCCAAGCGCTTCAACAAGGAAAAATAGCCCAGTGAGAAAAGGAAATAGGGAAATCAATGAACCACAAGATAAGTAATGAATAATTAAAATAAAATATTTCAAGAACAGTAAAAACATTTAAAGAAATCTTTCATATATAAACTATAAAAAACATGAAAAAAAAAGAAGAAAAGAACTAAGATAGATTATTGTGCCTGAGTGTACCCTCAAACAAGAGAACTCTAACCCAGGACAGTGGACCATGTTCATATTTATGGTGTTTGATTGATCAATTCGGTTCATACAACTTGGGTCTTGGGGCCGGGAAGGCCGTTTAGGGTTAAGGAAGAATTCAAGGATTTAAGATTGTATGGGAAGTGACAAAGGAAAAATGTTGGAAACTTGGACAGAGAAAATTTGAATGTTTGGAACTGAACATTATCTTTTGCATATTTATTATATCCTAGACTAGAGCCACAATAAATGTTGCTTTATTATTTTCACTTTTGAATGTTTAAGAAACTAGTGCACGCGACTCGTCAAAGATTATGGCTAAGTATTTACATATATATGTAAGCCTACGCACACGTGTACGCACACTCACAGAGTCAACCTTTCCCAAATTTGTGGGAGATTGTTGTCCCTAAGAGTTTGCCGCTCAGTGTAACAGAAAATGAATATATATATATATATATATATATATATATATATATATATATATATATATATTTATATATATATATTTGGGCTCAAGCCATGTCGTCCTGATGGAAGTTCCTATAGGGTAGCTTCCTAGGGTATATTACAACTACGGCGATATTCCCAGAGAATTTACCTTAAGGTACCAGAATTCTAACTCCTAGAGCGAGTATCCCTCGTGAAAGGGATATCGCGACATATCAGAGGACGTATTCTAGACACGTCACATGGCAATCTACATCCTGGACAGAGATTTCGTCTCGTAGGAGGTGATTGGCGAGATACGAATTCGGGAAAGAAAAAGGGGAGCCGCTCCCAAGGCTTCCCTATCCCCCGATTCGTATGCGTGCCTGGCGCCAATCCTGGCGCCATCTGTATTCCTTTTTGCGTAGCTTAACAACTCGGTGTTTTTTTCCTGTTTTTCTCGCAAATCTTGGATTTATTCGACTTTTCATGGCTTCTCCGTCTTCGTCGGCCTCTGATAAGTTGAGTATAGTGTCTTTTATGTATAAATGTAGGCTCTCAGTAAAATTTTGAGTGATTAATAGGATTAATCTTTGATACAAGAGCCGTAGCCTACCAGAGGCGTCTTGGACGCTGTCGCTCGCTAGGTATAAATTAGTTAGTCAGAGTGACATTCCTAGTTGTTTTGCTTTAATAAATTTTAGCTATTTAGCTTTACATAGGATTTCCTTTCGTGCTTAGTATTATTTGACGAAGTATTCGCCATTCTGGCCTACGCTAGGCCATGTAGCCTAGTCGTTTGGTCCTAGTACTTCATGCATGATTATGGTTTTTCCGAGTGTAATTAAATTTTATTGAAGCTTTAGGCTATATTTTATACATTTTAGACTGTGTGGAATATTTCCAAGATAGTATACGAGTGAGTTTCGGTGAATTAGGTAATCGATTTTCTTGGTGCCTAGGCTAGTTGCTTATGGAGCCTTAGTATACTTTATCATACTCCCCGGTTGCTTTCTTTTCTTCGGAGAAGGTATGCAATCCCTTTCCCTCTGTTTAAGCCTTGGGCTTATCCCTAAGTGGTTTTTTCCGAATTTATTTTCGATAAAACTATACTAGGGTGTTACTGTACCTTCCTGTTCCTGTAGTTATGGTTCAAGAGGGACAGAACAACAGAGTTTTTAGTCTGATCTGTGTTGTCTGGCTTGGGGCTGAGTCCCCCTCGCTGACCTAACACATACAAAGGGAGCTTAGCTCCCTTAGGTCACTACCGAAGGTTTCTGTGGATATGATTCCTTCTTTTGTGATCTACCAGACTAGTCCTTGTTGCTGTTCTCGGGGGAGGATAAGTTCTTCCCTTGGGAGTAGCAACGCCTTCCTCGCTTTGGTGCTCTGGAAGCTGGCAAGTATTGCTGGCCTTTCCCCTTAGATCTCCCTTAGGCTAAGATAAGTTTCTTGGCTGCGGGTGATCTGTCACTAAAGCAAGGTTGGTAGGACCCTCTTGTCCCTTCCCCCTCTTTCTTCGTAATGGCCGAGCCATTACTGTACTGTACGTCGTTCTACATCTGGACCTAGTATAGGTTAGGATGTGGAATTGACTCAGCCCCTTGCCGGCCGGCAGAGCTGGCCGGCAGGGGTCTTACTGTACTGTACGTTGTTCTACTTCTGGACCTAGTATAGGTTAGGATGTGGAATTGACTCAGCCCCTTGCCGGCCGGCAGAGCTGCTGGCCGGCAAGGGTCTTATGTTTTCGAGTGCTGCCCGGACCTCTCTTGGTCCCTCATCCATGCCTGCCGGCAGAGCCGGACGGCATTGGTCAAGGAAGCCTGAATTAGTTTCTCCCCTTCCTTATATGCACTCTTTCGGTTGCCGGGCTTGGAGGTTGTGTACACTCTTATCCCGGCATCCATTCTATTTTTCTTCTAGTGCTGTACCTGTCCCGGCTGCCGGCCTATGAGGCCGGCAGCCGGGCAGGTGTAGTCCTCTGGTTCTTTTGCTGCCAGCTGCCATCAGTCTTGTACCTTTGCCGGCCGGCTTATGTCAGCCCTTGTCTGCCGGTCACCAAGAGTGTGGCCGGCAGCTGGGTACTACCTTGTGTAGTTGCTGGCCGGCAGCCATTGCCGGCCAACACTGGCTGTTACCGGCCGGCAGTTGCTGCCGACCGGCACAGGCATTTGAACCAGAGTGCTGCCGCCCTATAGCTGTTAAGTAGTATACTTTAAAGCTAGTTGTGGTGTGTGCCGGCCGGCAAAGGCAGGCCGGCACACATCCCCCTATACTGTACTAGTATTTTTCAGTATAACATATATAGTAAGAAGAAAACTATGGTAAGGGTTTTGGTACAGCACTGTGTCTTCTAACACTATTGTTTTTTCTTGCACATCCCTTTGCTGTTGCCCTACAGATAGGAAGCTGAGTTCTTCCCTGTCTATTATCCAGGATTTTAAAATCATTGCTTAGGTGTGAGCTCCACCTGTTTCCTCTGGAAACCTTGCATTGGTTACTCTAGAAGAGATAAACCATTTTGATTTTATTATCTGGAAGGCTGCAACAATGGGTTGTGAGGGAAACACAAGTGTGTGTCTTTCCTTTCTGAATTGTTATGCTATACTATGCATATCCAGTGATACATAGTTCACTTGATACTCATGGAAATTTCTTCTCTTTACAGAAGGACACTCCGAAGTGGGGAAGTGCTTTCTGCAATGTCAGCAGCAAGAACCTCTGCGGACATGAGTTTTGTAGGAGACACGCAGCATACGCTGTCTCCAAGGATGATCTCCGGTATTGGGACCCTCAGGTATGTACTGTGTGCACTAACCTGATTACTGAGACATTTAAATAGCTAGGAAGAAGCTTCGTACCTGGGTAAGGGGCTTCCAAAAGAACACTTCTGGCCCTTATCTTCCAAGTGAGAAGATGAGGGCGTATCCTTTCCTTAAGGCATCAGCTGATGCAGTGATTCCCCAGCCTCAAGAGGAGATCCCCTAAGTTCAGATCCAGGTGGATGCTGAAGTCGCGGTCGCGATGCAAGACATCCAGCTAGATGACAGGATGTCTGATGTGGACGGGTGTCAGGAGGAAGACCTCCTGGCAGAAGCCCAGGATGAAGTTCAAGCCCCTCTACATCGGCCGGTCTCCCAGTAGAGCTGGGACAGGCCCTCTCTTCTATTGTTGGAATGATCCAACAAATGCAGAAGGAGAATCAGGAGAAGGCGGCTGCAATGGAACTGCGAATGCAGTGCCTTGCAGAATCACATGGGCCCCAGAAAAAGCTCAATGTGAAAGACCTTCCCTTGTGCTCAGATGCTAACCCATGGAGGTATGCTGAGCACATGCCGATGACGACTTGAAAGATCGTCATCTCGGATAAGCTGGGCTCAGTTCCCCTGGAGGAGGTGGAATTCTGGCCCAGCAAGGCATCATATCCGGACTGTTATGTCCGGCTGAGGAAGGAACCAGCTTCAAAGGAGGAGACAGAGCCGAAGGAGGTCATAGTGATGGACCATGTTAAGGCTCAAGCTCTACTTTCATCCTCGATGAAAGAGAGGGGCTTCTCTAACTCAAAGGTAGCCGCATTGAATAGGAAGCTCCCTTCCTTTGTGTCCTCGCCTACTAGAGCCTTCCCCTTTTTACAGAAAGGGTTTCTGGCTGTACTAAAAGCAATCGAGGCCGGCAAGTCTTGCCCCTCCCTAGAGGAGTGTAAACCCTTGTCGCTGGCCCTGCCTATGGACCACAAAGACTGGAAGGACGTCCATCTTACGTTCTCAGTGGGAAAGTTGGAGGCTGATATTGCCTGACGTCAGTTCGGCAAGGACCTCCCTAAGCTGTCTGACTTTCTTTTGCGAAGTGAGTTCGATACAAAAGAAAGACTGACTGCCTCAATGTCTCTTCAGACTACTCTCGAGACGATGGCAAGTGACCTCAAGGTCCATGAAATGTTCATGGTAGTGGCCAAGCCTCATCTGGCCACAGTGACGAAGGACCTTTATGGCTTCGTCAAGGCAAGGAGAGCTTGTAGGGAGTTCGTGTTTACCTCGGCTACGGTGAGGCACGAGCCAAAGAAACTAATCTCCTCCAACATTTGGGGAAAAGACCTTTTCCCTACCGACTTGGTCAAAGAAGTTGTTGATAAGGCCGCCTTGGAGAATAGAAACCTTCTCCAGAAGTGGGGCCTGGCTATCAAAAGAAAGTCTTCCCCGGATGAGGGTCCTCAACCAAAGAGGAAGACTATGAGGACTAGGCTACCGTCTCGGCCAGCCAAGCCTCTTAGACAGCAACAGCAACTGCAATTGCCATTGCCCCCAGTGCCCCAGATCGTGGCACAAACCCCGACCACCTTTCAGTGGGTACCCCAGGCCGTGTCGACACAGTCTACGGCATTTACCCCAGCGTTCGAAGGGCAGTCTACTTCCTTTCGAGCAAAGCCTAGAGGAACAGCCAGAGGCTCGTCTAGACGCCCCTCAAGGGGAAGGGGATTCAGGGGTGGTCGTGGTCAGGAAGGCAAGACCTCAGGACGGCAGTCCAAGTGAGGTGATACCGGTAGGAGGGAGACTTCTGAAATTTCGGGATCGGTGGACCTTCGATCCCTGGGCCCACAGCCTACTCAAGAATGGACTGGGCGGGAGCTGATACAGCACTCCACCCCCGTGCCTTCGGTTTTTCCAACACTCCACCCCCGTTATGGAGGAGTACGTTCAAGAACTGTTGGAGAAAAAAGGTGATCCGAAGGGTGAAGCCCATCAATTTCTAAGGGAGGCTGTTTTGTGTTCCCAAGAAAGACTCGGAAAAGCTCAGAGTCATTCTGGACTTGTCGCCACTCAACAAGTTCATAGTGAATTGCAAATTCAAAATGCTAACACTGCAACACATAAGGACCTTACTGCCCAAGAGGGCACATTCCGTCTCTATAGACTTGTCAGACGCCTATTGGCACATTCCAATTAGCCATCAACTCTCCCCCTACCTAGGGTTCAGGCTACAACGAAGACTATACGCCTTCGGAGCCATGCCATTCGGGCTAAACATAGCCCCAAGGATTTTTACGAAGCTTGCGAGCGTAGCTCTCAAACAATTACGCCTAAAGGGAATTCAGGTAGTAGCCTACCTGGACGACTGGTTGGTGTGGGCAGCATCCGAGACAGAATGCTTGCAAGCTTCCAGTCAAGTGATCCAGTTCCTAGAGTACCTAGGCTTCAAGATCAACAGAAAAAGTCTCGACTTTCTCCATCTCAAAAGTTCCAGTGGCTGGGAATCCACTGGGACCTTTTGTCACACCGTTTCTCCACCCCGGTGAAGAAAAGGAAGGAGATAGCGGGTTCTGTCAAGAGACTTCAAGATTCCGAAAGGATATCAAGACACGAGCAGGAGAGAGTACTGCGCTCTCTCCAGTTTGCTTAGGTGACAGACCCAGTGCTAAGAGCACAGCTAAAGGATGCAATCGGAGTTTGGAGAAGTTATGCATCAAACGCGTGAAGAGATCTGAGAAGACCAGCCGCTTCGGCTAAGTACTCTTCTCAGGCCTTGGTCCCAAGCCAGACATCTAAAGAAGTCG
>NC_090743.1:43970698-43973198 GCF_036898095.1 Palaemon carinicauda
AAAAATACCGAGATAAAGTCACTTTCAGAGAGACAAAATCACCGAGAAAACAAAACTACCGAGATAAAATCACTTTCAAAGAGATAAAATTACCGAGGAAACAAAACTACAGAGATAAATTCACTTTCAAAGACACCAAATAACCTAGGAAACAAAACTACCGAGGAGATAAAATCATTTCCAAAGAGGCAAAGTTACCGAGGAAACAAAACTACCGAGATGAAGTCACTTTCAAAGAGACAAAATCACCGAGGAAACAAAACTATCAAGATAAAATCCCTTTCAAAGAGACAAAATTACCGAGGAAACAAAAATACCGAGATGAAGTCACTTTCAAAGAGACAAAATCACCGAGGAAACAAAACTACCAAGATAAAATCCCTTTCAAAGAGATAAAATTACCGAAGAAACAAAAATACCGAGATAAAGTCACTTTCAGAGAGACAAAATCACCGAGAAAACAAAACTACCGAGATAAAATCACTTTCAAAGAGAAAACTACTGCAAAATCAAAATTACTTTAGAGAAAAAATCATCGAGGATACTACATTAATTTAAAAAAGGGGTAGAAACTTTTGTTTTCTTCCTAATAAACATAAATCAATGGCCACCTCCGTCGGCCTACAAGATGGCATAAAATGCTTAAAATGGCCCATGGCAGAACAGATTATTTCCTGGTCTGGTACTTGACTTTGGGTAAACCTTAAAGTTGTGGTGGCCTGGTGGTAGTGTCCTTGGCTGGTGATTGCCAGACTGGTGTTCAAGTCCCGCTCAAAATTGTTAGTACCTTTGGTCACTGCAACCTCACCATCCTTGTCAGTTAAGGATTCGGGGTTTGGGGAGCCTATAGGTCTATCTGCTGAGTCATCAGCAGCCATTGCCTGGCCATCCTTTGTCCTACCTTGAGTGGAGAAGGGGCTTAGGCACTGTTCATATGTATATATGATAGTCTCTAGGGCATTGTCCTGTTTGATAGGGCAATGTCACTGTCCCTTGTCTCTGCCGTTCATAAGTTGCTTTAAAACCTTTAACCGTCTCATTAAAACTCCCTACCCTCCCCCTCTCCTTCATCTCTTAATCAACACCACCTAACCCCCTCCAGGATGGGGAAGGGGGAGGGAGAGGGAGGGGTAGGTCCCTCCTCATTAGAATTGGACTTCATGGGAACTTGGCGGAAGTCAGTCTGATTGAGAAGGTTGAATTGTTCCCCGATTGACTAATGGGATTCTTTTCCTTTTTCTGTCTTTCTTCGTCTCGCTGATTTACCAAAAGAAAGCTATTGCAAGATCTCGGTAATGAGCTTGCTTTTTAGGATCTCTCTCTCTCTCTCTCTCTCTCTCTCTCTCTCTCTCTCTCTCTCTCTCTCTCATTATTATTATTATTATTCCAACTAGCTTGAACCCTAGTTGGAAATGCAGGATGCTATATACCTAAAGGCTCCAACAGGAAAAAAAATAGCACAGTGAGGAACGAAAATAAGGAAATAAATAAACTATATGAAAAGTAATAAAATATGAAAATAAAATATTCCAAGAACAATGATTTTAGAGTAACAACCGTCAGGCGTTTTGCTAATTTTCATCACCACTCTGGCCAATGCGCAGTCGTAATGGTCTGAGACTTTTGTCTGATCACTCACAGCAAACCACCCTAGTTTGGGTAGCTCTGACTAGTTCAGTTTTACTGATCATGGTGATACGTAAACTCATTTACCATGTTAAACTATCCTAATTCAGAAAGGTATATATATATATATATATATATATATATATATATATATATATATATATACTGTATATATACATATGTATATATACATATATATGTATATATATACATATATATCTATATATATATATATATATATATATATATATATACATATACGCACACACACACACATATATATATATATATATATATATTATTATTATTATTATTACTTGCTAAGCTACAACCCTAGTTGGAAAAGCAGGATGCTATAAGCCCAGGGGCTCCAACAGGGAAAATAGCTCAGTGAGGAAAGGAAAAAAAATAATAATAAATATCTCCTATATAAACTATAAAAACTTTAATAAAACAAGAGGAAAAGGAAGAGAAATAAGATAGGAGAGTATGCTCGAGTGTACCCTCAAGCAAGAGAACTCTAACCCAAGACAATGGAAGACCATGGTACAGAGGTTGTGGCACTACCCAAGACTAGAGAACAATAGTTTGATTTTGGAGTGTCCTTCTCCTAGAAGAGCTGCTTACCATAGCTAAAGAGCCTCTTCTACCCTTACCAAGAGGAAAGTGGCCACTGAACAATATACACATATACGCACACACACACACATATATATATATATATATATATATATATATATATATATATATATATTTGTGTGTACTAATATATATATATATATATATATATATATATATATATATATTATAATAAGATGGCTTCCACGTCTGGGCACCATAAATATATTACAAGATGGTCCCGTGTCTGGGAATT
>NC_090743.1:43978198-43993198 GCF_036898095.1 Palaemon carinicauda
CGGTCATAGACTTCTGGCTAGAAAAAAGATTTAAAGGAAATTGAATGTCTCACTTTCAATGTAAAGAGGAATGAACTTCCCTAATGATACCCTTATTGCAATAAGGGTCATCCACCTATGAGCAGAAAGATTCTTTGATATCCAAATTCCTCAAAAAAAAAAAAAAAAAAAAAAGAAAGATAAAATCTTTTGGATGCTCCTCTCCAAAAGAGAAGTCCAAAAAGAATCTGATGTTATTTTTTAGCATAGTTATATGGAATATCACTTTTAATGTTATTGTTTTTGAAATATCTTATTTTAGTTGTTCATTACTTCTTATATCGTTTATTTATTTCCTTATTTCCTTTTCTCACTAGGCTATTTTTCCCTGTTGGACCCCTTGGGTTCATAGCATCTTGCTTTTCCAACTAGGGTTGTAGTTTACCTTGTAAATAATAATAATAATATTAATAATAATAATAATAATAATAATAATAACGATGACGATAATAATAATAATAATAATAATAATAATAATAATAATAATAATAATAATAATAATAAACTCTTCTTTCGTCGTGTGGGAATATACAAAAAACTTATACTTTGCTAATTTATCTTATAATAATGAATGTATATACAGTTAATACTTATATAAACTCACACACACACACACACACACACATATATATATATATATATATGTGTGTGTGTGTGTGTGTGTATATATTTATATATATACATCTATATCTATCTATCTATCTATGTATATATATATATATATATATATATATATATATATATATATATATATATATATATATACAAGAAGATTTGGAAGATCCAGGTCTACATGGCTTAAGACTATGAAGCGTGAAGTAGGAGATGATGAATGGAGAAGTAATTAATTAAAAGCTCAAGATGCAGATGACTGGTGAAATCTAGCCGAGTCCCTTTGCTTCAATAGTCGTAGATGATGATGATGATGATGATGATGATACATACATATATATATATATATATATATATATATATATATATATATATATATATATATATATATATATATATATATATATATATCACTATTGGTATTCAACGATACTAAAAACCTCTCCAAAACCAAAAGGGAAACAGCAGTAGCACATAGCTAACCCTGACCAAATCAAATCAATTTCACCCCCAAATAACCACAACGTATTACGGTTTTCGGGGACTACGACTTTGCATGAAAAGGGCAAGCAAATTGAAACAGAATACCAACAGAATTGTCATTTGAAAGCATTGAATGAATTCGGGCAATCATCAACAGTGTCGGTGTCAAAAAGAACTCGTGTGCTTGACAGCTAGGAAAAAAATATTGTTGATATATTTTTTTTTTTAAAGTAAAAATTAATTTATAACTTTTTTCGATATACTGGGTCTGATAATAGTTATTAGTTATCTGATAATAATAATAATAATAATAATAATAATAATAATAATAATGATAATAATAATAATAATAACAGGAATGTATTAAAAGCCACAATATTAATATAAAAAATAAATTTTCATAATATAAATAACAACATTGAAAATAGCAAAAAGAAAATAATAATAATAGCTCGAATACTCGTAATGATAATAATGAATAGACGCAAAACAATTAATGGTAAACAGTAAACATCTCCACCCTGAAAACAAACAAATACACACAAATTTGCCTAAAAGATACAATTTTTTCAAAGCCAGATAACGAAAATCAATATTCCTCACCTGTTTGATATACATCGCTAATGGAAGCCTCCTCCCCCCCCACCCCCCTCCTCACCCGGAGTGACATCAAAAGCTGTCGATGAGTCGAGTGACATCAACTAAGTCAGGAGCCGATGATTGATGTCATTTGGTTGGACCCCCGATGGATTCTAACTGGCTCTGTTTGGAGGAATACGAAGCAGCGTGTCTTTGTTATAAGGCCTCGTCTGTATCCGTGTTCATGTGAGAAGTGTTTTCGGTATTTGCGTCTATGTTGCTATGGGATGGGAGGTTTGCAGATACACACACACACACACACACACACACACACATATATATATATATATATATATATATATATATATACTCACACACACACACACACACATATATATATATATATATATATATATATATATATATATATATATATACACGTGTGTGTGTGTTTGTGTGTGTGTATGTGTGTGTGTTTGTGTGTATGAGTGTGAATATGTACGTATACATCCTCCATATTGACATAATTATGACTAGAACTGAGCATCAATATTCAGCATTGCGTAAATCATACGAGTTTTCAGAGTTTAATAAAATCCTTTAGATTTTACAAAACCGGATTATCTATTTGATTTTACATTATCAGGAATGTTAGATATGACAATGGGTAATTTACAAAATAAAGATTGTATAATTACAATTCTTTGAACTCTAAGCCAAAGTTAATTAAGAAAATTAACCCAAATCTGGTATTGATATGAATCCACAATCTGAACTCTATTATCTAATTCAAGATTTAAAAAACGAGAAACAATACTCGCCAAACTCACGGTGATAATTACATTGTGTTGCTTCTCTCCTTTCCAACTGACAGTAATAAGTTTCGAGCCCATTATAGTGGCTTCTCTCATTGGAGCCAGCAAAACTTTAAAGTGTATTACAGTGTCTCCTATGAGCTCCTTTGAATACTTCAGAGAGAACACTATTCAGCATTCAGTCGAGTGGAAGGAATGAAATTGCATTGTAAATTCAACAGGGACATTCATTCCACCAGCCTGCAATCAGAGCAAAGTTTGTTAGAGTCATATTTCTGTTCGGTGTAATCTGGCATTCTTAGTTATTACCTCCGCCAAAGAAGTTGGAAGAATGTTATGCTTAACCCCCTGTTTATGTGGTTGTTTGTGTGTGTGTGTGGGTGTTTGATTGTGAACAGATTCCTGGTCACAATGTTAATTGTAGAGTAATAAAACATACAGGGATTAACTCTTATATAAAAATCTAGAAATAATTAAGTTTTGGAAGGTCAAGGCCAAAGGTCAAGGTCACAGTCAAGTAAAATGTCCAATTCACGTAATCAGCCATAAGTTTGGACATCGTTGTCATAAGGACTTCAAACTTGGTTCATATTTGAGTGTATGAAAATCCCCGTCAAGTAATACAGGTTAAGGTTAATGGTTAGGGTTGAGTCCAATGTTAAGGTCAAACAAAAGGTCGAGAAATAAGCAGCCGCGGCAGAGGTCTGCGCTTTACTTTATGCCCCTCTAGTTATTATTATTATTATTATTATTATTATTATTATTATTATTATTATTATTATTATTATTAGCTTAATTACAACCTTAGTTGGAAAAGCAGGATGCTATAAGCCCAAGGGGTCCAAGAGAAAAAAATTAGCCCAGTGAGGAAAGAAAACAAGGAAATTAATAAACAATAAGAGAAATAATGAACAACTAGAATAAAGAATTTTAAAAACAGAAACAACATATATAATCTATGAAACCTTCAATAGTTCTGTTTGTTTATTGTCAAGCAGATTATTATTATTATTATTATTATTATTATTATTATTATTATTATTATTATTATTATTATTATTGCTTGCTAAGCTACAACCCTATTTCGAAAAGCAGGATGCTATAAGCCAGGGGGACCCGACAGGGAAAATAGCCCGGTGAGGAAAGGATAAAAGGAAAAGGAAATATTTTAAGAAGAGTGACATAATTAGAATAAGTATCTCCTATATAAACTATAAAAACTTTAACAAAACGAGAGGAAGAGAATTAATATAGAATAGTTTATTCGAGTGTACCTTCAAGCAAGAGAACTCTAATCAAAGACAGTGAAGGACTATGGTACAGAGACTATGGCACTACCCAAGACTAGAGAACAATGGTTTGATTTCAAACTTGGTTCATATTTGAGTGTATGAAAATCCCCGTCAAGTAATACAGGTTAAGGTTAATGGTTAGGGTTGAGTCCAATGTTAAGGTCAAACAAAAGGTCGAGAAATAAGCAGCCGCGGCAGAGGTCTGCGCTTTACTTTATGCCCCTCTAGTTATTATTATTATTATTATTATTATTATTATTATTATTATTATTATTATTATTATTAGCTTAATTACAACCTTAGTTGGAAAAGCAGGATGCTATAAGCCCAAGGGGTCCCAGAGAAAAAAATTAGCCCAGTGAGGAAAGAAAACAAGGAAATTAATAAACAATAAGAGAAATAATGAACAACTAGAATAAAGAATTTTAAAAACAGAAACAACATATATAATCTATGAAACCTTCAATAGTTCTGTTTGTTTATTGTCAAGCAGATTATTATTATTATTATTATTATTATTATTATTATTATTATTATTATTATTATTATTATTGCTTGCTAAGCTACAACCCTATTTCGAAAAGCAGGATGCTATAAGCCAGGGGGACCCGACAGGGAAAATAGCCCGGTGAGGAAAGGATAAAAGGAAAAGGAAATATTTTAAGAAGAGTGACATAATTAGAATAAATATCTCCTATATAAACTATAAAAACTTTAACAAAACGAGAGGAAGAGAATTAATATAGAATAGTTTATTCGAGTGTACCTTCAAGCAAGAGAACTCTAATCAAAGACAGTGAAAGACTATGGTACAGAGACTATGGCACTACCCAAGACTAGAGAACAATGGTTTGATTTCGGAGTGTCCTTCTCCTAGAAGAGCTGCTTACCATAGCTAAAGAGTCTCTTCTATCTTTACCAAGAGGAAAGTGGCCACTGAACAATTACAGTGCGGTAGTTAACCCCTTGAGTGAAAATAAAAATTGTTTGGTAATCTCTGTTTTATCAAGCGTGTGAGGACAGAGGAGAATATGTAAAGAATAGTCCAGACTATTCGGTGTGTGTGTAGGCAAAGGGAAAATGAACCGTAACCAGAGAGAAGGATCCAATGTAGTACTGTCTAGACAGTCAAAGGACCCGATAGTTCTCTTGATACTTCAAGAATTACTTTGGAGACGTTTTCAAGGAATTGTTAAATTAATACTGACTGGATCTTCAAATAATAGAAGCAGTTATAATAATAATAATAATAACAATAATAATAATAACAATACTACTACTACTACTACTACTACTACTACTACTACTACTACTTATAATAATAATAATAATCCAATTAGTATAGCTACTCCTCAGATATTTAGTTCTTTATGGAATACAAAAGACAGTTTCTTAGAAGACCTGTAGAGGAACGTAATCCAATTAAAAGTTCTTCCAAGTATCCTTGTATTGAGAGAACTGGCTTTTTCTTTGTATCCAAGGCCCAAGGGCAACTTTGCCTTTTATAGGCTTAAAAAGAAGCTCGTATTATGTCTTACTTAGCCTTTAGAGTGTATTGAGATTTCAGACTTCTCATCTAGAAACTGACAATCATATACTGATGGTTTGTTTACATATTCATAACCTGACTCTTTTACAATGAGGGTTATTTGTTATGTCAAATAAAAACGCTTAGAAACACGACTTCCTTTGAACATGAATTAACAGTTTAAAGGTTTAAAGGTCTCTCATGAATTGCAGAGGCAAGGGACAGTAACATTGCCCCAGCAAGCATGACAATACCCCAGAGACTGACAATATATACAAATGATTAGCGCCCAAGCTCTCTCCCCACCCAATATAGGTTCCCCCACTTCATCCATAGCTCACAAGGATAGTGAGGTTGCAGCGAGCAAAGGAATTAACGAGTTGGAGTGGGACTCGAACCCCAGCCTGGTGAACACCAGTCGTTGACGTTACCGCATAGGCCCCCACATACACAAACTACATATGTACAATTGGAGACAGGAATCCATGGTACTACTCGCTCTAAGGAAAAGCACCCAGTCACACGCTTACTGTTCGGTGAGTAACCAAACGGGGAGATATGGCAGAGGTGGTGGGTGGTGGGTGGGGCTAAATGCAGAATCTCGCAGCACAGTGAGGGTGTTACTGGGTGCGCTTTCTTAATTCGTGGCAAATGAATACACTCAAAACACAGCTGAATTTTACCGTAATTGAAGAATTAATATGATATTTTAAAAATGATATCAATATCAGCACATTCACAATGAGTTCATAATTCATGCAACATAAATACGTTCCAAAATATAGCTAATTTTTACCAAATGGAAGAATTTGTATATTTTAAAGTTGATACCACAAACATATATCACATGTACAAGGAAGTTCATCAGTCATGCAACATTTACGTTCCAAAATAGTTAATTCTAACCTAATTCAAGAATTAGTTTGGAATTGGAATGGTTATTCAAAGACTTATAAACTGCTTACAAAAACCACATAAAATGATTCTTGTAGAACATGTCACATAAAATCCTTCTGACTCCACGAACAAAATGAATAAATCACTAATATGAAACGAGAAAAAGAACAATATTACAAACACATCATTCAGGAAAATCTTATAAATTAGACACATTTGAAAGGAATATCTAGTATCATATCTGCCCCTAGATCACTAAGAATATAAGAAAAGAAAGAGGAAGAAAAGTTGAGAGTGAGGTAAAAATTAGAATGAAAATATGGTTTTTCAAAGGGTTTGAACTCCTAGGGTGTCGATAATTTTTTTCTTCGTAATTGGAGCTATTATCTGTATTACTATTATTATCCCCAACGTCGTCTAGGAATTTATCATTATCATAAGCACTATTATCTTCTAGAACAGCTCTCCTCCAGAGACCAAAATGGCCATCCAAAAGTTGAGAATAAGGACTGAAGAGGTTCAAATCAAGTTAGCTTAGTCTCCCCTTCAACATATAAAAAATAAAAACTTGTCAGAAAACGAGAATATCTCCTGTGATGTAAACACGTTTGAAATCCCTTGTAACAGGGAACTGGCCTTTTGAATACCAAAATACTAAAGGCCTGAGAGAGAGAGAGAGAGAGAGAGAGAGAGAGAGAGAGAGAGAGAGAGAGAGAGAGAGAGAGAGGGGAACCAGTGGCGTCTTCTAATTTCAAAGAATCGAGCAAGGATTTTCATAAAGAGAGCATCCCTCAATTCTTTGGATGGGCGAGGCAATGGAATGGATGGAAATTTCTTTAGGGGATTTTGGATTACTCGCTCGGCCATGAAAGTAATCCTATCAGAGTATGGTTATTTCTAGGGGAAGGATCTGGGAACGGCTGGAATGGGATTTGTTCATTTTGTTTTTATTTTCACACGATTTTTTTTTAGAAAATTAAGCCATGTTTTTTTTTTAAGTTTCAAATTTTAGGAGTTTAGCCGGAGTCTGGGTATTCTGTAGGTGCCTCATAGGAATTAAAGAATTGAAATATCATATAATTATTTACACACTAACATACACTGAGGCTATCATATATATATGTATATATATATGTATATATATGTATATATATATATATATATATATATATATATATGTATATATATATATATGTATATATATATATATATATATATATATATATATATATATATATATATATATATATATATAAACACACACATATATACATATGTATATATATATATATATATATATATATATATATATATATATATATATATATATACAGTATATATATATATATATATATATATATATATATATATATATATATATATACATATATGCTGTATATGTTTATGTATAAAGTATATATATATATATATATATATATATATATATATATATATATATATATATATATATATATATATATATATATATATACTTTCATACATGTATATATATACATATAATCTTAATCCTAATTTTTGTTCCAAAAAAAGTCAATGTTAATTTCTAGTTGCAATAACGACGTTATTTTTAATTTTCTTTTTCATTTTAGCCGCAAAAAAAAAATGAAACCGATTCACAATTCTAAACTTTAGTTACAAAATTAAAATCAACATTAATTTCAAGAACTCGAAGACCGAAGACAGTTTTCCGTATGAGCTACAAAATACAAAAAATAAATAAACTACACTACATTTGCTCTTGGATCTCACAAGAAAATGATGAGCGTTATTTCAAGACAAGTTTCCATTTAAAAGGTGTCAGATCCTTCATGATGGCCGGTGATAACGTATCAATCAGGAGGAATTTAATTTTACAGGTGCTATGTAGCACACACAGATACATACATAATCTCTCTCTCTCTCTCTCTCTCTCTCTCTCTCTCTCTCTCTCTCTCTCTCTCTCTCTCTCTCTCTTTTTGATAAGGAAACTCTTCGAAGTCTAAATTTTTCCAGTCTAACTTCTCTCCTTATGACATGAATAAAAAAGGAGAGAGAGAGAGAGAGAGAGAGAGAGAGAGAGAGAGAGAGAGAGAGAGAGAGAGAGAGAGAGAGAGAGAGAGAATAATTCTTTCTCTCCTTCTTTGATATTCTCTTCAAATTCTTACATCGTTTTTTTAGTCCAACTACTCTGCCTATAAATAAATAAAAATACGAGAGAGAGAGAGAGAGAGAGAGAGAGAGAGAGAGAGAGAGAGAGAGAGAGAGAGAGAGAGAGAGAGAGAGAGAGAGAGAGAGGGGTCGAAATAAATCTTTCTATCTTCCTTTGATAAAAACTTGAAATTCTTACATCTTTTTTCCAGTCCAACTCCTCTGCTCATAACTGAATAAAAAGACGAGAGAGAGAGAGAGAGAGAGAGAGAGAGAGAGAGAGAGAGAGAGAGAGAGAGAGAGAGAGAGAGAGAGAGAACGATTCAATTCAGTCAACCGTTTAACTAATCTTCATTTACGAGACAAATACCTATTGTTTGTTTAGCAATAAATCATCTCTTCACACCTTTACTCCACATTTCGCATGTCACTCAAGCCTGGGCAAGAAAGGTGTACCAGATGTCAAACGTATTAGGATATTTCTTTAATACCAAAAAAAAAAAAAAAAAAAGAAGAGAATATTTGAAAGCAACAGTTTCATCCAAGAGTATAAGAAATTAAATTCACTTCTCTTTTCGTCTGATTTGATGACTTCTGATGATAATCGATATGGCCGATAATGAATCCTGGCTGCAGGTATTTATAGAATCGTTTTAGTTAAAGAGATGGAATATGAGTTGGGATATACGTACACTTGGATACAGGATTTCCTGGCACACCCCACTCTGTGGAAGTGCACCATGTCACACAATGACTATACCGCAAGTTCATATCTGTAGCCACACCCATCACCTCTGACATCTCTCCCTTGAGTATCTCTGTGGTTTCTCGCTACCCAGTAAGGTTGTGATGGGGTACACATCCTTAGAGAGAGGTCTGGTAAGAATTCCGGTGTTCAAATGTACTTAAAGGAGATTGGAAGGGGCAGAAAAGGGCTAGTAGAGTGGCAAGTGTTCATCTAACGTTCGCATGGCTACAGATCGATCCCAGCCGGGACCATAAGTTTAAGATGTTTACTGGGAAGGCTACTGCTGTGGTTGGGCATATCACTTAAGGTGTTTACTAGGGAACTCACTGCTGTGGCTGGGCACATCATTTAAGCTGTTTACCAGGAAGGCCACTGCTGGGGTTGGGCACATCATTTAAACTGTTTACTGGGGAGGCCCCTGCTATGGTTGGGCACATCATTTAAGTTGTTTACTGGGGAGGCCACTGCTGGGGTTGGGCACATAATTTAAGCTGTTTCCTGGGGAGGCCACTGTCGTGGTTGGGCACACCATTTAAGCCGTTTTCTGGGGAGGCCACTACCGTGGTTGGGCACATCATTCAAGTGTTTACTGGGGAGGCCACTGCTGTGGTTGGGCACATAATTTAAGCTGTTTACTGGGGAGGCCACTGTCGTGGTTGGGCACACCATTTAAGCCGTTTTCTGGGGAGGCCACTACCGTGGTTGGGCACATCATTCAAGTGTTTACTGGGGAGGCCACTGCTGTGGTTGGGCACATCATTTAAGCAGTTTACTGGGAAGGCCACTGCCGTGGTTGGGCACACCATTTAAGTTGTTTACTGGGGAGGCCACTGCTGTGGTTGAGCACCACAGGGGGGGTGTTGGGCTTGCCCGGCTAACGTTCTGGTGAGCATCTATTCTGATGAAATTGGAACTGAAGCCAGACACATTTATCCTTTAAGATGTATTGGATTTCTCTATGTGTACTTTAAAGGTTTAGTGGCCGCTTATGAGTGATATTTAAATATAGGTACATTTCCCTACGGTACTTAAAATAATATCATAAGACCTACTTACATATATATACACATATATATACACATATATATATACACATATATACACATACATGCATACATAAGGTAACCCCGAGAGAGTAATAGAAATAAGACAACCAAACGATCACTGATTATTTTCCTATTTATCTAAAAAATACAAATAGCTTTTATCACTTACATTGCCATACTTTGTATTTTATTTATCCTTTGTAAAATTACAAATGAGATTCTGTGTCTAATTACTTGGTAAATAAATGCGAAAATCTTTAGCAGACTTTTGATTGTCCTCTTTTCATCACATACACACAAACACACACATATATGTATTATTATTATCCTTTTTTATTATTGTCATTCCTGATTCATTCCTCTTTTCCCTCTTTCCATAAAAGCCTTCCAATCAACTTGGGCTCTTTTCATTCTCGGTCCAGTGAATAGATCTTCTGAAATTTGATGCTGGTGAATGAGAAAAAATGAGTTTCCAATCCCATACTCACGATGGGGGTTCTATAGGGGGGATTTCTTTCGAGAGTTTGATCGATATATTGGCAATTTTTTCCGAGTCTGGAAACATTTGAATCTCTCTCTCTCTCTCTCTCTCTCTCTCTCTCTCTCTCTCTCTCTCTCTCTCTCTCTCTCTGTCTTTCACCTACTCGCATTTCTATAAACATTATATTCAGGTTATATCTTTGGTTTTTGCGAGAGGTTGCAAGATCAATGACTCACTACATACATGATTTGAAAGCTTATTGTCTCTATCTGTAGTCACCTATTCAAGTTAAAGCGAAACTCAATATGCTCGTCTTCGCTGACCTAATGTTGTGTGGTGGGGAAACGGGTGATGTACACTATATATATGTATATATATGTATATATATATTTATATATATACATACACACACACATATATATATATATATATATATATATGTGTGTGTGTATGTATATATATAAATATATATATATATGTATATATATGTATATATATATGTTATAAATATATATATATATATATATATATATATATATATATATATAAATATATATATATATATATATATATATAAATATATATATATATATATATATATATATATATATATATAAATATATATATATATATATATATATATATATAAATATATATATATATATATATATATATATATATATATATGTTATATATATATATATATATATATATATATATATATATATATATATATATATATATGTATATATAAGTAAAATTAACAAGGATACTATCCCTCTTTTCTTTTGCTTTCTTCATTCTTGCTATCTACTCTCTATGACTTAGTCTTCACTTCAAAGTGCTTAGAATCTATTTTATATATTTGGGGTAAAAAGAAAATAACTGTTCTTTACATACAATGAAATATTCGCATGGATAAGAATTTAAAAAGTTGAATTTTATTGAAAGGATACCCTGCTAAAGGACAAATATAAATGCATAATGAAAAGATAATTTCACAGCATAATGGAATATTCGACATTTATAAAGAATCTAAAAAGGTAAAAACTTTATTTAAGGGATAAATTATGGGCTATTTCTCGAAGATAATCTAAAACATTTTGATGATCTCGTTGTTCCATAACCTTAGTGATCCGTTCTTCACGAATAGGTTTTCTCCTTTTTTTTTAGGTTCTCGTTCCCCGCGAAGAATGCATTCAATTTGGTTGTTGACTTGTTGCTCTTCCTTTTGTAACTCTTCAATTATATTGTAAAGACGTGCAGTATATGAGCTCCTCCAATGATGTTTTCCCATCTCCTGTACCAAGCCTCAACTGCATTTTGCGTATGTGGGAATCCTGATTGAATGGAGTCACGTACTGACCACATAATAGGAGGAAATGTTGGTAGCGCACGAACAACAGCACCGTTACGCAAATGCCTTTTTACGCGTCCTAGTACGTAGTTATTTTCAAACCAAGTAATAGCATCGCTTGCTTCTTCTGGTAAACAAGATTTTAAGACTTCGAAGGCGTAGGAATTTCATCAGATAGAAGAAATGCCAAGGCAAATAAATGTGTTATTAATAAACTAAAATCTTCATCTGTGCCGTAACGAATTGACAATCCAGCTGACTGAATTCTTCTCCATATGCACTGTCCTAAATGAAAAAAGCAGAGTTTGTTGTTGACGTAAGGATATTCACTTAAGAAGCTTTAATTGCCGCTAGTTCCAATTAGATATTATGCATTGTGGGTTCAGATAAATTCCATTTTCGTCAGCAATGTAGGTCAATTCCTCAAACAAGCGTTTACACAAGACCTCACTCTTCCCAGTCATAAAAGCATACACAAGTGAAAAAACTGTACAATTTTCATGTACCATAGGTGCATAAATTGTGTACATTTGGTTAAATATTCGAGTTACAGTTTTAAAAGTACCATCCATAATCCAAAATGGGGCTTTTGATAATCTCTTCATATTTGCATCTGTATTGAATATCAAAATTTGGTCCTCCTCTACCGTAGAATCTCTATATAAAAATAAACCAACATTTAACGTACGTTTGGGTTCAGGAGGAATGTCAATATCCACTAATGACGCAGATTCAGATGGACGATCACAGCGCCTGATCGCTGTATTGTCTTTCTTAGGGCATTTTTCGAAGGCAGACATGGCATAATACTTGGATTTGCAGCGGTGGTGCTTGACTGAATAATTTGGATCGGCTTATCTCTTGTGGATTTTGCTTGTATTTTTATTTCATTTCTTATTTTTGCTACACTAGCAGCACTTGCAAAAGGACAATAATTGTGCTCTCCAAATTTTGTTAGTAAATGTTCTTCGTTCACAAGTATGGTAACTGCTCTTCCTTTGCAGTCATCAGATTTTCGAAATTCACAGCACCAGTAGTCTAATTCTTTCCGGTTTTTATCTTTAACCATCAGGTATCCACGTACGTTAATTTTATCTTTTCCTTTTTGAGAAGGAATCTTTTCACAAATTTCTTCCATTTTTATGGGTGATTTAGCACTGAGATATAGTTCAAATATGAAAGGTTAACAGCCAACCGAGACACTAATTATCATAGGCTAGTTAGGTGTTTTAATTAACGTTAAGCACTCACATTTATATAAAAGGCTTTGTTATCAGTGGTTTACCGTTTAAATCTCTCTCTCTGTATGCATGTACAGTATGTATTTCTGTTTGGGTTTTGACCTGTCGGGGTTTTGGGCAAGTAGGGGTTTTGGAAAGTCGGGATTGTGGCTGACGGGATACTGGGTGCCGGGATTATGGCTGTCGGGATTATAGCTGTCGGAAATTTGACCCAGACCCATATATATATATATATATATATATACATATATATATATATATATATATATATATACATATATATATATATATATATATATATACATATATATATATATATATATATATATATATATATATATATATATATATATATATATATATATATATAAATTTCTACCTCATACTTGGGATCGAACGCTAGCCCCTTCTAATGAAAGGCCAGGTCGAAACCAACCATGCCACGAGAGCCCATAAAAGGCAATCTGAACCTGACACTAATCTAGCTGTCCGAGGATTTACCTGGTGAGACATCAGTCTCTTTACCAGCGAGTTTTACCAGATTTCCCCGGGCCACCACGTGACACAATTGGTAGTAATTCATTCAAATTACCCCTAATGAGTCAATATGGATAAATATCAACACAACATCGTGTTCAAATAGAAATAAATTTCTACCTCATACTTGGGATTGAACGCTAGCCCCTTCTAATGAAAGGCCAGGTCGAAACCAACCATGCCACGAGAGCCCATAAAAGGAAATCTGAACCTGACACTAATCTAGCTGTCCGAGGATTTACCTGGTGAGACATCAGTCTCTTTACCAGCGAGTTTTACCAGATTTCCCCGGGCCACCACGTGACACAATTGGTAGTAATTCATTCAAATTACCCCTAATGAGTCAATATGGATAAATATCAACACAACATCGTGTTCAAATAGAAATAAATTTCTACCTCATACTTGGGATCGAACGCTAGCCCCTTCTAATGAAAGGCCAGGTCGAAACCAACCATGCCACGAGAGCCCATAAAAGGAAATCTGAACCTGACACTAATCTAGCTGTCCGAGGATTTACCTGGTGAGACATCAGTCTCTTTACCAGCGAGTTTTACCAGATTTCCCCGGGCCACCACGTGACACAATTGGTAGTAATTCATTCAAATTACCCCTAATGAGTCAATATGGATAAATATCAACACAATATCGTGTTCAAATAGAAATAAATTTCTACCTCATACTTGGGATCGAACGCTAGCCCCTTCTAATGAAAGGCCAGGTCGAAACCAACCATGCCACGAGAGCCCATAAAAGGAAATCTGAACCTGACACTAATCTAGCTGTCCGAGGATTTACCTGGTGAGACATCAGTCTCTTTACCAGCGAGTTTTACCAGATTTCCCCGGGCCACCACGTGACACAATTGGTAGTAATTCATTCAAATTACCCCTAATGAGTCAATATGGATAAATATCAACACAACATCGTGTTCAAATAGAAATAAATTTCTACCTCATACTTGGGATCGAACGCTAGCCCCTTCTAATGAAAGGCCAGGTCGAAACCAACCATGCCAAGAGAGCCCATAAAAGGAAATCTGAACCTGACACTAATCTAGCTGTCCGAGGATGTTGTGTTGATATTTATCCATATTGACTCATTAGGGGTAATTTGAATGAATTACTACCAATTGTGTCACGTGGTGGCCCGGGGAAATCTGGTAAAACTCGCTGGTAAAGAGACTGATGTCTCACC
>NC_090743.1:43995698-44000698 GCF_036898095.1 Palaemon carinicauda
TTACCTGCTGAGTCACCAGCACCCATAGCCTAGTCCTCCCTGGTCCGAGCATACCTGGAGAAGGTACTTGGCCGCTGATCATATGTATATATTATCAGGGTATGGTCCTGCTTTCTACGGCAATGTAACTATCCCTTGCCCCTTTAATTCATGATTAGCCTTTAAGAAATGGGTGTTCTTAAATTCTGTTAAATAATATTCAATCGTCAGTTCACGAAGCATCCTTGCTTTTCTTTACGGGCTGCCAACGCAAGAGCCCGTGCCTAGCACAAGGTTAGGTAATCAAGCAAGCAAGCAAGCAAGCAAGTTGCTTTCATCTATTTTTATGACATATAACGAACCAGTTCGAGCTCATAGGGCAACACCTCCCTCGCAAGAAATCAATTTTGACAGATTCCATTATTCTTACTCTGGGGCTTTTCAGTCTCGTAAACTTCATTCTCTGAAAGCAGTTCTTTCTCAACAATCTCGTCGTTCATTTTAACTTTAGTTTCGCATAACTTTTTTATAGTTTCTTTTTTATTCCAAAACTCGCCCAGAGCTTCAAGATGTTTTATTGCTTCTTTTTTGGCTTTATCATTCTGTTCTTTACCTTTCTATCATACATTTGTTGGGGATTTTTTTATGGCTTAGTTTTCATAAAATTGCACGGTATACAATCTATTTTTCCTATTTTGAATTTTGATATCAGATTCTACCCATATATCCATCTATATCTACTGCCCAATGGATACTATTAAGCAGCTAGCGTTAGTACCCACTTTAAGCAGGGTGAACTTATCACTAGTGTGTGGTACAGGAGTCATCTACGGAGTTGACAAACGTGAGGCTAGTGTTGTACCACTTGGATAAATCTTCACTTTTGTCTGGTATCTATGCTAGATCACCCTATAAAGGGTGAATGCCATTACGATTGTTTCCATAGAAATGCTAAAGGAGATTTTAAATATTATGAGAGAATCTGGGGCATTTCTTTCTCTCTCTCTCTCTCTCTCTCTCTCTCTCTCTCTCTCTCTCTCTCTCTCTCTCTCTCAATAAAGGTCACTGATTTCTTTCTCGAGTACTCATATAAAAAAAATGTATTTTCAAAGGAATAAAACAGAAAAAAGTTACCATAAAAGACCAGATAATGATTAAGAAAATGTTGCAATCAAACACCAGATGATAATAAAAAAAAAACTGTCATCAAACACCAAATAATAATTAAGAAAAGGTTGCCATCAAACACAAGATAATAATGCGGGAAAAGTTGCCATCAAGCATTAGATAATAATTAAGAGAAAGTCGCCATCAGACACCAGATAATAATTTAGAAAAATTTGCCATCGAACACCAGATAATAAATAAGAAAAAGTTGCCAGTAAACACCAGATGATACTTGAGAATAAGTTGTCAACAAACACCAGATAATATTAACGAAATACTTGCCATTAAACACCAGATGATAATTAAGAAAAAGTTGTCATTAAACAACAGTTATTAATTATGAGAAAGTTGCCATCAAACGCTAGATTAATTGTAGTTTAGTGTATAAATGTAAGTAATAGCATAACACAATATACAAACAGGAATAGCAAATGAATAAAAAAATAAAAACAAACAAATAATAAACGAAAGGAAGACTATGTATCAAAATATATCTGTAAAGAAAATCGAAAAAAAAAATTTATTACATTTGGAACTCCTCTCAAAAATGTAATTATCAACTGACATTGGTAAAAATATGAAGCATTTGCTATTAGGAAATGCGATATCTTGCAATATTTCTAATTAATAGAGGCCAACATCTTCCAATTAAGAAAACAAAAATTAGTCTTTATTCTTTCCATCTCTATGAAATAATTACAGGGCAATGGAAGTCGAGTGTAGGCGCTTCATATTACCAATAATCTCATCTTATCAGCTAATAAAAGCAAAAGGTTAAGACTCTAGCGTTTTCGTTTATTGGCTCGATATAAGAAAGATGCTAAGTATGAACTTAGATATAAGCTAATTCTTATGGAACTGGTATAAAGGTCGTTCATGAATGGTAGAGTAAGGGACTGGAGTAAGGCCTAGAGACTGACCATATATTTTTATTATTATTATTATTATTATCATTATTATTATTATTATTATTATTATTATTATTATTATTATTATTATTGATAGCTAAGATACAACCTTAGCTGGAAAAGCAGGCTGCAATAAGCCCAAGGGCTCTAACAGGAAAAATCAGCTCAGTGAGGAAAGAAAATAAGGAAATAAATAAACTATATGAGAAGTTATGAACAATTAAATAAAATGTTTTAAGAACTGTAACAACATTAAAACAGATAATATCAACTCCCAAGCCCCATCTTCATGAAGCTAGGACCAGGAAGGGCTATGAAATAGGTATTTATGATTCAGCAGGTAGACCTTATTGCTCTCAAAAACCTACAATACCTAGCTCACAGGGATGGTGAGGTTGCAGACATTACTAGAAACCCTCGAGCTTGAGTGGGTCTCGAATCTCCGTCCAACAGATTGCCAGTCAGGGACGTTTACAATATGCTAGGATGCTGATGATTAATTCTAGTCTCGTGAGAGAGAGAGAGAGAGAGAGAGAGAGAGAGAGAGAGAGAGAGAGAGAGAGAGAGAGAGATTACCTCATCGAGGTTATCCCGTTTAGTGGTGTGGTGTATCATTTCCCCTAGTCAAGCATTTTTAAGCTGGGGGAAATTTCTCCCCTGTTAAGTAATTTGAAGCTACCATGGTGAAAATAATTTCACTGCCCACTAGCTAAAAAAAAAAACAATCCCAAATGGATTTTATCATGTTTGAGAGCAAGAGGGGAAAATGCTTGTTGCAGATGTAACTGTATGTTTATCAGTATTTTAGTACATTTTTAGAATAAAATATTAAATTGCCACAGTATGGTTGAACTGAGGGCAGAGGGAAATGACCGGAAAAAGTTTGGGAACCACTGCGGTCTAGTCAAGCGAGATTGAAAACATACTTCTAATCAAATAAGACTGCGATTTTAGCCTTCTGGAACCGTTGTAAACAATGTAGAGGCTGTGCAATAACTGCATGTGGTGTAGCCAGTGATTAAATCCTTCTGGAAGCGTTATAAAAAGGGTCGGATGAACGGTGGAGGAAATCATCATAATACAAATCATCAAAATAGAAAAAAAAGGCAGAATTAAAGAGAGAGAGTGGAGGAACGTGAGAGATTAAAAGACAGTGAAAAAATGGTAGACCTTGAAAAAGGATGGTAGCTAGATATTTTTTGGTCCCGCCCCACCTTCGTCTCCTCTCTAGCTACACCACTACCTTGATAAAATAGCAGACCTTAAGAGAATGGGAAACCTTAAGAGAAACCAATTTGCATCTTCCTAGTAGAGTCACGTCCTGTACTTCCTTCTTGGATTAATGAGACACCTAATCTTTTTAAACGTCTACTGAATAGCAGGACATCAGGGCACTTGCTCAATGAGATCCAGACGCTGTGTCGTGATGCTTTAATAAGGGTCTGTATTTAGTGATCTTATGGAAAAGGTCTGTTCGGAAATGTGGGTCGTTCATTTGGTCTGAGAAATCTTGGAAGTTAATAAAAGGTTAAAGGTGTCTGGTTTCAGTTCCACTTCCATTAGAATAGAAGCTCACCAGAACGTCAGCCGGGAAAGCCCTACTCTACACTGTGGTGCCCAACCCCAGCAGTGGCCTCCCCAGTAAACAGCTTAAACTCACGGTCCCTGACGTGGATCGATCTGCTGCCATGTGAATGCCAGGCGAACACGTTACCACTGTACTAACTGGAACAATGGTTGTGGTGGCCAATGTACTAACGCCCCTGACTGGTGAGCGCCAGACTGGGGTTCAAGTCCCGCTCAAACTCTTTAGTTTCTTTGGTCGCTGCAACCTCACCATCCTAGTGAGCTAAGGATGGGGGATTTTGGGGAGCCTAGGGGTCTATCTCCTGAGTCATCAGCAGCCATTGCCTAGCGCTTTTTGATCCTAGCTTGGGTGGAGAAGGGGGTTCTTCTGATGCTGATCGTAGGTGTATATGGTCAGTCTCTAGGGCATTGGACTGCTTGATAGGGCAATGTCCCTGTCCGTTATCTCTGCCATTCATGAGCGGTCTTTAAACCTTTAAATAGTAAAGAGAATGCTGATTACGATTACGCTAATAACAAAACCAGATGAGAATGCAGTCGATTACTTGTTACTGAGAGGATGTCTGATATTAAGATGTTTATACCTATCTTTATATCTATTTTATATCTATATTTATATCTATATCTATATCTATAACGATGATAATAAACTGCCGCAGCGAAGGTCTGCGCTCTACCGATTGCCCCTCTAGTCACGTTCTAAATTCAATGTCGATCAAGCAGATGTCAAATAATGTTATAAATATAATTCTAAAGTACCACCAGGTTCACCTCATGGCTACATTGATTTACTCAATGGAATTGGAAATGAAATGTCGGGAAAAGTTCAATCCTATTTCTGGCTTTGAGCTGTTTCTCTATGTTAAAAAAATTAATTAAAGCTAGAAATTATAATTTAGTTTTATATTTGTGGTTTTATGCGTGAATTGTGTGGTTGTAAGAAAGTTGGGATTGGAAATAAAATGTCGTGAAAAGTTCGACCATATTTCTGGCTTCAAGGTGTTTCTCCGATTTCTAAATATAAATAAAAACTAGAGATTATAATCTAGGTTCATGTTTGTGGTTTTATGAATGAACTGTGTGGTTGTAAGAAAGTTTAAATAACGTGACGGGGTTATATGAAAGCATATCTTTGGAGTACAGCACAAGTAAAAAGAAAATACGAGTTTTGAATTTGTATTAAATCCTAGATTACAGGTGAAAAAGATTTAATTTATTACAAAGATATTTACGAGAAATTGAAAATCTGAGACTTGTATTAAACAGCAGATTACGGGCAAAATAAGATTAACTCACTTCAAAGATATGTGACCCAAAAAATAACCTATATAAAATGCTACATAACTCTCATGAAAACTA
>NC_090743.1:44010698-44015698 GCF_036898095.1 Palaemon carinicauda
GTCCACATTGACACGAACTGGCACGACGAGTCCACGCATAGTTTGCGCATAGTTTGAGCATAGTTTGCGCACTTCCCGCATTGACACGACGAGTTTGTGCAATTCGGATGGTGTCATGCCGACTTGGCCACGCCATATAAAAATGGGGCCTCTCCAACCCTTGGTCATTTTTGGATTGGCTTTGGAAGAGACAACATCCTTGGTGTAAGAGACACCATTGCAAAGAGGAGAAGATTCCTATACCTGGCAGCAAGAGCAGCAGTAAAGGCTGGCAGAGGCAGAAGAGCAAGAACAGGCAACCCCACCTCGAAGAAAGACACAATTAGTACAAGGGCTGATCAAAGCTAATTATAATTATATCATATTTTCTATCACAACAATATATAAACGTTTCCCCTATTAATGCGAGTAAAATTAAATCACCCTCAAATCGAAAGTACGAATAATGTGAGTACTTTGAAAAAATCGCTTATAACTTTTTTCAACTGACCAAAATACGATGTCGCCTACACAGGGAGAGAGAGAGAGAGAGAGAGAGAGAGAGAGAGAGAGAGAGAGAGAGAGAGAGAAAGAGATTCCATCAGTTATTATTATTATTATTCTTATTATTATTATTATTTTTACTATTATTATTAGCTAAGTTATAACCCTAGTTGGGAAAGCAGGATGCTATAAACCCAACAAGGAAAATAGCCCAGTGAGGAAAGGAAATAAGTAAAAATAAAATTCTAAAAGTAACAACATTAAAGAAAATATCTCCTATTTAAACTATAAAAACTTAAACAAAACCAGAGAAGCGTCCAGGAAGCTCTATATATAACCCCCCACCGACCCGAGTGCCATTGTCACGCAGTAGTCGTGAACTGTTTGTGAACTGTTCGTAAACTGTTTATGAACTGATCGTGAACTGCTCGTGCCATGCGCAAACTGTTCGTGAAGTGCGTAATCTAGTCGTGAACTACTCGTGCCATCAATGCGTGAAGTACACGTGACCATGTCAGTGGGAAGGCGTGGCCACACTGCGACGCACGCATATTCGTGAACATGTCGTCAACTACTCGTGAACTCGACATGACCAATTCCTGAACTATTCGTGGCAGTTCGTGACAGTCGTGGCAAATCTCCGTACATATTCCTATATGTACGGAGATTTGTCATAAACTTTTATTCTCTCTTGATAGCTCACTCAGTAGAGTCACTGTAGGCAGAGTTTCAAGCCGCACAGGTGGGGGTTCGAATCTCCACCCGGCCAGAAGCTGTTACCATAAAATGAATTCCAAGTGGATATATATTCCCAGATAGAATTCGGTATTAAATGCCGTTCGTGGGTGATATTTACATTGATTGAAATCACGTGTGCTTGTGATATATGTTCATTTAAAATAACCACGTGTTATAAACTCACGATTCAGCTATCATGGTCGAGATAGATTTATTTCAAGTCTATGAACAGATTCCTAAATTCGATAGGAATATGTACGGAGATTTGTCATAAACTTTTATTCTCTCTTGATAGCTCACTCGGTAGAGTCACTGTAGGCATAGTTTCAAGCCGCACAGGTGGGGGTTCGAATCTCCACCCGGCCAGAAGCTGTTACCATAAAATGAATTCCAAGTGGATATATATTCCCAGATAGAATTCGGTATTAAATGCCGTTCGTGGGTGATATTTACATATATATATATATATATATATATATATATATATATATATATATATATATATATATATATATATATATATATCATAGTTAGACATTAGCAGACAGCCATTGACCATGTACTTTCCAGTAACAGATAACTTGCATCTTTTATTCAAGATACCGTAAGAGTGACAGTCCATAAAAGTGATGGGTCAAGAAAGGTCACTTAAGGTCACATAAGGTCACGTATTAAGAGGGGAAGTGAAAGGTTAGCGTGATCTTAAGAAAAGAAGGATTTATTATTTAATGCGAGAAGGGGAGATTTTGTGATACAGAACATTACTTTTTTTCACTTTAAGGAAATAAGATGAAACTTTTCCTATGATCCAAAATTGAAGATAGAGCAGTTTAATGTCTATTAAATTTTCTTTATAGTTATGTTTAATTATATTCATACATCTATATATATATATATATATATATATATATATATATATATATATATATATATATATATATATATATTGTATATATATAAATATATATGTTTAAGTTTAATTATATTCATACATCTATATATATATATATATATATATATATATATATATATATATATATATATATATATATGTATATATATATATATATAAACATATATATATATATATATATATATATATATATATATATATATATATATATATATATACATAAATATATATATATATATATATATATTATATATATATATATATATATATATATATATATATATATATATATCATAGCTAGACATTAGCACACAGACCTACTTTCCCGTAACATATAACTTACATACATATATACATGCATATATATCCATACTATATACCAAAGGCACTTCCCCCAATTTTGGGGGGTAGCCGACATCAACAAAGAAACAAAACAAAAAGGGGACTACTCTCTACGTTCCTCCAGCCTAACCAGGGACTCAGCCGAGTTCAGCTGGTACTGCTAGGGTGCCACAGCCCAACCTCACACATTATCCACCACAGATGAAGCTTCATAATGCTGAATCCCCTACTGCTGCTACCTCCGCAGTCATCTAAGGCACCGGAGGAAGCAGCAGGGCCTACCGGAACTGCATCACAATCGCTCGCCATTCATTCCTATATCTAGCACGCTCTCTTGCCTCTCTCACATCTATCCTCCTATCACCCAGAGCTTTCTTCACACCATCCATCCACCCAAACCTTGGCCTTCCTCTTGTACTTCTCCCATCAACTCTTGCATTCATCACCTTCTTTAGAAGACAGCCATTTTCCATTCTCTCAACATGGCCAAACCACCTCAACACATTCATATCCACTCTAGCCGCTAACTCATTTCTTACACTCGTTCTCACCCTCACCACTTCGTTCCTAACCCTATCTACTCGAGATACACCAGCCATACTCCTTAGACACTTCATCTCAAACACATTCAATTTCTGTCTCTCCATCACTTTCATTCCCCACAACTCCGATCCATACATCACAGTTGGTACAATCACTTTCTCATATAGAACTCTTTACATTCATGCCCAACCCTCTATTTTTTACTACTCCCTTAACTGCCCCCAACACTTTGCATCCTTCATTCACTCTCTGACGTACATCTGCTTCCACTCCACCATTTGCTGCAACCACAGACCCCAAGCACTTAAACTGATCCACCTCCTCAAGTAACTCTCCATTCAACATGACATTCAACCTTGCACCACCTTCCCTTCTCGTACATCTCATAACCTTACTCTTACCCACATTAACTCTCAACTTCCTTCTCTCACACACCCTTCCAAATTCTGTCACTAGTCGGTCAAGCTTCTCTTCTGTGTCTGCTACCAGTACAGTATCATCCGCAAACAACAACTGATTTACCTCCCATTCATGATCATTTTCGTCTACCAGTTTTAATCCTCGTCCAAGCACTCGAGCATTCACCTCTCTCACCACTCCATCAACATACAAGTTAAACAACCACGGCGACATCACACATCCCTGTCTCAGCCCCACTCTCACCGGAAACCAATCGCTCACTTCATTTCCTATTCTAACACATGCTTTACTACCTTTGTAGAAACTTTTCACTGCTTGCAACAACCTTCCACCAACTCCATATAACCTCATCACATTCCACATTGCTTCCCTATCAACTCTATCATATGCTTTCTCCAGATCCATAATCGCAACATACACCTCCTTACCTTTTGCTAAATATTTCTCGCATATCTGCCTAACTGTAAAAATCTGATTCATACAACCCTTACCTCTTCTAAAACCACCCTGTACTTCCAAGATTGCATTCTCTGTTTTATCCTTAATCCTATTAATCATTACTCTACCATACACTTTTCCAACTACACTCAACAAACTAATACCTCTTGAATTACAACACTCATGCACATCTCCCTTACCCTTATATAGTGGTACAATACACGCACAAACCCAATCTACTGGTACCATTGACAACACAAAACACATATTAAACAATCTCACCAACCATTCAAGTACAGTCACACCCCCTTCCTTCAACATCTCAGCTTTCACACCGTCCATACCAGATGCTTTTCCTACTCTCGTTTCATCTAGTGCTCTCCTCACTTCCTCTATTGTTATCTCTCTCTCATTCTCACCTCCCATCACTGGCACCTCAACACCTGGAACAGCAATTATATCTGCCTCCCTATTATCCTCAACATTCAGCAAACTTTCAAAATATTCCGCCCACCTTTTCCTTGCCTCCTCTCCTTTTAACAACCTTCCATTTCCATCTTTCACTGTGTCTTCAATTCTTGCGCCAGCCTTCCTTACTCTCTTCACTTCTTTCCAAAACTTCTTCTTATTCTCTTCATATGACTGACCCAGTCCCTGATCCCACCTCAGGGCAGCTGCCCTCTTTGCCTCACGTACCTTGCGCTTTACTTCCACCCTTTTCTCTCTATATTTTTCATACTTCTCAATACTATTACTCTGCAGCCATTCTTCAAAAGCCCTCTTTTTCTCTTCCACTTATACCTTCACTCCTACATTCCACCATTCACTGCCTTTCCTCATGCTGTCTCCAACAACCTTCTTGCCACATACATCACTTGCAATCCCAACAAAATTTTCTTTTGCTAACTTCCACTCCTCCTCTAAATTACCAGTTTCTCTTACTCTCACCTCGTCATATGCCATTTTTAACCTTTCCTGATATTTACTTTTTACCCCCGGTTTTATTAGCTCTTCAACCCTCACTAGCTCCCTTTTACATCCACCTACTCTATTCCCCCACTCTTTTGCTACAACTAATTTTCCTTCCACCAAAAAATGATTAGACATACCGTTAGCCATACCC
>NC_090743.1:44020698-44023198 GCF_036898095.1 Palaemon carinicauda
TGTTGTTGTTGTTGTTCATTTGAGTTACTTTTAAACAATATACTTTTTTTTAATATTGCTGTCAGCTACTGAACGAAACCACATTATATAAAAATATTCAGTCGACAAGAAATCTTAATCTCAAATACAAATGTAAATTTCATTTGAATTGCTAATACGTGACATTCAAGAAAGCTTTTGTCACAAACTATTATGTATTGACGAGGCATGAAGATGCCAACAAGAATAAGCCTATTAAGAAAATACATTTTCATATACTAATAGAATTATTAGAAAAGTAAAAATAATAATAAACATTTTGACTTTAAGTAAAGTGTCAGAATATGTAGCGTATATGTTAAACCTTTTTATGGTAGGGTTATGGTGGCCTATGTGGTAACGTCCTTGCCAAGTGATCACGTGACTAGGGTTCGAGTCCTGCTGAAACCCGTTAGTTCCCTTGGTTGCTGCAACTTCACCATCCTCGTGAGCTAAAGAACGCAGGTTTAGGAGAGCATATAGGTCTATCTTCTGAGTCATCAGCTGCCATTACCTGGCCCTCTTTGGTCCTAGTTTGTGTAGAGAGCGGGCTTGGGGGCTGATCATATGAATATATGGTCAGTCTCTAGGCCATTGTCCTGCTTGATAGGGCAAAGTCACTGTCATTGCCTTTGCCATTCATGAGTGGCCATTAAACCTGGTGAGTCATCAGCAGTCATTGCCTGGATCTCCTTGGTCCAATTACTTGGTTTCTTCCGGACCACAATATCTATCTGTGGTGTTAAAGTTTCGGGAAAATATGTCAAGAAATTTTGACGTAATTGTGTTAACAAAGAAAGAAACAAACAGATTGATAAATAAAGAAAACGCATGTAATTTTTTATCTCCTTAGCGGAGTTAATGATATTTAATGATAATAATGTAGTTATCAATGGCCTTTGCAATGATAATAAGTATAACCGTGATTATAATAATAGTGATAATAACAATAGCAATGATAATGGTATTAATAACAGAAGAAACAATAGTATTGATAATGATATCAATAGAGGTTAATAGTAAAAATAATAATTACTATGATAATGTCATTACTAATGCTAATTATAAAGAAAATAAGTGTAACAACAATGATGAAAATAATTATACTAATAATAATATTAATAGTAATAACTATAATGAGTATAATATTAAAAATATTATAAGTCATCTAAGACAATATCCAGCCAATCATAAACATATAGCTATCATAAAATTGATTTCCCTATTTAAATAAACCAAATCAGTCAAACCATCTTCATTTCTCCATTCTGTAGCTCGGGACAGCACAAGTGAATAGGGGTATTTGCTCCCTTTGAAGGCTGACACCAAAGACATGGTTGAAAGAGACGTCTTGGGAAGATTGGCAGAAGGGTAGAAAGGATCTATTGAAGTCCAAGTGAGATCAAGTCATAGGAGATTAATCAAAAGAAGAAGAAGAAGAAGAAGAAGAAGAAGAAGAAGAAGAGAGAGAGAGAGAGAAGAGAGAGAGAGAGAGAGAGAGAGAGAGAGAGAGAGAGAGAGAGAGAGAGCAATTGTGGAAGGAATACAAGTTTTAATTAGGAAGAGAGAGAGAAAGAGCACTAACATAAGGAATACAAGTTGTAATTAGGATGAGAGAGAGAGAGAGAGAGAGAGAGAGAGAGAGAGAGAGAGAGAGAGAGAGAGAGAGAGAGAGGAGAGAGCAATTGTGGAAGGAATACAAGTTGCAATTAGGAAGAGAGAGAGAGAAAAAGCACTAACATAAGGAATACAAGTTGTAATTAGGATGAGAGAGAGAGAGAGAGAGAGAGAGAGAGAGAGAGAGAGGAGGAGAGAGAGAGAGAGAGAGAGCGCAAACATAAGGAATACAAGTTGTAATTAGGAAGAGAGAGAGCACTAACATAAGGAATACAAGTTGTAATTAGGAAAAGAAAAAGAGAGAGAGAGAGAGGAGAGAGAGAGAGGAGAGAGAGAGAGAGAGAGAGAGAGAGAGAGAGAGAGAGAGCACTAACATAAGGAATAGAATACAAGTTGTAATTAGGATGAGAGAGAGAGAGAGAGAGAGAGAGAGAGGAAGAGAGAGAGAGGAGAGAGAGAGAGAGAGAGAGAGAGAGAGCTCTAACATAAGGGAATATAAGTTTTAATGAGAGAGAGAGATGAGAGAGAGAGAGAGAGAGAGAGAGAGAGAGAGAGCTAATATAAGGAATACAAATTGTAATTAGGAAGAGAGAGAGAGAGCACAGATATATAGATTACAAGATGTAATTAAGAAGAGAGAAAGAGAGAGAGAGAGAGAGAGGAGAGAGAGAGAGGAGAGGAGATGAGAGAGAGAGAGAGAGAGAGAGAGAGTGAGAGCACTGATATATGGATTACAAGATATATTTAAGAAGAGAGAGAGAGAGAGAGAGAGAGAGAGAGAGAGAGAGAGAGAGAGAGAGAGAGAGAGAGAGAGAGAGAGAGAGAATTTTAAAAGAATTCATTAATAATCCCACTAGAATATTCC
>NC_090743.1:44032018-44037018 GCF_036898095.1 Palaemon carinicauda
TTGTCACAGAGGTTCGAAGCTACAGAAATTGCTTGTCACAGAGTGTTAAAGCTACAGAGATTGCTTGTCACAAAGGATGGAAGCTACAGAGATTGCTTGTCACAGAGGTTCGAAGCTACAGAGATTGCTTTTCACAGAGGGATTAAACTTAAGAAAACTTTGTTACTCATTGAGGGTAGAAACTTAAACAATAATGTTTTCTCACTGATGAGAGATAATGCCTGGCCTTCCTTGGTCCTAGTTTGGGTGGATAGGGGGCTTTGGCGCTGATCATATATATGGTCAGTCTAGAGGACTTTGTCTTGGTAGGGCATTGTCACTGTCCCTGGCCTCTACATTTTATGAGTTACCTTTAAACCTCCTATAAGGATAAAAGGACAAATACAAAGAAATAAATAGCTATGCCAATAGTTAATGAACTTCCAAAACTAAATAAATATTGATTAAAAAGGATATTTATCTGCTTCTTCTCTACTTCACTAATGGCTCCCTTAAAACAACCCTCTTCCAGAATGTTTTCAAATGAAACTCTTAAATTACTCATTTGTTTTCTGGAAATCCCGGTTAACAGTTATTTTTTTTTTTTTTCTTTTAAATCTCGGATCCAATATTGGTGTTCCCCTACCGAGATCCGAGGTTAATTGCTTATAAAAATCTGAAATGATTGGGGATTTTCGACGGTGGAATGGTGAAATCCTCCCGTCAGTCACCCTCATAAAAGGAGGATTAGACTTGGGAAGATTTTTCAAAATGAGGTAGGGACATATTAAGGATTTCATATTGGAGATAGGGAGGATTTGGGAAGTTAGATAGAGAATGCAGTTAGAAGGGATTTACCTGTACGAAATCGATTACACTTTACAGAGAGGAGGTATGATATTAACATGTTTAGACTTATATCGATATCTATCTATCTATCTATCTATCAATCTATATGTATATACATATATATATATATATATATACATATATATATATATATATATATATCTTTCTATATATATAATGTATATATAGATATATAGATGTATATATATATATATATATGTATGTATGTATATATAAACATATATATATATATATATATATATGTATGTATGTATATATATATATATATATACATATATAAATTTATATCTTTCTCTCTCTATATATACATTTGTATACATATATATATATATATATATATAAATATATACATATATATATATATATATATATTTATATATATATATATATATATATAAAACTATGTGTATATATTTATGTATATGTATATATATATATATATATATATTATATATATATATATATATATGTATATATATACATATATATATATATATATATATACATACATACATATATATTCATACAAATACAAATACACACACTATATATATCATAAGAATACCTGGAAAATTTACATCCTCACAAAAACAATATATATATATATATATATATGAATGTATATAAATTATACATATATATATATATATATATATACATATATATAAATATATATACATATATATATATATATATATATATTTTATATAAATATATATATATATATATATATATATGTATACAAATGTATATATAGAGAGAGAAAGATATAAATTTATATATGTATATATATTTATATATATGTATATATATATACATATATATAATTTATATACATTCATATATATATATATATATATATGTGTGTGTGTGTGTGTGCGTATGCGCGCGCGCATGTTTATAAACACGAAACTCTTTCGACAAGCTCCAACCTCAATTCAGTTTATAACAATCATCCGTACATAAATAATCTAGAGAAAAATTATGTACTGTATATGCATAATTAAACATTTTGGCTTTGATATAAACACCGCAATATATTTCGTTTTTTATCATGATGAGTTTTTTTTTTAAATATTGGATTAAAATACTGTTATTAATTCGGTTCATAGTTAATTTGGTGTTATGTTCGATGGCTTTTTGAATGTTTTTATATATGAAATATGATGAGGAGTTTAGAGTATTTATGCAATTTTTTTATTTTTAGTTTTAAAATGTTTATAACGGCAATACATAATTGTGCAGTATGACACGGACACACACACACACACACATATATATATATATATATATACACACACACACATATATATATATATATATATATCTATACATACATATATATATATATATATATGTGTGTGTGTATATTCCTATGTATATGTATACATGTATATGTATGCTAATATGCGTAAAATTATAAGGAAACGTGATGTTCGGATTTAAAAGAACTACAGGAGATACGAAAATAGAAAAGATAAGATTAAGTTCTAACTAGTTCATGATACTTCCTCAGAGGGCTTCTCGAGTCCTCTGAAGAGGTTTCACGAAACTAGTCAGGACTTAATCTTATATTTCCTATTTTCTTTTTCCCTGTGATTCTTTTGCATATATATATATATATATATATATACATATATATATATATACATGTATAATATATATATATATATATATATATGTCTATAAAACTGAAAATGTAGCCATATCTAGTCCATTGCAGGACAAATACCTGACATGCCCTTATTCAGGTCGGTGGTTTGGTCAGTTTTAATTACCAAGCTGGCCAGTGCTGGTTGGTGATGATGGGAGTTTTTTTTTTTTTTTATCGTACACAGTAAACCAACTTAGTAAAAGTGGCTCTGAACAGTACTGCTTTGCTGATCATGGTAATACACAAACATTTTCACCCCGTTAAGGCATGGCCACTCTAGATACACAAACAATATCTCTTGTTTTATTCAATCTTCTGTTCCTCGAGAAGAAAGGGACTGCCACTGCTTTACTAAGGGTGCCCTGACACTTGCACGAATTTTTGCCACGAATTTGTCGTGGCAATTAGTGCCATTTTGGGGGCATGAACTGGGAGGCTCCCGCACTGTTCACGGCTAGTTCACGCATAGTTGACGAATAGTTCACGAATGCGTGCCCGTTCGTGTCCACATTGACACGAACTGGCACGACGAGTTCACGCATAGTTTGAGCATAGTTTGCGCACTTCCCGCATTGGCACGATGAGTTTGTGCAATTCGGATGGTGTCATGCCGACTTGGCCACGCCATATAAAAACGGGGACTCTCCAACCCTTGGTCACTTTTGGATTGGCTTTGGAAGAGACAACATCTTTAGTGTCAGAGACACCATTGCAAAGAGGAGAAGATTCTTATACCTGGCAGCTGCTCTAGCCATTGTTGAAGAGCAGCAGTAAAGGCTGGCAGAGGCAGAGGAGCAAGAACAGGCAACCCCACCTCGAAGAAAGACACAGTTCGTACAAGGGCTGATCAAAGCTAATTATAATTATCTCATATTTTCTACCACAACAATATATAAACGTTTTCCCTATTAATGCGAGTAAAATTAAATCACCCACAAATCGAAAGTACGAATAATGTGAGTACTTTGAGAAAATCGCTTATAACTTTTTTCAACTGACCAAAATACGATGTCGCCTGCACACACACACACACACACCACACACACACACAGAGAGAGAGAGAGAGAGAGCGAGGGAGAGAGAGAGATATTCCATCAGTTATTATTATTATTATCCTTATTATTATTATTATTTTTACTATTATTATTAGCTAAGTTATAACCCTAGTTGGGAAATCAGGATGCTATAAACCCAGGGGCTCCAACAAGGAAAATAGCCCAGTGAGGAAAGGAAACAAGGAAAATAAAATATTCTAAAAGTAACAACATTAAAGTAAATATTTCCTATTTAAACTATAAAAACTTTAACAAAACCAGAGAAGCGTCCAGGAAGCTCTATATATAACCCCCCACCGACCCGAGTGCCACTGTCACGCAGTATTCGTGAACTGTTTGTGAACTGTTCGTAAACTGTTCGTGAACTGATCGTGAACTGCTCGTGCTATGCGCAAACTGTTCGTGAAGTGCGTAAACTAGTCGTGAACTACTCGTGCCATCAATGCGTGAAGTACACATGACCATGTCAGTGGGAAGGCACGGCCACACTGCAACGCACGCATATTCGTGAACATGTCACTACTCGTGAACTCGACATGAGCAATTCCTGAACTATTCGTGGCAGTTCGTGACAGTTGTGGCATGGTACGCATTGCCACACTCGTCACGACGAGTTCACGTACAGTTTGCGCATAGTTCACGACCCGGTCATGAAATTTGAAAATTTCAAAATTCTCGTCACAACATGCCACGATGTTACGACGGGTTTACGTACACTTCACGCCAGTTTATGACTAGTTTGCGCATTGGCACGACTCGAGTCGTGCCAATGCGTGCAGCAAATTCGTGCAAGTATTAGGGTGGCTTAACTGTTCGCGAATACTCCCACCACCAGAAAGTTTATGGCATCAATCAACGAAGGATTTCCTTCATTAGAACTTTTCCAGGCCTTTGATATTTAGTTTCTATTTGGAGGTCAAGTTTCATATTATATATAGAAGCACTTGGTCTTTGATTTAGAATCTATAAAGTTATATTCATTCCAGTAATTTGAGAAAAGTTTTGGTTAATTCTCGTGCACTATCTATTACGTCTCTCTCTCTCTCTCTCTCTCTCTCTCTCTCTCTCTCTCTCTTATCATTAATATTATAATGATCTTGATACAATTACTGCTGGTATTGAGTTAAACATCATAAACTTTAATACACATACTTGAATATATATATATATATATATATATCTATATCTCTCTATCTATCAATCTACCTATCTTATATATATATATATATATATATATTTATATATATATCATAGTTAGACATCAGCAGACACCCATTGACCATGTACTTTCCAGTAACAGATAACTTGCATCTTTTATTCAAGATACCGTAAGAGTGACAGTCCATAAAAGTGATGGGTTAAGAAAGGTCACTTAAGGTCATATAAGGTCACGTATTAAGAGGGGAAGTGAAAGGTTAGCGTGATCTTAAGAAAAGAGGGAT
>NC_090743.1:44052018-44064518 GCF_036898095.1 Palaemon carinicauda
TACTCCGCTATGTAAATGTGTTTGTGGTAGCTCAAGTCCTACTGATTACCGCCCAATTTCCATAACTCCCATATTATCTAAAGTTTTTGAACGTCTTCTGGCAAAACGTCTTAATAGGTTTGCTGAAGGTAATCATCTATTCCCTAGTTTGCAATTTTGTTTTCGTAAAGGCCTTGGAGCATGTGATGCCCTTCTTACAATCTCCAATGCTGTACAGAAATCCCTTGATTGTGGTCAGGAAGTTCGTATGATTGGCCTTGATTTTAGTGCTGCCTTTGACCGTGTTGATCATGAGGCACTTGTTTTCAAATTCAAACAGTTGGGAGTGGGTGGGTCGTTTCTTAGCATTATTATTGATTTTTTAAGTAATAGATCTCAAAGAGTTGTTGTTGATGGGCACCATAGTGAGTATAGGAATGTGATATCAGGTGTTTCACAGGGTAGTGTTCTTGGCCCATTACTTTTCATACTATATACACATGACATGTGGTTTGGCCTAGAAAACAAGCTTGATGCATATGCAGATGATGCTACTCTCTTTGCATCAATTCCATCCCCTGAATGTAGATCTGGGGTTGTTGAATCCCTTAATAGAGATTTAGCTAAAATTAGTGCATGGTGCAAATTATGGGGTATGAAGGTGAATCATAATAAAACTCAAAGTATGATTGGAAGTAGGTCAAGGACGGTGGCTCCTCAACATCCGGATCTCAGTATTGATAATGTTTCTTTAAATTTGTATGACTCTTTTAGAATTTTAGGTGTGATTCTCGACAGCAAATTTACTTTTGAGAAACACATTAGATCTGTGTCTTCTTCAACTGCAAGAAAAATTGGCTTATTGAGAAAGTCTTACAAGATTTTCGGTGATCAATCTATTCTGAAGAAGTGTTTTTATTCTTTTATTCTACCTTGTTTTGAGTATTGTTCTCCTGTCTGGTGCTCAGCTGCTGATTCTCATCTTCATTTGTTGGACAGAAATTTACGGTGTATTAAATTTCTTATTCCTGCTCTAGATATTAATCTTTGGCACCATCGTTCAATTAGTTCATTATGCATGTTGCATAAGATTTTTCATAACTCTGACCATCCTTTACATTCAGATCTCCGTGGACAATTCTATCCTGTTCGTAATACTAGGCAGGCAGTTAATTCTAATAGCCAGGCCTTCTCCATCATGAGGCTCAATACTACACAGTATTCTAGAAGTTTTATTCCAGCTGTTACTAAGTAGTGGAATGATCTTCCTAATCGGGTAGCTGAATCAGTAGAACTTCAAAAGTTCAAAGTTGGACCAAATGTTTTTATGTTGACCAGGCTGACATGAGTCTTTTTATATTTTATATATGACATATCTGTTTTTGACGTTAACAGTTTATATAGGACATATCTGTTTTGACGTTGTTACTGTTTTTAGAATGATTTATTGTTAATTTATTCTCATCATTTATTTATTTCCTTTCCTCACTCGGCTATTTTCCCTATTGGAGCCCTTGGGCTTATAGCATCTTGCTTTTCCAACAAGGGTTGTAGCTTGGCTAATAATAATAATAATAATAATAATAATAATAATAATAATAATAATAATAATAATAATAATAATGATATTTTTCGAGTTCCTTTCAAACTTGACAGTTTGTTGTAGTGTCTGTAACCGCACCATCCTTAAGAGCTAAGGATGGGGGTTTTGAGGCGAGCCAATAGGTCTACCTGCTGAGTAATCAGCAACCATTGGCTGGCCCTCCCTGGTCTTAGCATAGTTGAAGAGGGGAATGGGCACTCATCATAGTCGTAGCTGCTGAGTCATCAGTAGCCATTGCCTAACCCTCTCTGGTCTTAGCATAATTGAAGAGTTGCATAGGTGCTGATCATATGTATATATGGCCAGTCTCTAGGGCACTGTCAGTGTCCCCTGGCTCTGCCAATTAGATTTTCCTGAAAAATGAGTGTAGAATTATTTTCAAAAGTGCTTCCAAAGTTCAAACTTGCAGCAAATGGTTGCTTATGTTGAGCAGGCTGATATAAGCGCCTTTCTATAGTTTATATATGAAAAACATTTTAATGTTGTTACTATTCTTAAAATATTTTAAGAATATTTTTTCATATAGTTTATGTAATTCCTTATTTCCTTTCCTCATTGGGCTTTTTTTACCAGTTGGAGCTCTTGAGCTTATAGAATCCTGCTTTTCCAAGCAGGGTTTTAGCTTTGCCAATGATGATGATAATAATAATAATAATAATAATAATAATAATAATAATAATAATAATAATAATAATAATATTCGGCAGGTTATCTCATAAAATTTGTCTTCCTTATAAGTTACTATCCAAATGAGATTGATATTAAATACTCCCATTCTTTCAATAAATTCTACCACATGAAAACATTTAATTTTCAAGTTTAGAATATTTATAATTATTTATTATTTTACCGCAGAAAAGAATGGCATCGTTTAGAATTATGAGAGAACAAACCTCTGATATTCAAAATTATTTATAAAACCCAAGTCAGTTTCATTGATAACATATATATATATATATATAAATATATATATATATATATATATGTGTGTATATATATATATATATATATATACATATATATATGTATATATATTTTTATGTATATATATATATATATATATATACATATATATATACATATATATATATATATATATATTACGAAGCTGGTCTAATGTACAGTAAATACAATGTTTTATTCATGATATATTTATATATTTCATTTGTGCATTGAAGAAATGTATAGCCAGCCTGTAAATTACATAAAACTTTCATCGTTAATTTCATTGTATTCTTTATTCAAGTTAGAATATGTAAATTTACGTTATTTTTAAGAATTTACTTTCTTATTTACACGTATTTTGCTTTGAAGTCTTACGTAAACTGTTTGAGAGTGTTATGTGACCATACGAGATAGGAACAAGTGCTTATGTAACATTCTTTTATATTTTTATGATGTATTGCCTCATTTTTTAGAGAAAACACACAATTCTTGTGCCATGTGCTGTGGAATTCTCTTGAAAAACCTACTGATAAGTCTTATAATATCATATGTTTGGTTCCCAGACTCATGAGTCATAGTATAATATATCTTTTTTGGTGCCCAGACCCTTGGGATCGAGCGAATCTGTTTTAAATATTGGCGATAATAGGGCCGTGTTTTGATTAAAGGCTTGAATAGTACAGCGTTGATAGGATTTTGTAAATTGTTAGGATATATTTTTTGGAGAGATATTCAATATTGTTAAATTACAGGATGGCACAGTTTAATATCCAAGAGTTTTTGAATGACCCAAATGTTCAGGAATTGTCAGAAGCTAATGTAACTAAAGCTCAGTGGCTCTCTATCTTAATGGCGTGTGGTGGCCATGCAACGAGTGGGAGGATTAAAGTCCAAATCAAGTGTCTAGCCTTAAAAGCCTTGATAAACTGTGGAAAGTTGTCGGAAGAAAATATTGTGGCAGCTGGTGAACTGTTGGAGGAAGCTGAGGAAGAATATTTAGTGAGGCAAGGACCAGTTGACCCACAAACTGAAGGCATGAACGCAGATAGGGATGTAGAGGCCGAGATTTGACGAATTGCAGCGGAGGAGAATTTGCTTAAGTTTAAGCTGATGGGAGAATGAGAAGAAAGAGAGAAACGACGGGAAGAAATGTAAGCAAAAAGGGAAGAAGAAGCCTGAGAGATCGCAAGACATACGAGGAGGTTGGAAAAAAAAGAATGAGAACAAGAAGAAAAAGAGAGGGAGCCACAGGAAAAGGAGAAGGAGGAGACGAGAGAGATTGCGGGAGTTGGAGCTGTTGAAAGGCGTGCAGAAGGTTAATATTGTCTGTTTTAAGTGTGGCAAGAGAGGCCATATCAATAAGGAATGTTGGTCAGACCAACCGAAAGCAGTTGCCCAATTGATTAAGGATAGTTCGACTTCACAGAATGAGAAGATGAAGAAACAATGGGGGAAGGTCGAAGAGGAAAATAAACCAGCCAACGTTTACAAGACAAAGAGGACAAACCCAAACCACGTGGATACCTTTAAACCATATATTCTTGAAGGTATGTTATCAGCAATAGATGGGGATGAGCGAATCCTGACCAGGATAATGCGCGACACAGATTGTAACCATAGTGTGGTGGTACGAGTACACCCGTTGGTGAATCAGTCTCTCACAGGAGACTCGGTTATTTAAGAAGGAATAGAAAGTGAGGAGGTTACATCTAATTGCCGTTTGAAAATGTCATGCGTGTTGGTGACAGGTAATTTTGACTTTGCAGTAAAGGATTCATTGGCGGTCGAAGGAGTAGAAGACCTGCTGGGTAATGAGGTTGGTGGAGCGTCATTTGTGCCTTGTCTCATTGTAACGAAGAAACCATTGAAGTATAGTCCTACGACTGAACTCGAGAAGGATTACCCGTATCTGTTTCCTAGTTATGTGACAGCTAGGAGTAGGACAAAGAAAGTGGCTGTTGAACAAGAAAAATAAATGGAAGGAGCGATGAACTTGGAGAATTTGTTTTCCAAAGAAGAGGATTCCCTTGATGGTACACATGAGGAGAACTCCCGAGTAAGCCCGAGTGGAGAGGAATGACCGACGAGTGGACAAGATGGCAAAGAAGACATGGACCTGGAAGAAATAGAAAAGGCAGATAGAATATATATATATATATATATATATATTTATATATATATATATATATATATATATCATCTCTTACGCCTATCGACGCAAAGGGCCTAGGTTAGATTTTGCCACTCGTCTCTATCTTGGGCTTTTAAATCAATACCTCGCCGTTCATCCTCTCCTAATTCACGCTTCTTAGTCCTCACCATGTAAGCCTGGATCTTCCAACTCTTCTAGTGCCTTGTGAAACCAATTTGGAAGTTTATGGCCTAGTTGAAAGATAATATAATGTTTATGCACAAATATATATATATATATATATATATATATATACCACAAATACTCTCATCAACTCAAAAATAATACTGAGAGGCAAAATTGTATACATGAAAAAAGTCAACCCGGAAGAATCTTACCAGTAAGAAAAAGCCAACCACGTCAGTCAACTAAGAAAAAGTTCTGGAAGTCAAAACGACGTCTTTTGACAGTTTTCACGCTCAGCGAGTCGCGGAAGGGAAGAAGTAATCTCGCATCATTTCCCCGTTTCCTTTCATTTACTGTATTTCTTTCTCTTTGATGACAGAAGATCTTTGGCGTCCTGGGACGCAGAGACGCGGGTACCTACGTACATTCGTACGCGGCAGATCTCGTGAAATTCTATTACTGGATTTACAGCATGTTTAAGTTTTTTCGAAAGTATAAATAGTTTGGGTTACTGCTTAACACACGCATAAAAAGACACACACCTATCACATACTCATATAAACCTTTATATATGTGTATGAATAACACAAATAATTACATACGTGCATACATACACACACACACACACACATATATATATATGTATATATATATATATATATACAGTATATGTGTGTGTGCCTGTACATATAGATATAAATATTTACATATATATACATATATATATATATATATATATAACCACATGCAGTATTTATATTTGTGTGTATATATATATGTATATATATATATATATATACATATATAAATATATACATATATATATATATACATATAAATATGTATATACATATATATATATATATATACATACACACATATATATATATATATATATGTGTGTGTGTGTGTGTGTGTATATATACACACATATGAATTATCATGATTATTACTTAGTTTCTATACACCATACGATGTATTGAAAGGTAAAATGACCACTTATACATTTATTATATCTTTCTGTCAATAATTCTTATTCGCGGTAAGAGTTAATGGCGTCTGAAAAGAATAAGATAATAATTTCCTCTAAGCTTATATATTTCGACTACCAGCAGGATGGCCTGTAGCCTCATCATGAGAACGTTGAGACGTTTGAGGATTATTTGATTTAAATCAGTTATCAGATTACAAAAAAAGGCTTTTCTTAAACGTTTATAATACAGATATCTTCCCCAAAATATCTATTGAACTCAAAGATCACAGATATCTTCCAAGAAATATCAGTTGAACGTTAAGATAACAGATATCTTCATAGAAATGTTTGTTAAACATTCAAATCAGAGATATCTTCCCAGAAATATCTGTTAAGCGTTCAGATCACAGAAATCTGCCCAGAAATGCTTGTTAAACATTCAGATCAGCAATATCATCCCAGAAATATCTGCTGAACGTTCGGAGCACAGATCTCTTCCTAGAAACATTCAGATTACAGATATCTACGCTGAAATATCTGTTAAACATTCAGATTACAGATATCTTCCCAGAAATATTTGTTAAACATTCAGATCACAGATATCTTCCCAGAAATGTTTGTTAAACATTCAGATCAGAGATATCTCCCCAGAAATATCTGTTAAACGTTCAGATCACAGATATCATCCCAGAAATGTTTGTTAAATGTACAGATCAGAGATATTTTTCAAGAAATATCTGTTTTACATTCAGATCAGAGATATCTTCCAGAAAAGTCTGTTAAACATTCAGGGCACCAGCCGCCCGTTGAGATACTACCGCTAGAGAGTCATGGGGTCCTTTGACTGGCCAGACAGTACTATATTGGATCCTTCTCTCTGGTTACGGTTCTTTCCCCTTTGCCTACACAGACACCGAATAGTCTGTCCTATTCTTTTCAGATTCTCCTCTGTCCTCATACACCTGACAACACTGAGATTACCAAGCAGTTCTTCTTCACCAAAGGTGTTAACTACGGCAATGTAATTGTTCAGTGGCTACTTTCTTCTTGGTAAGGGTAGAAGAGACTCTTTAGCTACGGTAAGAGCTCTTCTAGGAGAAGGACACTCCAAAATCAAACCATTGTTCTCTAGTCTTGGGTAGTGCTATAGCCTCTGTACCATGGTCTCCCACTGTCTTGGGTTAGAGTTCTCTTGCTTGAGGGTACACTCAGGCACACTGTTCTATCTAGTTTCTCTTCCTCTTTTTTTGTTGAAGTTTTTATTGTTTATATAGGAAATCTTTATTTTAATGTTGTTACTATTCTTAAAATATTTAATTTTTCCTTGTTTCCTTTCCTCACTGGGCTATTTTCCCTGTTGGGGGATCCCCTGGGCTTATAGCATCCTGCTATTCCAACTAGGGTTGTAGCTTAGCATTTAAAAATAATAATGATAATAATAATAATAAAAATATCTGTTAAACGTTCAGATCACAGATAATTTCCTAAAAATGTTTGTTAAACATTCAGACCACAGATATCTTCCTAAAAAATGTTTTTTAACGTTCAGATCAGAGATAATTTCCTAAAAAATGTGTGTTAAACATTCAGATCTCAGATATCTTCCTAAAAATGTTTGTTAAACGTTCAGATCAGAGGTATCTTCCAAGAAAGAAATCTTGAATGTTCAGATTCCAGATAACTTCCTGGAAATGGTTGTTAAACATTCAGATCAGAGATATCTTCCAAGAATTATCTGTTAAAGGTTCAGATCACAGATAACTTTTCCAAAAATGTCTGTTAAACATTCAGATCACAGATATCCTTCTAGAAATATTTGCTAAACATTCAGTTCAGAGATATCTTCCAGGAAATATCTGTTAAACGTTAAGATCATAGATATCTTCCTAGAAAGGTTTGTTAAGCATTCAGATTAGAGATATTTTCCCAGAAATATCTGTTAAACGTTCAGATCACAGATACCTTCCCAGAAATTTTTGTTAAACTTTCAGATCAGAGATATCTTCCCATAAAAGTCTGTAGAACATTCAAATCAGAGATATTTTCCCCAAAATATCTGTTAAACATTCAGCTCACAGATATCTTCCTAGAAATAACTGTTAAACGTTCAGATCACAGAAACTTCCTAAAAATGTTTGTTAAATATTCAGATCACAAATATCTTCCTAGAAAGGTTTGTTAAACATCTATATCAGAGATATTTTCCCCAAAATATCTGTTAAACATTCAGATTACAGATATCTTCCCAGAAATATCTGTTGAACGTTCAGATCACAGATACCTTCCCAGAAATGTTTTTTAAACATTCAGATCAGATATATCTTCCCAGAAAAGTCTGCTAAACATCCAGGTCAAAGATATTTTCCCAAAAATATCTATTAAACGTTCAGATTACAGATATCTTCCTAGAAATACCTGTTATACTTTCAGATCACAGATATCTTCCAAGAAATATTTGTTAAATATTCATATAAGAGATATTTTCCAAGAAGTATCTGTTGAACATTAAGATCACAGATATCTTCCAGAAACGACTGTTAAGATGCGGTCACCCACTGACGATTTAAGGCTTCGATTGTCATAAGGTTAAACTTTTCCTCATTACGATTTCACCTTGCATTACTAACGATCAAATCACAATCAATCGTAGTGAATTGTAACTGAATCGAATTCATCTCTCCGTCAAACGTAAAGAATCGTAACTGAGTCGTATCAAATCGCCGTCAGTCGTATAGAATCGTAACTGAGTCGTATCAAATCGCCGTCCAGTCGTATAGAATCGTAACTGAGTCGTATCAAATCACCGTCAGTCGTATAGAATCGTAACTGAGTCGTATCAAAATCGCCGTCAGTCGTATAGAATCGTAACTGAGTCGTATCAAATCGCCGTCAGTCGTATAGAATCGTAATTGAGTCGTATCAAATCGCCGTCAGTCGTATAGAATCGTAACTGAGTCGTATCAAATCGCCGTCAATCGTATTGAATCGTACCCGAGTCGTCAAGTTTGATGACATGCGCCCAGTGTCTGCATCAGCCTAGCTTTATCCTTTAGCACGCAAAGGTTACGCAGTCCGAGCCCGGCTTTATGGATCTCTTTGTTTTTAAATGCTCGAATCTTACTTTGCTCTTTCCCTTTTAGAAGAACAACTTGGAAGTAAATGACAAAGAAAGAGCGGGATTTACAAAGGAATACTAATCCTCTCCGGCTGATTGTGATCATGCGTATATACGTGAATAATTTTCTGTCTAAACGACGAGTCATTTTTACTTTGAATTAATTTTGTTTTGTTTTCGTTTATCTATATTCTTGTGCACTAACGATGGCTCACACTTTATATAAGCTCTGTACATTATTATTAAGGCTGTAGCTCCAACATGTATCATGTACAATAGGGTATAATTATAACATCTATAATGATGCTAATTAAGATCGCATTGTTATCTTTACTTGCAAAGACTAAAATCAATATGGAAGTCAATAGAGTATTGGAAATACAATGAAATCGGATCTCACGAGCAAACAATTACATACTATAAATCTCCTTATGCTTATGGTATATATTTCTAACTTACACTATAATAATAATAATAATAATAATAATAATAATAATAATAATAATAATAATAATAATAATAATAATAATAATAATGAGGTATTCGGACGTCAGCGCCTTTATCGCCATGAATGTTTTTGACGTTTAACGATGCTATCATAGCTAAGTGGTGAAAGGTATCTGGCTGCAGTTCCAGTTTCATCAGAATAGATGCTCACCAGAACGTCAACCGGGCAAGCCAACCCTACTTATTGTGGTGCCCAACCACAGCAGTGCCTCCCCAGTAAACAGCTTAAACTCACGGTCCCGGGCGAAAGCTATGCGAACACGTTACCACTGTACTAGCTAGAATCTATTCCTTTGATATGGTTCAATTCCAGTACGTATTAATCTTTAATTAGCAAATTACCTCTGGTTAGCGTGAATTGAAAGATGGTAAGTGTTTCAATTGCATATTGTCAGTGGAGTATTTGTAGAGTAGAATACTCATCACTTTACATTGATCTTTTTTTATTTATGTTTTAAGGTGAAATCAACCAATTTTAACTTATTTTTTAAGTAGAAAATATTGACACTTACTGATGTTTATGAATATTCTAGGCCAGTATCTTCAGTATAGTGACACTTGCTGATATTTACGAAGAAATTATTGAAATATTCGTAAACTGTAAATTACAACTATATATGTTAAAATATATGTGTTATAAAACATATATCAAATTATTTCATACATACGCTGTATCTCTTATATTATCAGTCAATAATGTAGGAACGTATATTTCTGTTTCCTCTCCTCACTGGGCTATTTTTCCCTGTTGGGGAACTTTGGCACATAGCATCTTTCTTTTTCAACTGGGGTTGTAGCTTAGCTTGTAATAATGAGTAATAATAATAGTAACTTGAATAAAATACCATGCCATGTCCGTTGATCTTGGGTATAAGATCCACAATTATATGCGTTTATATATTTAAAAATGGAAGGAGATTTCGCACTTTTTTCAAAGTGCCTCTTTAGCTGATTAATAATAATAATAATAATAATAATAATAATAATAATAATAATAATAATAATAATAATAATAATAATAATAATAATAATAATAATAATGCTTCATGAAAACTATAGCTTGGATCTAACAAATAAATGGTGCCTTTATATAGATTAAATAAAACCTATAGAAACAAAAAATTGTGATGATGATATTGAGAATAAAGTAGCAAATAAAAGAATCCTGACTTCTCCGTAATAGTCTTCGGAATGGTAATTCTTTACAATGGAGGAGAGTCATGTCTGGTTAGGAATTAATACTTTAAACACCTCATCTCACTAAGCACATCTCCTCGATCTCCCACAACATCCCTGCACCCTCTTTCTAACCCCCTCCCCCCCCCACCTACGGCTGTTAGTGACTTGGGGTCAAGGTTTAAACAAACTGAGAATTAACTGGAGGTGATGTTGATCTATATTGTTTCTCTTCATTGATGACTTGACTTCAGGTTATTAACTTCGTCTTTGTTCTTCGATTATGCTATTTGTCCTGTTGTTCTGTGGTGTTCTTCATCTGGTTCTTCAATGGTGTTCTTCATCTTTTTTCTTCTGAAGTGTTCTTCATCTGGTTCTTCTGCAGTGTTGTTCATGTTTCTTCTGAGGTGTTCTTCATCTTTTTCTTCTAAAGTGTTCTTCATCTGGTTCTTCTGCAGTGTTCTTCATGTTTCTTCAGTAGTGTTCTTCCCTTGGTTCTTCTGCGGTGTTCTTCATCTTTTTTCTTATGAACTGCTCTTCATGTTTCTTCTGTAGTGTTCTTCATCTTGTTCTTCAAAAGTGTTCTTCATATGGTTCTTCAGAAGTGTTCATCAACAGGGTCTTCTGCAGTGTTCTTCATGTTTCTTCTGAAGTGTTCTTCATCTTTTTCTTCTGGTGTTCTTTATCTTGTTCTTCTGAAGTGTTCTTCATCTTTTTTCTTCTGAAATGTTCTTCATCTGGCTCTTCTGAAGTGTTCTTCATCTTTTTCTTCTGCAGTGTTCTTCATCTATTTCTTCAATGGTGTTCTTCATCTGGTTTTTCAATGGTGTTCTTCATCATGTTCTTTACTGGTGTTCTTCTCTGTTTCTTCAATGGTGTTCCTCATCTGGTTCTTCAATGGCGTTCCTCATTTGGTTCTTCTGAAGTGTTCTTCTTTGGTTCTTCAATTGTGTTCTTCATTTGGTTCTTCTGAAGTGTTCTTCATTTGGTTCTTCAGTTGTGTTCTTCTTTTGGTTCTTCAATACTGTTCTTCATTTGGTTCTTCTGAAATTTTCTTTATCTAGTTCTTCAATAGTGTTCTTCATCTAGCTCTACTGAAGTGTTCTTCATCTGGTTCTTCAATGGTGTTCTTCATCTTTCTTTTGAAGTGTTCATTATGTTCTTCAGTGATGTTCTTCATCATGTTCTTCATCTTGCTTCTCTGTGCTATTCTTTGTCTGGTTCATTGACGATATTCTTCCTTCGATTCTTAGTAATGTCTGTCATCTGTATCTTAAGCACATTCTTCATCTGTTTCTTCACTAATAGGTTAATTAAACAAATAAACCTGCAGATTAATTGCAAGAAGACACCTGGTGGACACACGGTGTTGTCAACCAAGGATTCCTATTGTGTCGAAATCTAGAGTGGACTCAACAGACTAACAACCTCACTTGGATAAGATTGTTATCAAATTTCGCAAGATGGTCTCCCGAATCCAAGCAAACAAGCAAACGTACACACCTATATCTGTCTGTCTATTGCAATTTCTTTCCCTCTGTCTATATATCTATCTATATATTTCACGTTTATAGTTATCTTTCAGCCTCTTCTAGTATATTTGAGCCCTCTCTTAAACTCTCCTAGTGTATTTGAATTATCTCCCAGCCTCTTGTAGTATTTTGTAATCCTCTCTAAAACTCTCTAAGTGTATTTGTATTATCTCTCAGTCTCTCTTAGTATAATTGAGCCCTCTCTCAAACTCTCTTAGAGTATTTGAATTAACTCTCAGCCTCTCTTAGTATATTCTAATATTCTCTCAAACTCTTTTAGCTCATTTGAATGATCTCTCAGCCTCTCTTAATATATTGAGCCTTAACTCTAAATCTCTGTGTATTTGAAATAT
>NC_090743.1:44072018-44081643 GCF_036898095.1 Palaemon carinicauda
ATTATGTATGATGTTAAGGGAATTAAACACCGGGCTGGACGATGGTGTGATTAAATATGGAGTCTATCTCTGATAGAATATCTTATTACCCACAGATATAAATGCATAGCCAATAATTGCCTATTAATTTTAATATCTTACGAAGGATATATATTCACCCTTGTCGTTTATTTGTTTGTTTGTAAGCAACTTTACACAAAAACTACTGGACCGATTTTGACCAAATTTGGTAGTCCTGTTGGGTATGACTCAATGATGATTCTGTAACGTTTTGGATAACGTACATGAAAGTACTAATACACAGCAGTACTTAAATAAATGGCCAATATTTTGTTCGTTTATTTTTGTTTGCGAATATCATTACGCTAAAACTACTGACCCAATTTCAACGAAACTTGGTGAATATGTGGGCTTGATCCAAAGACAAATTTGATGTATTTTGAAGAGAGTACATCGAAGTACAAGGACGCATTGGAGTTAAAAGCAAAATAAAACTTCTTGGAGTGGTTAAGGCATGCTCTCTTCTATTAGCCAGCCGAATGAGTTAACTCGACTCTTAACCCTCTAGTTACTACGTGTTATCATCAATATTTTATTACTCTTATTAAATCAATGATAGTAAAAGTGATAATAATAAGGATAATAATACTACATAATAGAAAAAACATTGATATTATAAATATATTAATTTAATAAAGATTCGTATCATCATGAACATAATTAACTTCACTCACTTGCAAACTTATTTTAATGAAATTAGGATATCAACTTAACCGAACAACTCTTAAACTTATATAAACAATCTTCTTTTCTAAATATGTTGTTCTGTTCATCGAAAAATTAAAGCCTCTACTTATGAGAACATCCCAGAAAATATCCAATAACTAACATGGCTATAATCAAAAAGTAAACTTAAACACTTAACAAACTTGACTGATTAGTATTCTTCATTACCGTAACTCAAACAAATCGTATTGAAAGTTCTTATGTCAATTACATGTTGTGTTGATCTTGTCTGAGAAACTGAGGAGCGTCTCTCTGTCATGTCTGATGACATTCTTGGATATTATCATTATTATTATTATTATTATTATTATTGTTATTATTACTACTACTAACTAACCTACAACCCCCAGTTGGAAAAGCAAGATACTATAAGCCTAAGGGCTCCAACAAGGGAAAAACAGCCTAGTGAGGAAAGGAAATAAGGAAATAGATAATCGATATGAGAAATAATGAACAATCGAAAGAAAATACTTAAAAATCAGTAACAGCATCAAAACAGATATTTCGTATAAAACCATAAAAAGAGACTTATGTCAGCCTGTTTCAACATAAAAGCATTTGCTGCAATGTTTGTTTTCAATTCCACCTTCTTTGTATGTCATTCTCTTGAAATAATACCCCGGAGAGGAGGAGCTCTTTTTAATCTAAACTTTTGTCTGGAGTGATGGAACACTTAACGTACCCGATATTGTTTACCGATTGCCGTACACGAAGAGTCGAGTAAAACAATGCTTGTTTAAGTAAACAGTTTGTATGTTATTATGTTTGTTTGTATAATCTTTCCTTGTGTTTCCTTGCGGGGTTAATGTGTCAATCAGCTGGATAAGCGGTCTCTTTGTATGGGGGTTATTGAGAATAAATTATCTTTTCTTTTATACAGGTATTGTTTGAAGATATGCTTTTCCCATATAGAGTATATACCCAAAGAATAATTCTCTCTCTCTTTCTTATTAGATATTCGCCATATATATATATATATATATATATATATATATATATATTATATATATAATATATATATATATATATATATATATATATATATATGTATGTATGTATGTATGTATGTATATTATATATATATATATATATATATATATATATATATATATATATATATATATATATATATATATATATGTGTGTGTGTGGTGTGTGTGTGTGTGTGTGTGTGTGTGTATACATATGTAACCGTGTTAGGCGGTATATCTTAGTAATCCATGTTGCTAACGGTTATACTCATATAAGCGGATGAGCAACTCGGTGGAGTAATTAGAGCTTTGTGTGTGGAGGAAACTTGGAGGAGGAAATGCCCCCATAAACCTTGATGAAGTGACTGGCAGAAGGGTGACGGATTGGGTGTAAGGCGATGGACAAAACTATCTCTTCGGCTTTTACTCATGATGCCTGGCGGTTGATCTGACTAGAATTAGTATGGACTGGCAGGGGTCACTTGCCTTAGTTAGATAGGCACTGCACATCACAAGGAACTGGCTATCCTTTGATGTATCTAGCTAATGAATCCTCTATGGATTTTGTCAGTCATGAAAAAAGAAGATGCCAGAATGGCTCCCGGTCCCGGCGTAGCGGGGTGCTGAGAATCTCCCGGTTTATAAATACTAAATTGGAATGTTAAACCATTATTCAGATTGGGAAGTTGGAGCAAGTGTAGAGTGAATTTATGATATATGGTTTGGATATCTTGGCCCCAAGTGAAATACGCTGTAAGGGGATTGGTAAGTAAACTTTAGATTGAGTAGGAAGAGAAGGGTTAGGAATGATGATGATACCAAGAGCAGAAAAGGCATTAACTGAGCGGAGAGCTGTAAAATAGTAGATTGTTACTAGCAAAGTTCAAATCAAAGCAGTGCAATATGAGTATTATAGCTTACTATGCCCCAACAAATTTTTCCCCCCGAAGAAAGGAAAGATGAATACTATGAAGAACTGCAGAGGAAAATAGATGAAATCCCTGAGGGAGACATGAAAAATTGTGATTGGCGATTTCGATGTTAAAGTTAGAAGAAATAATCAAGTGATAGAGAATGTGATGGGTGTCCAGGGTCCTGGTGAAGTTGCAAATGAAAATGGAGCACATTTCATAAGTGTCTGTTCAGCAAACAATCTTGTCATTGGAGGTACTCTTTTCCAACACGAGAACATCCACAAGTATACATTGACTTTCCCATGTAGCATTGAAAAATATCAGATAAATCACATTACCATAAATAAAGAGAGAAGGAGGACTCTGAGAAATGTAAGAAGCTATAGAGATTGCCGATACTGGGAGTGATCACCAATTCCTCATTACCACACTGAAAGTTACAACTGAAAGCACCCAACAGAAAGATGGATAGAATACCTATGATTAATACAACTAAGCTTTTAGAAGAAGAGCACAGAGAAACATTTGCAATTGGATGTAAGAATCGATTTGCAGTCTTAGAAACTTTAAGAGACGAAGAACAGACAATTAATGATGAATGGTATAATATTAAGAGGATATATCATTCAGTTGGTAGTGAAGTCTTGGGACAAGCAGCTACAAAGAAAAAAACCATGGATATCAAATGATATTTGGGATACTATAAAAAAAGAGACAAAGACAGAAATTGGCTGTTGAAAGTTTTCGAGGAACTAATGAAAATTACAAGGTAGAGGACGCTAACCATTCCAGTATTGACTGTGAGGTAAAAAAAAAAAAAAAAAAAAAAAAAAAAAAAAAAAAAAAAAAAAAAAAGCCAGGTATGACTGGAGAAAATGTTAAGACAGTATAGCAGATGAGGCCGACAAAGCTATGAATTGAGGAAGTGGCTATGGTGTAAGAATTGCTGGGTCAAAGAAAAGAAGCATATACCCATGGTTCTGTTATAGCAACAAAAGATGAAGAAAGCCAACGTTGGATGGAACACTTTAGTGAGGTTATGAATAGGAGATATGAAGGGAATTATTTGATTGATATACCAGAAGCTGATAAAGACCTTTATGTGCCCATGATTGAATTCAGTGTGTTTGAAGTCGAAGCTATTCTAAAAAAAACTAAAGAGAAGGAAAGCCCCTGGATACGATGGAATAACTGCCGAGATTATACTGGCCGAAAAGGAAGTGACTCCTAGACTACTAACAAGATTATTTTGTAGAATATGGCAGGAAGAGGCAGACCCTGAGGAATGGGAGTTAGGAGTGTTGGTGGAAATAGCCCCCCCCCCCCACAAAAAAAAGGAAATATGACTGATTCCAATAATTATAAAGGCTTAACACTTACGGCGGTTATGGAAATCTATAGTATGCTTATTCTTAAGAGACTGGAGAGAAGAATTGGTGAAAAGCTGAGAGATGAACAAGCAAGATTAAGAAAAGGTAGAAGTTGCACTGACCAAATTTTTATTTTGAGACATGTTGTACAGCAATGCGTAGAATATAGATGCCCTTTAGATGGCATTTGTTGACTATGGCAAAGCCCTTGATTGTGTGCATCGGCCAGTTTAGTGGAGAGTCCTGTGTTATTATGGAATTCCTCTTAAATATGTAAATTTGATTAAGTCTGTTCATGAGCATAGCAAGTGCAAAGTTAATGCTAGTAGAGTCTTATCAAATGAATTTCCAGTGAAGAGAAGAGTACTCCAAGGGAATGCGTTGTCACCTATGTTGTTTTATCTTCCTCGTGGATTTTGTAATGCGTAGAACAGTCAGAGATGGTGGAGAACGATTGGACTGGATTGGTGATAGGAATTTAGCAGACCTAGAGTATGCTGATGATGCTGTCCTTGTTAGTAGAACACCACAAGATTTGCAATGATTGCTTACCTGAATGCATGAAATATCACATGAGGCTACGCTGAAGATAAATGGAAGAAAGATAGAGATGATGAGAACGGAGTATGCAATGGAAGATGAAATATCATTGGAAGGAGAAAGGATTAATGAAGTAGAATCATTAAAGTATTTAGGAACAATGATCTCCAATACAGGGTCTTTAGAATTAGAGTTCAGTAAAAGATTGAAAAAGGCAAATCAGATAATGGCTAGGTTGAGTAAAATTTGGACATCAAATCGCCTGAAATTACATATAAAAATCAGACTATATATCAGTTTAGTGAGATCGGTGTTACTCTATGGACATGAGTAATGGTAGGACAATGAAACAACCTTTAATAGATTCAGTAAATTTAAGAATAAAACCCTCAAAATGATATTGGGAGTTAAATAGCAAGACATGATTAGAAATGAAACTATAAGAGAGATTGCTCTAGAAGACCCAGGTCTTCATGGCTGAGAACTATTAAGCGCGAAGTAGGAGGTGATGAATGGAGAAGTATTGAATTAAAAGCTAAAAATAGAGACAACTGACGAAATCTAACTGAGGCTCTTTGCTTCAATAGGCGTAGGAGATGATGATGATATTTATGTATACATTTGAATGTATAGGAAAACACTGGCGCTTTATTATAAAATAGGGGATATATTTACTGTACATATCCCATTATGATATCACTCAGTCATAACGTTTCTATAGCGTAATATCAAATAATTTCTACAATGTATTATCATAACGTTTCTACAGCGCATTATCATAACAATTCTACAGCGTGTGATCATTACTTCTCTACAATGTATTATCATAGTGTTTCTACAATGTATTATAATGTTTCTATAGCGTATTATGATAGCTTTTCTACTACATATTATCGTAACTTTTCCACAGCGTACTATCATAACGTTTCAACAGCGTATTATCATAGCGCTTCTAAAGCGTGTTATCATAACTTCTCTACAATGTATTATCATAACATTTCTACAGCGTGTTATCATAACTTTTCTACAACGTATTATCATATCTTTTCTACATAGTATTATCATAACGTTTCTACAATGTATTATCATAACGTTTCTACAGAGTATTATCATAGTTTCTAACGCGTATCATCATAACGTTTCTAAAGCGTATTATCATAACGTTCCTACAGTGTATTATTATAACGTTTCTACAATGTATTATCATAACGTTTCTAAAGCGTATTATCATGACGTTTCTACAATGTATTGTCACAACGTTTGTACAGTGTATTATTATCTAGCTTATACAACATATTATCATAACGTTTCTAAAGAGTATTATCATAACGATTCTACATTGTATTATCATAACGTTACTTAAGCGTATTATCATAATGTTTCTACAGCGTATTATCATAACGTTTCTACAGTGTATTACCATAACGTTTTTCGCAGTGTATTATCATAATGCTTCTGCAGTCTATTATCATAACGTTCCTACAGCGTATTATCATGATGTTTCTATAATGTATTATCTTAATGTTTCTACAGAGTATTATCACAACGTTTCTACAGTGTATTATCATAACGTTTCTACAGCATCATTCTCTGCAATGAAAGTAAGGCCTCCGTTCAATTTCCCAAGGAATGCTGAATACACCTTCGGCTCTTGCCTGGAAAAATAGCTAAAATGCGGCACTATTTTTTTCTTACTTAAAGGTGGGAGTCTCAGACAAAAATATCCTTCGAGAACATTTGCCTCTCTTGCCTGGTCGGACATAACTGGTCTCTCTCCTATTGGCAAGGCAATAAGGACATGCAAATGATATAAAAACAAATGCACACATACGCACACATACATATGTGTGTGTGTATATATATATATATATATATATATATATATATATATATATATATATAATATATATATATATATATATATATATATAAAATTTATACCCATCACCAATCTGCAGTGGCCACGTGGTGATTAAAATGGCCAAACCCCAGACATGAATGAGGACATTTCTGAGGCCTTTATCATGAAGTGGGACTAGAAACGGCTGCATTCGTTGTAGTTTTGTTTTATATATACGTTATATATATATATATATATATATATATATATATATAATATATATATATATATATATATATATATATATATATATATATATATACACACATATATATATATATATATATATATATATATATATATATATATATATATATATATATATATATATATATATATATATATATATATATATATATATATATATATATGAGTATACTAGTGTACGGTACAAGTAAAAAATTACTGCTAGATATTTAGATATGCACACACACGCGCGCACATGCGTACACACTCGTGCACGCACACACACAGATTCAGCCCAGAATAAGAATAAACTAATAACTCGTGCATAAACACTATGAGCCCTTAAAACATTTTAAATTGTTTAACAAGGAAAAAAAAATGATAAAATCAATATAAACTATATTTCACATCCGGGCATCAATCTAATAGAAATAATCCTTGGAAAAGACAAAGAATTTTTTTGTCATTACTATTATTACCTGCATCCAAAATTGCAATGTTAAATAAAAAAGAAAGATTGATCAATACCCTGTGGTCTCTGATTGCAACATTGGACGCCGACCGATGCAACTTGATGCCATGACAAGAAAACATTAGTTCGTTTGTAAAAACATGAGTTGAAAGTCAATCTTCTTTTACGTCATTCGATTGACTGAAAGCTTTGATCTTTTCAACTCTCCTGTGTATCATTCACTTCATGGAAATGTTTACTTGGATGTTTATCTCGGTGTTTACCTGGATGTTTACCTGTTCAATTATTTTGATTTTCCTTTTAATTTGTTGGAGATTTTTTAGAACAACTTCTGAGCTAAAGCAATCAAAGCATTGGTAGTAAATTTTGAAATATTTTCAGGATAAATGTAGCTGGTCTGATATTATGCATTATTGTTAATTGTAATCAAATCACTGGTGGAAAATTTGAAATAGTTTCATAATAAATGTAACTGTTATTATTATTCATTATTGTTAATTAAATCAACCAAAGCATTGGTGGCAAATTTTTAGATAGTTTTATGATGAATGTAACTGTTATTGTCATTCATTATCGTTAATTTAATCAACTAAAGCACTGGTGGTAAATTTTAAAATAGTTTCATGATAAATGTAACTGTTATTATTTATTAGTGTTAACAAAATCAACCAAAACATTGGTGGTAAATTTCAAATAGTTTCATGATAAATGTAACTATTATCATTATTCACTATTGTTAAATAAATCAACTAAAGCACTGGTGGTAAATTTGAAATAGTCTCATGTTAGATGTAACTATTATTATTATTATTATTATTATTATTATTATTATTATTATTATTATTATTATTATTATTATTATTATTATTATTATTATTATTCATTATTTATTTTTGATATAATGACGATAAATAGATTGAGCATCTCAATATATAACACATAGTTTTCAAGATACAGAAAAATTCTAAATGAATTGAGTAAATTCAGGCGGGTGAAAATTTAATGAAATTTCGCTAGCAGATTATTAATAAATCTTATGTGAATGAAGGAGAATAGGTGAAAAATTTTAAATCAAGAAACATGAGTAATTAGATATGTATAATCAGTATTAGTTCTAATAACTAACATTATTATTATTATCATTATCATTATCATTATCATTATCATTATTATTATTATTATTATTATCATTGATACTTGCTAAGCTACAATTCCAGTTGGAAAAGCAGGATGCTATAAGTCCAAGGGCTCCAACAGGGAAAAGTAGCCCATTGTGAAAAGGAAATAAGAAATTAAATGTACTACTAGTGATGAACAACATAAAATATTTTAAGAATAGTAATAATATTAAAATAGACCTTTCATATATAAACTATAGCAACTTAAAATAACAAGAGGAAGATATACAAGACAGAAAAGTGTGCCTAAGTGTACACTCAAGCACGGAAACTCTACCCCAAGACAGTGGAAGACCATGGTACAGAGAACAATGGTTTGATTTTGGAGTGTTCTTCTCCTAGAAGAGCTGCTTACCATAGCTAGAGTCTTTCCTGCCCTTACCAAAAGGAAAGCAGCCAGTAATAATAATAATAATAATAATAATAATAATAATAATAATAATAATAATAATAATAATAATAATAATAGTAGTAGTAGTAGTAGTAGTGGTAGCTACGTAGTAACGAAATACCACTACCACTAATGATAAATGAATAAATAATTATGGCAATGTTCAAAGCTATATTAATTTTACCCTAGTGTGTTTTTCAAATATGCAAACGTTCTGAAAATGAGAGAATTGACACAAAGAAGGCTTGAAAACCTACTTTTAAAATCAAATTAGTAGTAGTAGTAGTAGTAGTAGTAGTAGTAGTAGTAGTAGTAGTAGTAGTAGTAGTAGTAGTAGCTCTTGTTATATGATATAAAACGAACATGAACACATAAGCGTTATAAATAAAACTTAATTGAGTGTGTGTTATTTTCCGATAAACTGTACTTATGCCAAGCTTTAAGTGTTGAAGAAATCTAATTTGAGAAGGTAACCATCTGTTAAACCCAAAGTTTCATAAACACTAATTAATAAAGAGCTCAAGTTAATAAGTCCATACTTTTAGTAAGTGTTTTCCCTTAACATAATAGCAAAAGAAAACTAGAAGAGCAGTCAGTAGAGAGCAGACCTCCGCCGCGGCAGCTTATTTCTCAACCTTTTGCTCGACTTTGACCTTGACCTTTGAATTAACATGTATCAATTGGCGTGGATTTCAATTCGCTCAAATATGAACCATGTTTAAAGTTTCTGTGACAACGATGTCCAAACTATGGCTGATTACGCGAATTGGACTTTTTGCTTGACCATGACCTTGATCTTTGACCTTGGCCTTCCAGAATTAATTCATTTACGGATTCTTGCGTAAGAGTTAATCCCTGCAAGTTTCATTACTCTACGATTAAAATTATGCCAGGAAGATGTTCACAAACAAACACGC
>NC_090743.1:44092143-44094643 GCF_036898095.1 Palaemon carinicauda
TCTGTTTGTTTTATTCTCTCTCTCTCTCTCCCTCTCTCTCTCTCTCTCTCTCTCTCTCTCTCTCTCTCTGAAAATGGAATGCTTCCAGAAACCCATCTCGTTTTAATTCTCGACGCCTAGGGCCAGATTATCTCTGCTCTTCAGCGATCCTGGCGTGTTTTAATTTAGCTAAAAAGCTGGCTTTTCTCGCTGTAGTACCTCTTTCGAAATACTTTGCTATTTTTTTGGTGTCGAAAAGTTTTCTGTGATATATTTCCCCTTTGCAAAATATTTAAAAAGATAACATAGATTCGTCATTCAGTGGTCTTTTATGAGAAAGGATTATAAATCTGTATTTTCTTTGTGTACACATAAAAATTTGCCTTAAAAACGGTAAAAATCATGGAATAAATGTTTCCAGGCATTTACTGTTTAAAAAATGGATATATTAACGTTAAGGAGGGATATTACATTCACCAAGCCGTAATAGATAATAACAAAATAGGGTAAAAATTACGGTCGCCTGAATTTACTGAAATACGGCTAAGAACAACACATTTTTACGGATAATATCCTATGAAAATGACGGTTTTTTTTTCAACAGTGAAAAGAAATATCCAGTGTTTTCATTAACAGAATTTATTAATATACCTGGGAATTTATTGAATTTAGTCTGTATGGAGCTGCACTGGAGCTGGGGAGTCCCTTCAGAAGTTAAAATGTGAAGTAAAAGATAATGCGATTTATTCATTAAGAAATGAAAGGAGATATGATAGAGGTAAAGTAGAGAGGTTGATTGATTGATTGATTCGAGGTCTTCTAGCATCCTGACAGAAGACCCCAAATCAATCAATCAACCATTCTACTTCACCCAAAGGTACACTTAAAGACCTTATTGTTCATGCATGCAGTATACTGCTTGATGTGGACTGAAATCGCTTCAGGTTTTTTCCCTACGTGCAGTATTTGATTTTATAGTGGTAAAATTTTAATTTGTAATTACATAGAAAATGTTAAACTATATTGAAAAAATGGATAGTCAGCAGAGCGCAGACCTCCGCCGTGGCAGCATGTTTCTAGAACTTTGTTTGACCGTCACCTTGACCTTTCCAAAGTTTAATAATTTCCAGCTTTTTACATACCAGTTGATCCCTGAATGTTTCATTAGTTTATAATTAAATTGGTAGCCAGGAAGCTGTTCATAAACAAACACAAACACACACACGCACAAACAGGGTATAAAACAAAACCGACTTCGATGACGGAGGTAAAAAAAGTGGGCTAATCTATGGTAGCGCAATGCAGACCACTTGAGTTAAACCAACATATAGAGGCGTATGTACATTTAAAGATTGAAAGGTATCTCATGGATGGCAGAAGCAAGGGAGCGTGACAATGCCTTAGAGAGACTGGACAATATCATAGAAACTAGTCATATACACTTTCCACCCAAGATAGGACCAGGGAGGGCCAAGCAATGGCTGCTGATGACTCAGTAGTAAGAACTTTAAGATCCACCAAAACCGGCCCTATCCATAGCTCATAAGGATGGTGAGATTGCAGACACCACGAGAAACTATTGAGCTTGAGCGGGTCTCAAATTCACGTCCAACAGATCGCCGGGCAAGGACGTTCCTGCTTGTGTATTACAATCCTAAATAATCATTTTAAAGTTTTAAAGGTCACTCAAGAATGGCAGAGGCAACGGACAGTGATAATGCCCTAGCAAGACATGCCCTAGAGGCTGACCATATATACTTATGATCAGCACACAAGCCCCCTCTCCAACCAAGCTAGAACCAGGGAGGGCCATGCAATGACTGTTGATGAATCAGCAGGTAAACCTATAAGCTCCCCCCAAAACTCCAAATCTTTAGCCCAGAAAGATAGTGGGGTTGCAGACACCTAAAAAACTATCGAGCTGGAGTGGATGTGGAATCCGCGTCCAACAGATCGCCAAGCAAAGACGTGATAGGGTGCCACAAGTCTCAATTAGCTCTCTGATGGTGGCCTATTGGTAACGTCCTTGGTTAGTGATCGCCCAACTGAGGTTCGAGTCCTGCTCAAACCCATTAGTTTCTTTGGTTGTTGGAACGTCAACATCCTTTGAGCTAAGGATGGGGGGTTTGGGGGAGCCTATAGGTCTACCTGCTCAGTCATCAGCAGTCATTTAATGGCCCGCTGATCATATGTATATATGGTCATTCTCAAGGGCATTGTCCTGCTCGATAGGGCGTTACTGTTCCTTGCCACTGGCATTCATGACCGGCCTTTAAACACTTGAAATAATTTACATGTTGAAGCCAAGTAAGATGTTAATCACATACCTGCAGAGTTGCTTAATTGCTTCTAGAATTGAATTGAAGTTGTATAAGCTAACATTCCTCCACGAAAAATTCCCTCTTTTACAGGAGGAATTAATTAATTCCTTAAGCTAGAAAACACGAGGCATTTTTAAATCTCTTGATGTGATGCCTGATGTGTATCATCTCTCTCTCTCTCTCTCTCTCTCTCTCTCTCT
>NC_090743.1:44099643-44124643 GCF_036898095.1 Palaemon carinicauda
GAGTAGGCTAGAAAAGTAGTTGCATGACAGATTAGATTAGACAAGGACTCATAGGACAGATTGTGTTAGACAAGTAGTTGCATGCCAGATTAGGTTAGACTAGGACTCAGAGGACAGATTAGGTTAGACAAGTAGTTGCATGACAGATTAGGTTAGATAAGAACTCATAGCCAGATTAAGTTAGACAAGTAGTTGCTTGACAGATAAGGTTACACAAGTAATTGGTTGACAGATTAGGTAAGACTAGAACTCATAAGACAGATTAGGTTAAACAAGTAGTTGCATGAGAGACTAGGTTAGACAGATAGTTGCTTGACAGATTAGGTTAGACAAGTACTCATAAGACATATTAAGTTAAACAAGGACTCATAGGACAGATTAGGTTAGACAAGGACTCATAGGACAGATTAGGTTAGACAAGGACTCATAGGACAGATAAGGTTAGAAAAATTAGTTGCTTGACAGATTAGGCTAGATAAGAACTCAGAGGACAGATTAGGTTAGACAAGTAGTTGCTTAACACATTACGTTAGACAAGGACTCATAGGACAGATTAGGTTAGACAAGTAGTTACTTGACAGATTAGGTTAGAAAAGTAGTTGCTTGACAAAATAGGTTAGACAAGGACTCATAGAACAGATTAGTTAGACAAGGACTCATAGAACAGATTAGGTTAGACAGATAGTTGCTTGACAGATTATGTTAGACAAGGACTCATAGGACATATTAGGTTAGACAAGGACTCATAGGACAGATTAAGTTAGACAAGTAGTTGCTTGACAGATTAGGTTAGAAAAGTATTTCTTGACAGATTAGGTTAGACAAGGACTCATAGAACAGATTATGTTAGACAAGTAGTTGCTTGACAGATTAGGTTAGATAAGGACTCATAGGACAGATTAAGTTAGACAAGTAGTTGTTTGACAGATTATGTTAGACAAGTAGTTGTTTGACAGATTAGGTTAGACAAGGACTCATAGGACAAATTAGGTTAGACAAGTAGTTGCGTGACAGATTAGGTTAGATAAGGACTCATAGGACAGATTAAGTTAGACAAGTAGTTGCTTGACAGATTATGCTAGACAAGTAGTTGCTCGACAGATTAGGCAAAATAAGAACTCATAGGACATATTAGGTTAGACAAGTAGATGCTTGACAGATTAGGTTAGAAAAGAACTTATAGGACAGATCAGGTTAGACAAGGACTCATAGGACAGATTAGGTTAGACAAGTAGTTGCATGACAGATTAGGTTAGACAAGGACTCATAGGACAGATTAGGTTAGACAAGGACTCATAGGACAGATTACGTTAGACAAGTAGTTGCTTGACAGATTAGGTTAGACAAGTAGTTACTTGACAGATTAGGTTAAACAAGGACTCATAGGACAGATTAGGTTAGACAAGGAATCATAGAACAGATTAGGTTAGACAAGTAGTTGCATGACAGATTAGGTTAGACAAGGACTCATAGAACAGATTAGGTTAGACAAGAACTCATAGGACAAATTAGCTTAGACAAGTAGTTGCTTGACAGATTAGGTTAGATAAGAACTCATAGGACAGATCAGGATAGACAAGTAGTTTCTTTACAGATTAGGGTAGACAAGGATTCATAGGGCAGATTAGGGTAGACAAGGTCTCATAGGACAGATTAGGTTAGACAAGTAGTTGCTTGACAGATTGGGTTAGATAAGGACTCATAGGATAGATTAAGTTAGACAAGTAGTTGCTTGACAGATTATGTTAGACAAGTAGTTGCTGGACAGATTAGGTTAGACAAGGACTCATAAGACAAATTAGGTTAGACAAGTAGTTGCGTGACAGATTAGGTTAGATAAGAACTCATAGGACAGATCAGGATAGACAAGTAGTTGCTTGACAGATTAGGGTAGACAAGGACTCATAGGGCAGATTGAGTTAGACAAGGACTCATAGGACAGATTAAGTTAGACAAGTAGTTGCTTAACAGTTGAGGTTAGACAAGGACTCATAGGACAGATTAGGTTAGACAAGGACTCATAGGACAGATTAGGTTAGACGAGGACTCATAGAACAGATTAAGTTAGACAAGTAGTTGCTTGAAAGATTATGTTAGACAAGTAGTTGCTTGAAAGATTATGTTGGGCAAGGACTCATAGGACAGATTAGGTTAGACAAGGACTCATAGGACAGATTAGGTTAGACAAGGACTCATAGAACAGATTAAGTTAGACAGGTAGTTCCTTGACAGATTAGGGTAGACAAGGACTCATAGGGCAGATTAGGTTAGACAAGGACTCATAGGACAGATTAGGTTAGACACGGACTCATAGGACAGATTAGGTTAGACAAGTAGTTGCTTAACAGTTTAGGTTAGACAAGTATTTACTTAACAGATTAGGTTAGACAAGGACTCATAGGACAGATTAGGTTAGACAAGGACTCATAGGACAGATTAGGTTAGACAAGGACTCATGGGACAGATTAGGTTAGACAAGTAGTTGCTTAACAGTTTAGGTTAGACAAGTAGTTACTTGACAGATTAGGTTAGACAAGGATTCATAGGACAGATTAGGTTAGACAAGGACTCATAGAACAAATTAAGTTAGACAAGGACACATAGAACAGATTAAGTTAGACGAGTAGTTGCTTGACAAATTAGGTTAGACAAGGACTCATGGGACTGATTAGGTTAGACAAGAAGTTGCTTGACAGATTAGGATAGATAAGAACTCATAGGACAGCTCAGGATAGACAAGTAGTTGCTTGACAGATTAGGTTAGACAAGGACTCATAGGACAGATTAGGTTAGACAAGGACTCATAGGACATATCAGGATAGACAAGTAGTTGCTTGACAAATTAAGTTAGACAAGGACTCATAGGACAGATTAGGTTAGACAAGGACTCATAGGAAAGATTAGGTTACACAAGGATTCATAGGACAGATTAGGTTAGACAAGTATTTGCTTGACAGATTAGGTTAGACAAGTAGTTACTTGACATATTAGGTTAGACAAGGACTCATAGGACAGATTAAGTTAGACAAGGAGTCATAGGACAGATTAGGTTAGACAAGTAGTTGCTTGACAGATTAGGATAGACAAGGACTCATAGGGCAGTTAGGTTAGACAAGGACTCATAGGACACATTAGGTTAGACAAGTAGTTGCTTGACAGATTAGGTTAGACAAGTAGTTACTTGACAAATTAGGTTAGACAAGGACTCATAGGACAGATTAGGTTAGACAAGGACTCATAGGACAGATTAGGTTAGACAAGGACTCATAGAACAGATTGAATTAGACAAGTAATTGCTTGAAAGATTAGGTTAGACTAGGACTCAGAGGACAGATTAGGTTAGACAAGGACTCATAGGACAAATTAGGTTACACAAGTAGTTACATGACAGATTACGTTAGATAAGAACTCATAGGACAGATCTGGATAGACAAGTAGTTGCTTGACAAATTAAGTTAGACAAGGACTCATAGGACAGATTAGGTTAGACAAGGACTCATAGGACAGATTAGGTTAGACAAGTAGTTGCTTGACCGATTAGGTGAGACAAGTAGTTACTTGACAGATTAGGTTAGACAAGGACTCATAGGGCAGATTAAGTTAGACAAGGACTCATAGGACAGATTAGGTTAGACAAGTAGTTGCTTGACAGATTAGGATAGACAAGGACTCATAGGGCAGATTAGGTTAGACAAGGACTCATAGGACAAATTAGGTTAGACAAGGACTCATAGAACAGATTGAATTAGACAAGTAGTTGCTTGTTAGATTAGGTTGAATGAATACATGATTTAAATTAGGTTAGACAAGTAGTTACTTGACAGATTAGGTTAGACAAGGACTCATAAGACAGATTAGGTTAGACAAGGACTCATAGGACAGATTAGGTTAGACAAGGACTCATAGGACAGATTAAGTTAGACAAGGACTCATAGGACAGATTAAGTTAGACAAGTAGTTGCTTGATAGATTAGGTTAGAAAAGTAGTTGCTTGACAGATTATGTTAGAAAAGGACTCATAGAACAGATTAGGTTAGACAAGGACTCATAAAACAGATTAGGTTAGACAAGTAGTTTCTTGACAGATTAGGTTAGATAAGGACTCATAGGACAGATTAATTTAGACAAGTAGTTGCTTGATAGATTATGTTAGACAAGTAGTTGTTTGACAGATTAGGATAGACAAGGACTCATAGGACTAATTAGGTTAAACAAGTAGTTGCGTGACAGATTAGGTTAGATAAGGACTCATAGGACAGATTAAGTTAGACAAGTAGTTGCTTGACAGATTATGCTAGACAAGTAGTTGCTCACCAGATTAGGCAAAATAAGGACTCATAGGACAGATTAGGTTAGACAAGTAGTTGCTTGACAGATTAGGTTAGATAAGAACTCATAGGACAGATCAGGTTAGACAAGGACTCATAGGACAGATTAGGTTAGACAAGGACTCATAGGACAGATTACGTTAGACAAGTAGTTGCTTGACAGTTTAGGTTAGACAAGTAGTTACTTGACAGATTATGTTAGACAAGGACTCATAGGACATATTAGGTTAGACAAGGAATCATAGAAGAGATTAGGTTAGACAAGTAGTTGCATGACAGATTAGGTTAGACAAGGACTCATAGAACAGATTAGGTTAGACAAGGACTCATATGACAGATTACGTTAGACAAGTAGTTGCTTGACAGATTAGGTTAGACAAGTAGTTACTTGACAGATTATGTTAGACAAGGACTCATAGGACATATTAGGTTAGACAAGGAATCATAGAAGAGATTAGGTTAGACAAGTAGTTGCTTGACAGATTATGTTAGACAAGTAGTTACTTGACATATTAGGTTAGACAAGGACTCATAAGACAGATTAGGTTAGACAAGGACTCATAGGACAGATTACGTTAGACAAGTAGTTGCTTGACACATTAGGTTAGACAAGTAGTTACTTGACAGATTATGTTAGACAAGGACTCATAGGACATATTAGGTTAGACAAGGAATCATAGAAGAGATTAGTTTAGACAAGTAGTTGCATGACAGATTAGGTTAGACAAGGACTCATAGAACAGATTAGGTTAGACAAAAACTCATAGGACAAATTAGGTTAGACAAGTAGTTGCTTGACAGATTAGGTTAGATAAGAACTCAGAGGACAGATCAGGATAGACAAGTAGTTTCTTGACAGATTAGGGTAGACAAGGACTCATAGGGCAGATTAGGGTAGACAAGGTCTCATAGGACAGATTAGGTTAGACAAGTAGTTGCTTGACAGATTAGGTTAGATAAGGACTCATAGGATAGATTAAGTTAGACAAGTAGTTGCTTGAGAAATTATGTTAGAGAAGTAGTTGCTTGACAGATTAGGTTAGACAAGGACTCATAGGACAAATTAGGTTAGACAAGTAGTTGTTTGACAGAATAGGTTAGATAAGAACTCATAGGACAGATCAGGATAGACAAGTAGTTGCTTGACAGATTAGAGTAGACAAGGACTCATAGGACAGATTAAGTTAGACAAGTAGTTGCTTAACAGTTGAGGTTAGACAAGTAGTTACTTTACAGATTAGGTTAGACAAGGACTCATAGGACATATTAGGTTAGACAAGGACTCATAGGACAGATTAGGTTAGACAAGTAGTTGTTTGACAGATTATGTTAGACAAGGACTCATAGGACAGATTAGGTTAGACAAGTAGTTGCTTGACAGATTAGGGTAGACAAAGACTCATAGGGCAGATTAGGTTAGACAAGGACTCATAGGACCGGTTAGGTTAGACAAGTAGTTGCTTGACAGTTTAGGTTAGACAAGTAGTTACTTGACAGATTAGGTTAGACAAGGACTCATAGGACAGATTAGGTTAGACAAGTAAATGCTTAACAGTTTAGGTTAGACAAGAAGTTACTTGACAGATTAGGTTAGACAAGAACTCATATGACAGATTAGGTTAGACAAGGACTCATAGACCAGATCAAGTTAGAGAAGGACTCATAGAACAGACAAGTTAGACGAGTAGTTGCTTGACAGATTAGGTTAGACAAGGACTCATAGGACAGATTAGGTTAGACAAGTAGTTGCTTGACAGATTAGGTTAGATAAGAACTCATAGGACAGATCAGGATAGACAAGTAGTTGCTTGACAAATTAGGTTAGACAAGGACTCATAGGACAGATTAGGTTAGACAAGGACTCATAGGACAGATTTGGTTAGACAAGTAGTTATTTGACAGATTAGGTTAGACAAGGACTCATAGGACAGATCTGGATAGACAAGTAGTTGCTTGACAAATTAAGTTAGACAAGGACTCATAGGACAGATTAGGTTAGACAAGGACTCATAGGACAGATTAGGTTAGACAAGTAGTTGCTTGACAGATTAGGTTAGACAAGTAGTTACTTGACAGATTAGGTTAGACAAGGACTCATAGGGCAGATTAAGTTAGACAAGGACTCATAGGACAGATTAGGTTAGACAAGTAGTTGCTTGACAGATTAGGATAGACAAGGACTCATAGGGCAGATTAGGTTAGACAAGTACTCATAGGACAAATTAGGTTAGACAAGGACTCATAGAACAGATTGAATTAGACAAGTAGTTGCTTGTTAGATTAGGTTGAATGAATAAATGATTTAAATTAGGTTAGACAAGTAGTTACTTGACAGATTAGGTTAGACAAGGATTCATAAGACAGATTAGGTTAGACAAGGGCTCATAGAACAGATTGAATTAGACAAGTAGTTGCTTGACAGATTAGGTTAGACAAGGACTCGTAGGACAGATTAGGTTAGACAAGGACTCATAGGACAAATTAGGTTAGACAAGTAGTTACATGACAGATTACATTAGATAAGAACTCATAGGACAGATCAGGATAGACAAGTAGTTGCTTGACAGATTAAGTTAGACAAGGACTCATAGGACAGACCAGGTTAGACAAGTAGTTGCCTGACAGATTAGTGTAGACAAGGACTCATAGGGCAGATTAGGTTAGACAAGGACTCATAGGACAGATTAGGTTAGACAAGTAGTTGCTTGACAGATTAGGTTAGACAAGTAGTTACTTGACAGATTAGGTTAGACAAGGACTCATTAGACAGATCAGGTTAGACAAGGACTCAAAGAACAGATTAAGTTAGACAAGTAGTTGCTTGACAGATTAGGTTAGAAAAGAATTCATAGGACAGATTAGGATAGACAAGTAGTTGCTTGAAAAATTAAATTAGACAAGGACTCATAGGACAGATTAGGTTAGACAGTAGTTGCTTGACAGATTAGGTTAGATAAGAATTCATAGGACAGATCAGGATAGACAAGTAGTTGCTTGAAAAAATAAATTAGACAAGGACTCATAGGACAGATTAGGTTAGACAAGGACTCATAGAACAGATCAGGTTAGACAAGTAGTTACTTGACAGATTAGGGTAGACAAGGACTCATAGGACAGATTAGGTTAGACAAGGACTCATAGGACAGATTAGGTTAGACAAGTAGTCGCTTGACAGATTATGTTAGACAAGTAGTTACTTGACAGTTTAGGTTAGACATGGACTCATAGGACAGATTAGGTTCGACAAGGACTCATAGAACAGATTAAGTTAGACAAGTAGTTGCTTGACAGATTAGGTTAGACAAGTAGTTACTTGACAAATTAGGTTAGACAAGGAATCATATGACAGATCAGGTTAGACATGTAGTTGCTTGACAGATTAGGTTAGATAAGAATTCATAGGACAGATCAGGATAGACAAGTAGTTGCTTGACAAATTAAATTAGACAAGGACTCATAGGACAGATTAGGTTAGACAAGGACTCATAGGTCAGATCAGGTTAGACAAGTAGTTGCGTGACAGATTAGGGTAGACAAGGACTCATAGGACAGATTAGGTTAGACAAGGACTCATAGGACAGATTAGGTTAGACAAGTAGTTGCTTGACAGATTATGTTAGACAAGTAGTTACTTGACAGATTAGGTTAGACATGGACTCATAGGACAGATTAGGTTCGACAAGGACTCATAGAACAGATTAAGTTAGACAAGTAGTTGCTTGACAGATTAGGTTAGACAAGGACTCATAGGACAGATTAGGTTAGACAAGGAATCATATGACAGATCAGGTTAGACAAGTAGTTGCTTGACAGATTAGGTTAGACAAGGACTCATAGAACAGATTAGGTTAGACAAGTAGTTACATGACAGATTAGGTTAGACAAGGACTCATATGACAGATTAGGTTAAGCACAGAGTCACAGGGCAGATTAGGTTAGACACCGAGTCGTTGGGCAGATTAGGTTAGACACAGAGTCACAGGGCCGACTAGGTTAGACACAGAGTTACAGGGTAGATCAGGTTAGACACAGAGTTACAGGGCAGATTAGGTTAGACAAGGAATTGCGGAGACATTAGGTTAGACACGTAGTTGCAGATTGAATTAGGTTAGACAATGAGTTTCAGGGCATAATTAAATTATACACGGATATGCAGGACAGATTAAGTTAGACATGGAGTAGCAGGAAATAATAGGTTAAATGGTGATTTGCAGGGCAGATTAAGTTAGACACGGAGTTTCAGGAGAGATTAAGTTAGACCTGGAGTTAAAGGATAGATTAAGTTGGCCACGGAGTTGCAGGATACATTAAATTAGTCATGGAGTTGCAGGACAGAGTACGTTAGACATGGAGTTGCAGGATAGATTAGAGTAGACATGGTATATCAGGACAGATTAAGTTAGACAAGTAGTTGCAGGACAGATTGAGTTAGACCAGTAGTTGCAGGACAGATTAAGTTAGACACAGAGTTGGGGGACAGATTAAGTTAGACATGGCGTCGCAGGACAGATTAAGTTAAACACAGAGTTGGGGAACAGATTAAGTTAGACATGGTGTCGCAGGACAGATTAAGTTAAACACAGAGTTGGGGGACAAATTAAGTTAGACATGGAGTCGCAGGACAGATTAGGTTAAACACGGAATATCAGGACAGGTTAGGTTTGGCACGAAGTTGGAGGATAGATTAAGTTAGACAAGGAGTTGTAGGACAGATTAAGTTAGACACTGACTTGTACGGCAGATTAGGGTAGACACGGAATTGCAGGACAGTTTGTTAGGCACGGCCATTGAGGAGATATGAAGCTCTACAATCTCAATCAATCTAGGGTTATGGTGGCCTAAAGTGGTTACGTCCCTGACTGGTATTCGCTTGACTGGGGTTCGAGTCCCACTTAAACTCATTAGTTCCTCTGATTGCTGTGACCTCACTATGGGGGTTAGGGGGAGCATATAGGTCTCTCTGCTGAGTCATCAGCAGCCATTGCCTGACTCTCCCTGATCCTAGCTTCGGTGGAGAGGGGGCTTGGGCGCTGATCATAGGGAATTGTCCTGCTTGCTAGGGCAATGTCACTGTCCCTTACCTGCACCCTTCATGATTGGCCTTTAAACATGCTACCGATTTTAAATAGTACCTTTCATAAATAACATTTAAACTTTTCTTGTTATTAATCTTGTATATCTTTCATTACAGGTGAACGATGCACAGAGGCGAGGGAAGATGATGTTATCGTTCGCTTGGTCGATTGCAGCTGTCTGTTCCATACCTCAGGTGAGTCATATATTTCATTGCTATTTCTTTCCTGAACAGTCTGAAGTAGAATAGACATTTTCATTCTATACCTTTAGTTTGTGTTATTTTGTTCTTCATTCTAAGGTCATTGCTGATGGACAATTTTAACAAAGGTACAATTAATATCCAATAGTAAATATTAAAAACTTGCATCCACCTCTCTCTCTCTCTCTCTCTCTCTCTCTCTCTCTCTCTCTCTGTTTCAGATATTGACAGTTAGTTTGTTCAAATTCATGTCCTACCTAAATCCTTGCAACCCTCCTCTCTCTCTCTCTCTCTCTCTCTCTCTCTCTCTCTCTCTCTCTCTCTCTCTCTCTCATTGAAAACTGGCAATCAGTAATTCAAATTCTTTTCATACCTAAATCCTCCAAACACCTCTCTCTCTCTCTCTCTCTCTCTCTCTCTCTCTCTCTCTCTCTCTCTCTCTCTCTCTCTCTCTCTTAAAACTGACAATCAATGAATTAAAATTCATGTTATGCTTAAATTCTCCAAATCTCTCTCTCTCTCTCTCTCTCTCTCTCTCATTGAAAACTGATAAGCAGTAATTCAAATTCATGTCATACCTACTATCGTTTCCAGAGGTCGTGTAGTAGTGTTTTTCCCAAATATCTAACAAACCGGCTTATGAATTTCCATGAAACTATAGCAATGAATGTTTCAAACATTGGCCTAATTTTTGGTGGTACAATGAATTGACAGATGTGCTTAATTAACCCGTTTACTCTTAGAAAAAAGAGGAACTTCTTCCCTTCTTTCAGAGCGTTTCGAAGAAGTGTTACTTGATCACGTTACTGTGACGCAGAGGTTCCCCCAAACCCTCCTTCGGTGTTTACACGTATGGCTATCCTTGTACCCCCCCCCCCTTCCTTCTTGCCTACTTTCCTTCACTCCCATAGTTATTAGGCTACCGAGTAAATCCCTGTTAGGAAAGACTGTGTACTGCACATATAAAATAAGCCGGAAGAGCAATAAAATGTTTTATGGTGGTAGATAATGATTAGATGGTTAACACAAATTATCAAACATAATAGAAGAGGTTTAAAACAGGGGTGTGGAATCGCACCGAGAGATATTCTACTCGGGCTCCTACAAATTTTAGATTTGCGACTAAAAAATAAAATAAAATAAAAAAATAAAATGAAAACTTTAGTAGAAAAAGAAAACATTTTTTTTCCTTGAGAGTGATGATGAGTAAAATGTAAGTAAGTGTCCATTTCTTGTTTTTTTTTTTTTCATCCCTCATAAATCTATGGTTTCCAGCAATTGGTGATAACATTATTTTGGAAAAGCAAAGCTAATGAATACTTTGATAAGAGTATATCAGCTTGGCATGTAGACAATGTCAATGGATTTCTCAAAGTAAGGTGATTGGTTCATTAATTGAAGTCTGGTATAATTCCAGTGACAAAGTCGCAATGATATTTGTCAAATACCTTTTAAATAACAAAAATAGGTACTGGTACTTATAACGTAAATAAATATATAAAACTATAGGTTGAAATATAATAAATCTTATGTATGTATGAACACACACACATACGTATATATATATATATATATATATATATATATATATATATATATATATATATATATATATATATATATATATATATATATATAATATAATTTCAAAATTTATCAAATGGCCGATGTCAATGCCCTTATATGAAACATCTTTTAGAAGTCTACCTTCTAAGGAATTCAAGCTACTCTCTGGTGAAATTGATATGATAAATTATATCAAACAATGCTCTGTCATTTTCTTCCTGGCAATTGATGTATCGAGTAACCTGTGTTGTATGGATGAATGAGTCCTACGGCTTAACCTGAAGAAAACTATATTTCTATTGTTTTACCAACGCTCGCTTGAAGTGAGAAGTGTAGGGTTAGCATGGCTTCTTTCGTCTCCTGGCATAGGTCTCATTCTTGATCTTCAATGTAAGTGAGTGGGTAAGATATAAAACGTTGGTCTTGTGTTTAGGTAAAGTCTAAAGTCACGAATCACATTACCAGGTATGCTGAACTTTTACTGACAAAGAATTTCGTATTGCTTGGGGTAGGTCATATGACAATTATCTATGGAGTTAAACAGGCGTTTAACAATTCGGGGCATGGGAGGTACAGGGGAAGAAACGTTATAACAACGTCACTGAGGGACGTCATCACTTTTGCGAATGTGTGGGTGGCTAAGACTGGCTTTAGCCTCATTTTCTTAAGTAAAAAAGTTAATGAAAACGTATTTGGAAATGCACAGTATTTCCCAAAATTAGGCCATTGTATGAAGCGCTCCCTGCTTTGATATCATGGAAAACCATCAGTTATTTTAAGAGTTATCTAAAAAAAAACACTATTACACGGCCCCTGGAAACGATAATAAATCCTCCACCCCCACCCCCTCTCTCTCTCTCTCTCTCTCTCTCTCTCTCTCTCTCTCTCTCTCTCTCTCTCTCTGTCAACTTCACCATTAGGCAATTGCAAAATCGTTTTTATTTTCCCAAAGGCACAGCACCCCCACCCTCCTTGTGTAACCGGAACAACCAAGCTGGTATACTCAAGTAGTTAGGCAAAATGGATGTGTTTTAGCTCAAACAAAAATCATTACGCGCTCTCCCCTTAATTTGCTTTTGGCCCATTAGGAGGGTATTAAGAATTTTACCTCAAGGATGCTTCAATGTTTGCTTTAATATAAAGTTTTTCTTTTTATATATACATTGCAGGATATGAGTGGGTGTAGGCAGGGAGTTTATTACATATAATTTTGAAGAAGGCTAATTCATTTTTTGAAACGTATTTTGCTATGAAAAGTATTGATTTAAAAGCTCAGGGTAGAGACGACTGGCGAAATCTAAGTGAGGTCCTTTGTGTCAATAGGTGTAGGAGGAGATGATGATGATGATGATTTTGCTAAGAGATTGTAGCTCTGATAAATTGATAGATATTTATCTAAAAAAAGTAAATGCTTAGCCTTAAATGTGAGTTTATACAGATGCTTTTTATTCATCTATTTATCTGTTTATCAAAGAATAAAGGAAGGCACTTACTATTATCTATCCCTTATATAATCATATAAAATTATTTTGTTTCGCATAATCATATGTGATGTTATAATACACATCGAAAAATCTCCATATGTTTTTTAAATAAGGCCGACTTCCAAAATCGAATTTCCATCTCATTGCGAAGTGGAGAGATGAGGATTCATAAAAACACTCTGTGAGAACGGTTGGCATTGATTACAGAATAGATTGAAGTTTTCTAAGATGGTTTGGTCATGAAGAGAGAATGGAAGATTATAAAGACTTTTTCCATAATAGAATTACCATCTCATAGAGAAGTGGAGAGATTTGGAACTATGGAAAGAGTTAGCATAAACGACAGGATAGATTGAAATTTTTGAAGATGGTTTGATCCCGAAAGAAGAATGGGAGATTATAAACAGGTGGGACTTGGAAAGTTCAAATGGTATGAAAGACTTAAATAATCCAAACTAGAAGAGAAAAGGTGAGTTTATTACAGAGTCGAATAGTGCATTGTACATCTTGGGGATTAACGGGAAAATGATGAAATTGTATAGGATTTCCTAAATGAATTTCATAAGAATTTCAATATAATTTTCATATGTAAGTCTTAATGTTAATGATTCAATTAAAAATATCGACCTATTATAGAATACAAACTTATATCTTTAGATGAAACCTATACATACCTTAATACTTCAAAATCAAATTAAATTCAAATAATTCATGAACTATCTAATTCTGAAGTAAGCCAACTCACTATTCGTATATGATAAAAGACAATACCATCTCTCAAAAGTAAATTGATAACTTCTGTAACCTATTTCAGGAAGATAATTTTACCCAACCGAGATTAAAAATTGAAAATATTCCCAACCTGTCCTGGTTAATAAAATGGAAATGCCAGCCTTAAGTTACGTTTATTAAATGCTACAATTTTCTTCATAAGACTCGAGTGACTAAGATGTTTACATATAATAGACTTTTAAATGGGTAGTTTTTCTTCCTAGGCTATCGGATGATATTTATAACTATCGTTCCAGGAACTTAATTTTCTCGACAAACAAAATCTACATTCTAGCTTGCTTTAAATTAACGTGGTTGTTTGTGGTTATAACTCTTTTCGAATTATTTGTTTGATAATTATAGTAACTTGGACATTATTATTTTCATGTTCTATATTTTACATCGTAAAGCAATCACATTCGGTGTGAATGTTGATTCATTTTCACGTAATTTCTAAAATTTATTTATTTTGATCTCGATTAAATAACGTTTGTATTAGGTTGATTATTATTTGTAATAAACGTACACATATACTGCATATATATATATATATATATATATATATATATATATATATATATATATATATATATATATATATATATATATATATATATATATATATATATAATTTGGACAACGATGAGATTCCACAAGTCAAGGAAAACCCCTTCTACCACTTCTCTTTATTCAGTGAAGTTTACAAAGAAGAGAGAACACAAAATAAATGACAAATAAAACTGCACAAAGTAATGACAAAATACGAACTGCATAAAGGTATAACGAAAATAAAGACAAAACATTTAAACGCAAAGAATAAAATAGATTCGACAAAATACAACTTAATAGTGACTAATACAGTAAATATTAATATTATTCACAAAGTCCACCCGACTATACGTAAACAGTTATCCAAATTTAAAACAAGAGTGTATTCACTTATGGTCTGTCAGTTAGACCTTGCTACTAAAAACTAAACGTTAAAATATAAACAGCCTGAAAGCAACCACCAGCAAATATACAGTAACCATATTAATGCTCGTTTAAGGGTAAACAGCATTTACAGACACCCAAATCTTTAGAGTAATAAATACTTAAACAGCACAAACAACCGTTTGAAAGTCCACTACACTCCCGCCTAGTGGAGAATGCAATGAACCACAATAATTTAAAGGGCTTTCGAAACATATACATATAGAGAGAGACCAAATCAGTTTGGTAAATGAAATTCTGCCAATTTAATTTTGAGTATCTTTATCTGCCTTAGCTTGGAATCCATGTTGAAGCTCTTGTACCGTAGCAATTAAGCAGGGTTTATGAATGGGTCTCTCCCAGTGAACCACCTTTCCATTCTCCATCCTCCACTCTTCGAACAAGCCCATCTTTTCCGGGAAGAAGCCTCTCACCAAGACCGCGCCTCCACAGTCCCCTAGGAGTGACACCTCCCTTTAGGCCTGGTTCAGAAGAAGAACTAAATTACCAAATTGAAGATTCTGTTTGGGATTAAATCATTTCGATCTTTCTACAGGCTGAGGAGGCATTTAACGAATCTAAGTCTCCCAAAATATCTGAATTCTCTTTTGAGCTACCACTACCATGCATCTCAAGTTCACTTTGTTACCGGTATATGGTTGTAGAACTGAAGGTTGCCCGTGAGGGAACAGTTAGTCATTGCCGGTTATAGTTGGGGACTCAAGATGATCTGGTCCGTTTGGGAAAATTGGTTGTGAATAACAAGGTACGTCACCTCTGACAGTATTGCTGGCCATTCCAAAGCACTGAATTTTTTATGTGGATAATCTGTTACTGCATCTAAACCTCTTCTACAGCTTCTGATCAATGATTCAACAACACCATTCATATGAGAAGCGTGGGGTATGTTGAATTTCCACTAAAATTTTGTCCCAGCAATTGCAAACTTGTCCTTTATTAGGCTTTCGTTCCAAGAATTTATCCACTTTTGCAATTTCTCTTGAGCACCTATGAAATTGCGGCCTCTGTCACTTACTGCCAAAACTGGATGGATTCCATGATTACAAGTAAATCTTCTCCAAGCACAGAGAAAAGCATCTGAAGACATTGAGTCGATCAGTTCAAGAGATATGAGATATGACACGAGTGACGGTGCAAGTTATGATCATTATACTTCCTTCAGTGCTTGCATTACGAGTTAACTTTATTTTGATAGGGCCAAAGAAATCTAACGCAACTCTGCTAAAGGAGTGGGGTGGGTATTGGGCTCACCTCTGAAACTTGGCAGTTCCCCCATCTGTTGCCCCAAGAATAGGCGACGTCTGGTTCTGCAGGAACAACACATGAAAGCAATGTCCTTAAATAATCTTGCTCCTTCAATAATGTAAACACCACGCTTAAAAGCTAAAGCAATTGCGACTCTATATCCTTGATGACCTGTACATCGATGAATCATCTGAGCGAATGCTTCAGCCAGGGAAGAATTCCTCACCAATAAAACTGGATGTCTCTGCTCGTAGGGTAAATGGAGCTTATGTAGTCTTCCTCCAATTCTTAAAATTCCTTTTTCATCCAACTTTGGGTCAAGCTTTTTAATCTGTTTATGATTAACTTTATCTTGATTATTTGAAGACTTCTGGCTTGCATAAAATAAAGCCAGTTCTGCTTCTTGTATTTCTTTAGGTTCTAGATGACTTTGCTAGTTTTCTGGGTTTTGATGTAATAGCAAACGGCGGCAGTAAGCAGTTATTTGTACAAGTGTATTCCAGTCTGAAGTGAGTTCAGTAAATCTTTCATCAAAACTCTCATCAGCCAAAATTCCAGCAAATTGGATTCTTTTAAGAGATTTTGGTGTAAACTCTTTGACAATACAACGCTTCTTTTCAAAATCATATGTCGGTTCCCCAAAATCACAATCTTGAGAACTGTTCAGAAGAAAATCAGGATCATTGATCCATCGTTGTAGTTAACTTGGCTTTATTGGCTTGTTTAATGCATCGGCAGGATTCGATAGTGAAGGAACATATCAAAATTCTTTTGAAAATCCTGGCAAAGCACCCTGAATCTCCTGAACTCTAGCTGACACAAATGGTTAAAAGGTCCTAGCGGGAAAGCGAACCCAGGCCAACACTAGTTCCGAATCGGTCCAAAATTTCATGGTACTAACCCTGCCAACCACTTGCAAAACAAGCAAGGCAAGTCTAGCCATAACCACAGCAGCAGTAAGCTCAAGACGTGGAATAGAACACTGTTTCAACGTAACCACTAAAGACTTTGTGATGACGAATTTCAGTTCTACTCCATGAGAAGTATTCCATTTCAGCCAGATCACAGAACCTAGGGCAGATTCACTGGCATCACTAAATCCATGAAGTTGAGGGTCTCCTAAAGAATTTTCTGGCTTTATCATCCGATCTAGTCTAAATCTAATTAGTTGATTCATTTCATGAACATATCCCTTCCACATCTTGATTTGTTCTTTAATCAATTCATCATCCCAACCAACTCCACTAGCCCATAAATCCTGAAGACAAATCTTGTATCTAATTGTTACAGGAGATAACATAGTTTTTGGATCCCACAACTTTGATACCAAACTAGCAACCTTCCGGTTTGTTAGTTTTGAAAACTTCTCACTGAATTTGTTTAGCTGAATAGCCACACTATCCATAGCCTTATCCCATATATGACCCAAAACTCGTGTTTGCTTGTCTTTTGGGCATCGGTCAACAGAGGGGTCATTAGAATGCCATTCTTTTATTCTGAAGGAGCCCTTTCCTAATATCCGATTCACCTGATCCATGGTTGCAATAGCTAATTCATTCTTATCAAATGCTTCACTCACATCATCCATGTACATGCGACAGTTAATTAACTGTGCTCCAATAGGTTCCTCCTCCTTGAATGTATCTGCCAAAGTGCATACTGCAGTTATAGCTATGTCTGGTGGTGGTTTATCCCCAAAAGGAAGGCGAAGCCACTGCCAGTGATGAATTGGAGAAGATAGATCAAAATGTCATACAAACCTGTGATATCTCTGATCCTTTTCAGCCATAAGTATTTGATTAAATATTTTTTAAACATCGCCTGCAATACCTATGCTTTTCATTCGCCAGTGAAGAAGGCAATACAGAAGAGAGTTCAAGAAATATGACACTTTGTTAAATCCATCATTCAAACACAAGCCATTGAACTTGGCAGCAGAATTCCATACGATGCGAACCTTTGTTGATTTGTGTAGTTGATATACAGCACGATGTTGTAAGTACCATCCCTCATCTCTGGACTCCTCTGGATATCATTCTCTGACAAAGCAACTGTCTATTAATTTCTGGATTTCTTCGCTATAATCATCAAAGGTTCCATTCCTAATTAATCTTTTTTCTTGGTTCATAAGTCTTATTTCTGCTTGAGGTTTGTTACACTCAAATGCTTCAGGGAAACCGGGCTTCCAAGGCATTTCCACAGTCATGCGACCATCCGCATTTATGCAAAGCTTATTTCAACAATGTTTTATGAACTGAGACTCTGCTATTTCCCTATCTGAGCAAACACACAATGTTGTTGGTTTGACACCAACAACATCAGATGTATATAATTTCTGCAAATCCTCCAAATGACTCAAAAACTGGACCCTGTATGCAGCATGTGGTTTGGGTTTTGGAATGTTCCCTCCAAAAATGGTCCACCCCAAGATACTTAGAGTCTTTTACGCTCTCAACTGGCTTTGTAAGGAAATAATAGTCATAACCAATGATGATATCAATTTATGCTTCATCTGTGGGTAACATTCCCCTGGCAGCATTCAGATAAGGATACTCATAAAAAATATCTCCTCCAACTGCAGGACTGTTATGGGCCGGTTTCTCAATTCCAATTGCAATTACATTGTATGACTTAATTTCATTTACTAGTCTAATTTGGATAGAAAACTTGGCACTGCTTTCCTCAGCAATACCTCCTCCAGCTACTCCATATCGAAACTTGAATGGTTCACCTTGCAAGCCAAAATGTTTGGCTGTGGATAACTTAAGCAATGTTGTATCAGCACATGTATCGATAAATGCAACCACGCGATGCTATTTTTCCTCAACATCTTGCAGTTCTACATACGTTGTAGGGGAGTAGTGTCGATGAATTTTTCCTTCCTGGCTTAAGTTTAGGGTCCCTACTGTGTTGAATGTTGCATGTGCATCTGAAGCAACCTCCTGTGCATGACCAATGTTGCACTCAGAAGCACTTCCCGACAGAGTTAGATTCGCATTCAAAGCAGAAGTACCTCCCGCCCGTGAACTTTCCAACCCAGAGAAAGTCCTTGGCTGTACTTTTCTTCCGTATGGTGGGCAGGCTACAAATCGATAATGATGAAGTTGGCATTCTACACAACATTTCTTATCCGGGTGTGTACAATTGATTGCGTTGTGGTTGGCTCTAAGACAAAAGAAACATCTCTTACTACTCACAATCATCCCTCGTCTTTCTTCCTTGGTTTTTTTATATAAAGATAGGACATTTAATGATCAAATGAGTTTTATCTATGCAAAATGGGCAAGCCCTCCCATCATCAACCAATGTAGCCAAGGAATCATCACATTTTGAGCTTTTGTCTCTAAAGTAGTTTACAGGTGACTTGTTAGTATTATCGCTCAGGGAATGAGGATGGTCTCGATGTTCTCTAGCTTCTGTTTTTCTTTGAAGATATGTAATCAACTATGCTAATGTCTGATTATGACATTTTGATTGCCGCATATATTCGTAATAAATTCTAGAATCGATCTGTTTGCTGGCAATTTCAATTGTCATGAATGAATCCAATTCCCTTTCTTGATCAAGTTCTCTCATTCACCGAGCAGAATCAGTCAGTCCATCCAAAACCTGTCTCATCTCCCTTGCTACTGTAGACTTCATTGGCTTCAAGGCTTCTAAACCAAGTAGTACATCTTATATGATGGCAGATGTTGGTACCTTCTCTTCAAGGCACCTCCAAGCTCCATTTCACTATCAACAGAACTGCAATCCAAAATAGTATCATGAACTACTTTTGGTAATGCGTTGCCATTTAACAAGATCATGAGCTTTTCTTTACCATCAGTCATACCAGCTGACTCAAAGTATTGGTCCATTCGAACCCTCCACGACTGAAAGTTTCGGGGTGCTCCATCCCAGCACGGTGCATGAAAACCTGGAATTCGGATAGAAGGTCGCGATTTCTCTGCTATTTGAATATCATCCAACTTAGTCGAAAGCTTCTCTATAAGCTTCAATATTTCTTCGTCCTTTTTAGAGTCAGTTGGCGTGTGTTTGCCTAAAAACTCCGAGCGTAGAGAAGACAATATGACAGCTCTTGAGTCCAGCTCCTCTGACTGGGTCTCCAGATCACGAGCTCACTCGATCACATTACCTTCTTTGTTATATATTAAATCATTGCATGATAGAATTTTTTTCCATCTGATTCAAAATTTCCTGAAAATTATTTATTCGTCCTTCCATCATGGATATTCTGCGACTTATTTCAACATTGTCGGTATAGCCCTTTTCAAGGAGTTCCTTTAGCCCATTTATCCCTCGGGTAATTTGAGACTTCAAGTATATCCGAGTTTTTTTAATTTTTCGTAGTCCGCTGCTGCAAAGTCCTTCATGGCAGAAGTCGATTTGGGTTTACTTCACTAAGTCCACCCGACTATATGTGAACAGTTATCCAAATTTAAAACAAGAGCGTACTCACTTATGGTCTGTCAGTCAGACCTTGTTACTAAAGACTAAACGTTAAAATATAAACAGCTTGGATGCAACCACTAGCAAATAGACAGTAACCATATTAATGCTCGTTTAAGGGTAAACAGCATTTACAGACACCCAAATCTTTAGAGTAATAAATACTTAAACAGCACAAACAACCATTTGAAAGTCAGCTTCAATATATATATATATATATATATATATATATATATATATATATATATATATATATATATATATATATATATATATATATATATATATATATATATATATATATATACTATATCATCATATCCTCCTACACGTATTGAAGCAAAGGGTCTCGGTTAGATTTCGCCAGTCCTCTTTATCTTGAGCTTTTAATTCAATACTTCTCCATTCATCATCTCCTACTTCGCACTTCATAGTCCTCACATATGTAGGTCTGGGTCTTCCAACTCTTCTAGTGGATTGCGGAGCCCAACTGACTGTCAAATGAACTAATCTCTCTTGGGGTGTACGAAAAGCTTGCCCAAACCATGTCATTTATCCCTCATCATAGTCTCATCCACATATGGCACTCGAGTAATCTCTCTTATATGTTCATTTCTAATCCTGTCCTGTCATTTAACGCCCAATATCCTTCTGAGGGCTTTGTTCTCAAATTTACCAAATCTGTTGGAGATTGTTTCATTGTCATACCATGACTCATGTCCATAGAGTAACACCGATCCCACTAAACTGATATATAGTCTGACTTTTATATGTAATTTCAGGCGATATACTATATATATATATATATATATATATATATATATATATATATATATATATATATATATATACATATATATATATTAACATATATATATATATATATATATATATATATATATATATATAAAACAGTATATATATATGTATATATATATATATATATATATATATATATATATATATATATATATATATATATATATATATATATATATATATACTAACTACAGACAATCTTTATAACTGCATGCACGCTCGCTCTCTGACATTTAATTATAATGAACGCTCACACCAAGATCTCCCTGTCTTCGCTCGCTAAGAGCTCCCGTGTGGCATATTATAATAAGGTTGGAGAGTTTAATGGCACCGGTATTGGGACCCATAAAAGTTTCGCTTTTATAATGTTTCTTTTATCTTGTGCAAAAGATGACTTGCTAATAATGGCCGCTACTTGCTTCTAGTTCATTCTTGTTGCGGTTTTAAAGTTTTACCCTATTTTTTAATTACCTCCGTCAACGAAGTTGGGAGGAGGATATATTTTCTTCATTGTTTGCTCGTTTGTCTGTTTGTATGTTTGTTGGTTTGTTTGTGAACATCTTCCTATCCACAATGTTACTCAGAGTAGTGAAACTGTCAGAGATCATTTATTATGTTGAGACGTGGAAATAATTCCTTTTTGTAAATCCTAGGTCAAAGGTCAAGCTTAAGGTCAAGCAAAAGGTCGACCGAATTAACACTAACCTTAACCTCCAAGTTCGCACATGGTTGTCACAGACTTCAAATACGCCAACGGTCTAAATTGATTCTGGGAAAGGCAAGTTGTTTACAAGAAATAATCTGCCCTGGGGGAGGTCTGCACTCTCAGAATGCTTTTCTACTTGCTATTTTTATTATTCTTAATTCCTCTGGTTATTCTATTATATGCTTTAAATGACTTTATTGTTCTGACTCCGGTCATTTCTAATAGATATAATGTTATCCTAATTAATATGATTTCGTTTTATGTAATGATTTCAAGATTTACCACCAGATTTTAAAACTTTCCATTTTATATATTTTCTTTGATTATATACTAAAATATTTCCCTGTAATTTTTTTTTTCATAGCAGATCTACTGAAATTCAGCTCATTCAGTTTTTTTTTTTTTTATCCTTTTTTTTATTATTTTTACTTCATTTCTAGAATTTTTGATTCTCCAATCTTCTATTCCCAATTTTCATTTCCCTAATTTTCGGAACCCAAGTTTTTGGTTCCCGAAAATTTGATTACCAAGTGTATAGTTCTTCAATTTTCGGTTAACCATCTTTTAGTTCCCCATTTTTCGATTAGTATTTTTAATTCCCCAATTTTTAGTTTCATAATTTTTTATTCCTGCTTTCATTTCCCCAATTTTTGGTTCCACAATTTTCTATTCCTGTTTTCAATTCCCCAATTTTTTATTCCAAAGTTTTCGATTCCTGTTTTCAATTCCCCAATTTTGGGTTCAGCAATTTTCGATTCCTGTTTTCAGTTCTCCAATATATGGTTCCACAATTTTCGATTCCTTTTTTCTAATCCCCAAATTTTGGTTTCACAATTTTCGATTTCTGTTTCCAGTTCCTCAATTCTCAGCTCTCAATTCTTTATTCAAATTTTCCGTTTACCAAATTTCAACACTAAATTTTCTATTCCCAGTAATCAATTCCCCAATTTTCAATTCCCCAGTTCTGGGTTGCTTAATTTTCAGTTCTTGATTTTTGATTCCGGTTTTTAATCCCCCAAATTTTTGATACCCCAGTTTTGGGTGTCTAAATTTTCTGTTCTTAATTTTAGATTCCCCAGTTTTCAGTCCCCAAAATATTGATTTGATTCTTCAATTTTCGATTGTTCAGTTTTCAACTCTCCAATTTTTGAATCTTGAAATAATTTTTTTTTTTTATTATTATTATTTTCTCCCTCTCATGCCATTTATTCATAATTCCTTCATTGTCACTTATTTTATCTCTCCCCTTTTCCGTTTCTTTAATTTTCTCATATCTCATGACATTCCCTGTCTTTTTTTGTCTCTTGTTCTTTATTATATTCATCATATTTTCCTTCTTTTTCTTATTTTCATTTATATTTTTTTTATATTTGCTACCTTCTTTTTCTCTCTGTTTCCTCCTTTTTCTCCCTTTCTTAACTTCTTTCTCTTCCCCGTTTTCTTCCCAATTTATATTATCTCTTCATATTTTGCTTCTTATTCTCTCCCTTTCTCTCTCTCGTCTCATTCCGCTTCCCTCCCTTTCTCCCTCTTCCCTCCCTTTCCTCCCTCTTCTTAATCCACTTCCCTCCGTTTCTCCCTCTTCTTAATCACCTTCCCTCCCTTTCTCCTTCTCAGTCGACTTCTCCGTTTCTCTCTTTTCAATCATTTTCCTCTTGTCTCCCTCTCCTCAATTACTTCCTTCCGTCTCTCCCTCCTCTCAATCACCTTCCCTCCCTTTTTCCTTCCTCTCAATCACTTCCCTCCCATTCTCCCTCCTCTCAATCACCTTCCCTCCCTTTCTCCCTCCTCTCAATTACCTTCCTTCCCTTTTTCCTTCCTCTCAATCACTTCCCTCCCATTCTCCCTCCTCTCAATCACCTTCCCTCCCATTCTCCATCCTCTCAATCACCTTCCCTCCCTTTCTCCCTCCTCTCAATCACTTCCCTCCCTTTCTCCCTCCTCTCAATCACCTTCCCTCCCTTTCTCCCTCCTCTCAATCACTTCCCTCCCTTTCTCCCTCCTCTCCATCATCTTCTCTCCCTTTCTCTCTCCTCTCCATCCTATGCATCATTCCTCTGCCTTCTTTATTCATCATGCTTCTTTGAGGTCGAACCCCACAATCAATAACCTCGTCTTCCTCCGCTTTCTCTCTCTCTCCTTCGTCATCAGTTTCCTTATAAACAACAACATTAATCACGTGACTCTTCAACCGCAAATCTCACTTTTTTTTCTTAATGGCAAAGGTCAGTGAAGCATCGACGACCAATTAAATGTTGTTCATGAAGAATAATGATTGGAAATTTTATGTTGGATTTCAGAGAATATTTCTTTTATGATTTATTGGCTGTAGGCAAGGAATTTTGGGGGAGGGGTGTTTACTTGCGGTTGTTGTTGTTGTTGTTATTGTTGTTGTTATTGTTATTATTATTATCACTAGTTAAGCTACAACCCTAGTTGGAAAAGCAGGATGCTATAAGCCCAAGGGCTCCAACAAAGAAAAATAGCCCACTGAGGAAAGGAAATAAGGAAATAGATAAACGATATAAAAATTAATGAAAAAATTTAATAAAATATTACAAAAACATTAAAAACATTAAAATAAATATTTCTTTTATAAAATATAAAAAAGACTTGTGTCAGCCTGTTCAAAATAAAAGCATTTGCTGCAACTATGAACTTTTGAGCTTTTACCGATTGAACTACCTGATTACGAAGATCATTCCACGAGGGGTGAGGGGTGTTTATAAGGAGTTGTTCAATATGATATTAAAAAGAAATGATAAATGATGTATGAGGTGCTCCTGAATTTTTTTTTTTTTTTTTTTATTTTTTTTTTTTTAATAAAAGCCAATATTAAGGATCAGCTTCATCTTAGAAAATCCTGTGGATCAGATTATAATGGGGGAGGTTAGCTTGATTGATTGAAGGATTGATGAGATTATATTCACCAATAAAGGGAATAAATAGTTGGGGTTAGAAGCATCTTATAAAAAATTACACTTAATATCCGTAAGCTAATAGATACATATCAGTAAATATATAAGAAATTACTAGTATTTATATATAAGTTTAGTAAAATTTGGCTTCCCATAGATAGTTTCTTCGAAGTGAAATATGGAAAAGTTGTAATTACACTCCTCATTTTGGTACTTTTTTGACTGACAAAAAAATAAAAAACAAAAAAAAATGGTGCTTGTGAATGTATGAGGTAAAACAAAAGCATAAGGAAATTTCCAAAGCCTGTAAATGTAGATTAGTAGTATTTGTTGTAATTTATTCGTATATGGCTTATAAACCAGAGCTCATTGATAAACTGCATCCTAAACAATCAACATTAAGATCATCTCCTCCTCTTACGCCTATAAACGCAAAATGCCTCGGT